>NC_134240.1:44861194-45178689 GCF_965152275.1 Natator depressus | reverse complement strand
TGGCAGAGTCATAACTCAGTTCTTCCTTCTCCATGGAGTAGAAGTTTAGCCTCATGAATTAGGTGCTACATCAGAGACATATGGCAGATGTGTTTTCAGTTTTTCTAGTTTTAACTTATATATTTGGTTTTCATTGCAGTGGTTTTGGAAACAGCGATAAGAAGATGTGTGGTGTTACTAATCTGAAATCAACTTATCTAACCATCAAACAGACTACATCAGTTCTGTTTCTCAGCCAGTGCTCCTGATTCCAGAAAGTACAATTCTTGTTGACTCACACTGTTAGCAGGTATTAGAATTCCGAAAAAATTGCTTCAGAAACTGCTTCTTGCTGACTTTTTATAATAGTTGCAGCTCATTAACCACCCTGGAGATGAGAGATGTGGAACTGGTTATGTGAGATTGTGGGGAGGGAGGGATTTGAGGTCTAAAATAGAGAGATCTCTTTTAGGAAACTCTAGGAACAATTTAGGGAGAAAGCTTAGGCTGCGGGGTTTATCTTTTATTATCGATATTTGAGTAACCAAAAGAGCCAAATACCAAGAAGGGTGTACATTTGGGCCTAATACCAATGACATCATTTATACCAGTGGAAAGCATATATAAAATACTACCATTCTGATTTGATAGTGTTTTATTTCTATTTTGCACTGGTGTAAATAAAAACACTATGTGCAGGTCAACAATCAATTTGAGCCAATTCTGATCAGTCAGTCTGTGATTTGCATTATTTCTTTACATTCAGATACATTATCAGAGATTTCAAAGAAAAAAAGACATCATGCTAGGGTTTTGCAGCCATCTTACCTGTGTTGTGCTTTGCTGGACACTGTGCCTACTTGATAAATGCTGTGGAGGAAAAAAGAATAAAAATATAAATTGATTATTACAGGAGAAACGTTTGCATTCACTTTATACAGCATTGGACGACTATTTTTAAAAATTAATTTTCAACCCTAAAATCCTCCTGTCTGTACTCTTTTCTCTCTATGTATTCCTCTAATTGTTACTGTGTCCTTTATCATAAACATGCTAGACATTTCTGAGATCACAGCAAACTGATTTTTCAGTTTACTTTCGTAATTCAGAATGATTTTCTTTTATTTGTGTTATTCATTAAGACATACACCAATACTACTAGCTTTATCTGAAAACCCTTTTATACCTAACCGAGATAATTTACGGGTGGTGTTGCCTTAACTTTGAGTGTAAAAGGCTCTCACAGACTTGATAGCATTTAAAACTGTCTTTGTATGTCATTTAAAAAAGGCCCTTTTTCTTTTTCTTACACTGGGTAATTTAAGGTATCCAAATGCAGGAGTACCCTACTGTTATTAATCCCCATCTAGTATGTGTTATCCTAAGGACAGATACAGTTGTTTAATCATCCACAGAGATGGAAGTCTAGAAAGAAGGTGATTTTGTTTGATACTTTCCGTGTTCAAATTTTGCACAGATCTGGACTATGTGATACAAAATGAAATTCCAGTAAACATCTGAAGACATTTTCACTAATATCAAATAGTCAACACCTGTACAAAAACATTTGTAGTAAGAGCAACATCCGATGAAGTGAGCTGTAGCTCACAAAAGCTTATGCTCAAATAAATTTGTTAGTCTCTAAAGTGCCACAAGTACTCCTTTTCTTTTATCTCTGAAACTGTAACTCAAAGGATGATCCTGTTTTTCATGCTAAACGGTAACATTATAATCAGAAAATGGACGGCAAGTCTCTAACTGTGCCTGTTTAATCTCCAGAGATTTAAATATTAATCTGAATCTAAACTGAGGTTTCAAAGGTTTGTTTTTTTAATGTCTTGTTAATGATTTTGCCATGCCTTGTTATGTACATTCATTTAAACTTTAGTATTTAAAAAATGAAATATCTTGTCAACATGATCAACAGAATAGTTTACGTCCTTTTCCCTCTCTTCTTACCCTACCCTTTTCAGACATGTTTAAGATATTGTTGTTCTGACAAACCCGAACACGCTACCCAGCAGGACCTGCATGATTTGTTGTCAACATGGCAGCAGTTGCAGGAACAGAAATTCAACAAACCAAGAGCTTCAGCAACAGCATCTCCAAACCATGGCATTCTTATGAGTCTTGCAGTCAGAAAAAATGAATAAAAACAGAGGAAAAAGGCCATTTTATTTTGGGGATTGAAATATATTCTATATAAAAGAATAAGCTCTACAAGGGACTGAAATTAAATAATACAACTGGAGGTCAATGAATCTGCATTTTAACAGTAGTGGGCTGAATATCCTTTTTGCATCTTTGGCTGGCCAGGAGACTGGATTTCATGACAGTCCATACTTTTGATGCTTCAGGGCTCCACTAATGCAATACTCTCTACTTTCGGCTGACCCTGACAGGCATCCAGAAACAATACAGATTTAATGTGTGCTTGCCACTGCAAGTGAATGGCTTTAATCCATGGGCAAGGAGATGAGAGTTTTGTTGTTACTTCCTGAAAAAATGGATATACTTCTAAATCTATGCAGTCAGGCAAAGGTACAATGGGGTTATAAGTATAAGCCTCAGATAGCTCTGAGGAAGAACACTGTTCAGCCAGTGGGCCACTGTACTGATGATCTGATAGGACACAGGAATGACCTACAAAAAAAGTGCAAATGACTAAGCCACTGCTGCATGCCTCAGATGCACTAAGAGGCACAAGAGGTTAAATCCATAAAGGGATTTAGGCACCTAAGTGTCTGCTGGTAAAATCCCCTTAAACCTGCCACTGGGCACGTGCACAGCAATCTCAGTCCTGTGCCCAGTTGGGATCCTCAAACTAGGCATTCTCTCTCCTATCTTGCTTGCAGGGACTGATCTGGCAGGCATTCTCAGAGGTCGCCTAACAGATCAGATCCCACGCAAAACTTATCTAGAGGAGGTGGTGGTGGTGATGTTGCTTCCACCTTATAACGTTTGGCCCAATGGTTAGAGCATGCCCCACAGACATAGGAGACCTGGGCTCAACTGCCCCCCCTCCACCCCAGATAGTCTAGGCTGGGTCTCTCTCCAGCTCTCCTATAGAAGCCACTCTACTCTGTATAAATAATTAAGTATTTATTGGGCCAGAGAAAGAGTAAGAATGACTCTTTAACCCAGTGGCTAGGGCATTCACCCAGTATGTGGGAGACCTAAGTTTGAGTCTCCCTTCCAATCTTGTCCCACAACCCAGGTGAATGATTTAACTACTGGGCTAAAAAGGGCAGCCCCACCACCTTCTTTTTGCAAGAAAGGACTTAGGTATCTAACTCCAGGAGAGGGTTCATGGCTGTGAATCTCAAACAAAAATAGGCATTTCCCTCAGACCTGGACTTAGGCGCCTAACTTCCTTTGAGGGGCAGGGCTTAGGTCATACCACTGCTTAGGTCTTCAGCATTTCATATTAGTTCGTTTAGACAGCTCCCCACTCAACTTGCTGGCATTTGTGGATCCCATTCTTAGGTACTTAACTCTCCCCAGGAGTTATACAGGGTACCTGGTTCAGTGTTACAAATTCCATTAGATAGCGGGATGACTAAAATTTAGGCACTGCAATGCTTAGCCGCTTAGCCTAAGTCCTCTTTTAGGATCTAGCCCAAGGCCTTTTATCTTCTTTAACCACCAGAGAATTGAAGCAATAGCCTACTAATGCACACCCACTACTATTTCTGACTCACCATAGCTTACTGCTACATTATAATGACTAATAGGGCTATTAGAGTATTGTTTATTAATCTTATACTTCATTATTTTTGAACACCCTTCCTAAAGTTTTGTGGGGGGTTTTATGCAGTGTATCCTTCAACCGTGAAAAATGATAGTTTCAATCCTCATTTTGAATGTATTTATTGTTTGTTTATTTTTTTAACCCACTCTCTCTTTTAAAAAGTTGTTCTCTGAACTGTTTGTATCCTCTTCTCCTCCTCCCACTCCATCCCTACCCCCAGAAGTAGGGAACAGGTGTTTTCAGTGAGTTTCAATAATGAGGTGTCAATGTGCCTATAGGGAGTTTGGTATACGACTATGGAATCATCAAAAAAGTCCAAACAGCACATTAAAATTTGCATTTGGACTAACAGTGTTCCTACCTATACACTACAAATATTTTGTACTCAGCTGTCAGAACTGTCTCTCCCCACCATCAAACTCACAGATCACCATCGCACACAGATGACCTGCAAAAATTGACATGAAATGGAAGATGGCTAGAATTTGGCACACAATATCCTTATCTGAGTCTCACTTCTATAAAACATTTTTAATCTTATGTTGTGGCTGTGATGGAGGCAAAGATGAGGTTTTTTGCCTCCCTCAGGGCATCTACAAAGCCCCAGTCAGTAGCGTTCTACGTGATGAGCATCCACACTGTGTCTACTTGCATGCAAAGTCAAAATGCTTCACATTGTGGGGAATTTTTAGTGTGTACAAGCCATTTTCATTTCTATTATATATTTACAAATATTTTTTAAAAAGCTTAGAGAGGTTTCCAGTTCTGTATAACAGCTGTATAAAAGCGCCAAGCTCAACTCTCTTTGAACTCCTAATGTATCTTGCTGTTTTGACATCAAATGCTATGTTCGATGCAAGTCTATTTCTAGTTTCTCTCCACTTCAAAACTCCCCTCAAAACTAGTGTATTTGTAAGAAATCCTGATATATTACTTGTCTTAATTTAAAAATAAAATAGTTCAATTTAAAGACAAACAGCTGAGGCCTGGAAGAAACATGGGCAGTAGCTCTGTTGTCTGCCCATCTACAGCACTCACCCTGTAGGCACTTCAGAATGATGCATAAAAAAATGACCAATTAATCAAAAGGAAGGCTAAACAAATGTTTACAGGCTAGATTTAAACCCTTCTAAAGATCTGCAGATATCTCCAGAGAGGTGTGTCCTGTTTATTTCTTTCCTGTGCCCATTCTTGCTAAATAAGTGTCCCACTGTTACTGCTGTGTTGCTGGGCCTATACCACTGACCGATGTGGATTAAATCCAGTGGCAATTCCAACTGCAAGTTGATTTACAGGAAGCCCCGTGGAATAGTTTAACAACTCAGAATACATTTCCGCACAATGTTATACAGGTTAAAAATGATGTACATACCAACAAATACTATTCAACTTATACCATTTTTTAAAAAATCATTCACATTTTCATATGGAAAGGGTAATTTGTTTTTCTTAAAAAACATCATCAATTTTAGATAAATTTTGTTCATGTTAAGGCACATTGTTCAGCTTCATAATCAGTAACCTGAAGGAGAAAAATTCACAAGGCCTAAGATAAAGTGATTCTGACAAGAGAGGAGATGAAAAAGAAAAGTTATTCACCTGTATAATAACTGGAGTTTATTTTCGATGTGGGGTTCCCTATCTGTATTCTATTAGAAGTGTGCATGTACTCCACGTGCCCAAGACTGGAAAATTTCTGCTACTAGACTCCATTGGTCCACAGCTGCACTCTTCTCCTTGTGCTCTGACCTGAGGGCATAAGGGGCAGTGTGGACTGACTGCCTCTCTTGTTCCCTTTCTACTACAAATAACCATAGGCCAGGGCTCTGCAGTAGAGGGGAAGGAAGGTGGATACTGGAATACAGATAGGGACCACGTATCTCAAAGAACTCCAGTTATTGTTCAAGGTAAGTAACCTTTCTTCTTCGAGTGACGGTCCCTATGTGTATCCACTCAAGGTGACTCACAAACAGTATTCGTTGAGGAGGATAGGTTGGTCTGCATCTGCTCTACACCACTTGGAGGACTGCTCTGCTGACTACGTAGAAGATTGTACAAGAGCATAATGGTTCACAAAAGTGTGAACAGAGCTGCTCTACAGATCTCCAGGAGAGGGACATCTTGAAGTGAAGCAACAGATGCACCCTGGGCTCTGGTCAAGTGGGCCCTCATATCTTGCGGCAGATGGGCTGCCATTAACTCGTAACAAAGGATGGTGCAACCCAAAATACATTTGAAAAATCTCTGTGAAGAGACCGCTTGCCCTCTCATATGTACCATAAAAGAGACAACAGTTCAGGAGATTTCCTGAAGGGTTTTGTCTTCTGAAGATAGAATGACAAGGGTCATCATGCATCCAGAGAGTGTAGTTTCTTGTCTTCTCTGGTGGCATGTAGTTTTGGATAGAAGACAGGTAAATGGATGACCTGGTTTAGATAAGGTTACTTTGCCTCATGAAATTGCCATTGTAGTTTTGGATAGAAGACAGGTAAATGGATGACCTGGTTTAGATAAGGTTACAAAGTCTCATGAAATTGCCATCGAGTGGGAGGCTGTATCTGCTGCATCTATTAATGCCTGGGGGCTGATCTACAATTTACTTCATCAATAACTGCTTGGAAATGAGGTCTATCCTCTTGGCGGAATTTGTTGGTGAATTCTGAGAATGTATTGCAATCAATAAAATCATATTTCAACATTAAAGTTTGGTAGTTTGCTATGCAGAACTGTAAGCTTGCCAAAGTGAAGTTCTTTCTCAAAAACAGTCTAAAAATTTGGCCTCCTTATAAGAAGGTGTAGAGTTAGTGTGGTTTTGCTTGTTCCTTTCACTGACAGCTTGCACCATGAAAGAGTTCAGAGCACAGTGTGAGAATAAGTATTCTGCTCCCTTAGAAGGCACAAAGTATTTCTTCTCTGTTCTCTTTGAAGTGGGAGCACAATTGACTGGAGTATGCCAGACCATCTTTAACTGCAAGGCCTCATTAATTGTCACCTTTCTAGGACATGTACTCTGGAAGATGTACAGTAGCTTATGAGGGGTGTCCTGTACTTCCTCCAGGGGGATCTGTAACTGTAACCCTCCTCAGAAGATCCGGGAACTATCTGTAGACGTCAGGCGGTGATGGTGAGCCAGGTGCAACCATCTGGGGATGACGATGATAACCCTGCCAGGACAGGTGGTCCCGCCTGGTCTGGTTGCTCTTCTTCCTTAGATTGATCCTGAGTGGGTTGAGACTCTTCCCTGAGATGGGAAGCCTGTCATGACTCCCCTTATGATTTTATAGTTTTGGGATGTCTCATATGGATGGCAGGAGCTCCAGCAAGGCCAGTGTTAGGAGTCATAGGGAAAATAGGGCAGTCCCATGGAGCAGGATGCCACTGGACCGAAAGTGTGCAGTCCCTACTTTGTGAGAAGGAAGGTGTCCATGAGATCCCAGCACCTCTACTGGGGCTGACCCCTGGTCTTGACAGGGATGGTGAAGATCTCACACTGATACGGGACTTATCAGAGGAAAAGGGGGCTTTTATGTTGATGAGCAGTACCATTGGTATGGGAAGTCAGATGATTGATGGTACTGGTGAGTGGCCAACTGACAGTGTGGGTACTTCCCTGATTAGTAATGGAACTGACAGTACTGGTGATTCCGGATCCATGTCAACAGCAATGTCCTCCACGGAAGCATATATAACCCCTGAAACAAGAGTGGACCAGGCTTTTTTCCCTCAGCAGCACCAGTGGTGCTGCCTTTACTACGGTTCTATTTAGTACTGATGACTCCTTCTCTCTCCACGTTGGTACCAATGGTGTAGGAGGCCTTGCTTTCACATTGGTACCAATAGTGTCCACAGCCTTCTTTCTCTCACTGATACCAAGGATGGCCCTGATTCTTTAGCTAAGGCCAGTTTTGAGATGCTCTTGCCTTTGTTACCGGGAAACCAGTACAGTGCTCATTGTAAGTTCCTGACACTCCCATACTAGGGCATGGAGTCTCACCCAATTTAGACAGTTTTGGAGAGGAGGTCCTCTTTTTGGATAAGGACTTGGAGGGGTTCTCTCACGTTTCTTCTGAGAGTGCTTGCTCTTACCCTCCTCATGCCTTTGTTTGGCAGAGTCCTTAGCCCTGCTCGAGTGATCCCTGGAGCCAGAGATCACTATGCTTTGAGGAACACTTGGTGTTTCTGCCTGATGCACGGGGGGGTCTGACAGGCCACAACTGGACTAGGGCCTCATAGCCTGTATTTATGATCTTGATGGGTTCAGCTCAGAAAGGACCAGTAGGAATATGGGTTTCCCCATGTAATAGAAGCACGTCATGGTTGCTACTGACTAGGAAAGCCCAGCCATTCAGATCTTAAATCCTGGGATCCTGGATATACTGGGCACTGCATACAGGTGAATGTTAGGGTGAGAGAAACTCTCAAGACTACTAAACTACACTAACTATAAAAATGATCTAAAAACAGATTTTAAAAACTATTTACAGTTATCTACAAGTTTTGAATCAGAAAGCTAGCTAACGCTTTGGACACTGAAGAGGTTCCACCTCAAACCATGGGTGATAGAAAGGAACTGAAAGGGACTCCACACTGTCACTTATGCCCTCAGTTCAGAAAACTGCAGGTGCAGACCAACTGACACTGCTAGAAAATGTCTTCTGGTCTCAGACACATGGAGTACATGCGCACCTGGAGTGGAATATACATAGGGACCATCACTGGAAGAAGAACAATGAAACACCATACAGTAACTCCTCACTTAACGTTGTCCTGGTTAACCTTTCATTATTAGGTTGCTGATGTATTAGAGAACATACTCCTTTAAAGTCCTGCAATGTTCTCTTATAATATTGTTTGGCTCTCCCCACTCCACCTTCCCAGCATTCCAGCTGGGGAACGGGCAAGCCCCCGTGTCCCGACCCTGCTACACCTCTGCCTCAACCAAGCTTCACAATCATCATTGGTGAGTGCAATATTAAATTGTTTGTTTAAAATTATTTAAAACTTATACTGTATATGTATATAAAACAATACAGATGTATGAACTGACTAAGGGCCAAGTCCTGATCCCAACACATCACATGAGCTGCAAGCTGTGCTCTGGGAAGTTCCTTCAGAGCCAAGGTGGGAGAAGGAATCATTTACTCTGGACTATTTTGTGGTAGTGGAGTTGCTCTCTGGCTGCTACTCCAGCCTTATGGCTAGAATAAACTATGAGCAATTTGCTACAAATTTAGGTCAAGGGGAATGGCCAATGGATCCACGTACTAGCAGATTCACTGCTCTTTCTCTTAAATACCTGCTGTGCAGGAATGTGCAGGGCATCCTTACAGAATGTGGAGTGCAGAAGGTGCACATCCCCTAACTCAGCGGTCTTCTTTTAAGGGTCGCACCCCACCTTACCCAGGGTCATTCTCCCCGCCCCCCCAGCTTTCCCTGAGCTGGTGCGAGGACGCTGTGGGAGGGGAAGGATGTGGCCAGAGGCAGGAGAGTAGCCACAGCCAGGCTGTGGTGGAGGCCACCAGCTGGGTCCGCAGCCAGGTGCAGATCCATTCCCGACCTTGCCCCCAGCGTCAGCCCCGGGCCAGGAATGGAGCCACGTCCAGCGGCCGGACCAGGGCAGAGCTGGGGGCATAGGAACCGGAACGAGGGGTAATGGGGGTGCTGCCGCACACCCTCACTTGAAATAGTTTCCATTAAATACAGGGTTTACAGTTTGGTGTAATGGGTCTCAGCAGCCCAACTATAAAAATTGTTCCGGCACCCCTGGCTGGGGGCAGAGATGGGCTGAGTGGTGCTCCCTCCCCTTCCCTGTGGGGGCTGGCATGGGGCCCCACTGAAGCCCCCTGGTCGGTCCTCCTTGCCCCCCTAGGGGGACCCGCCCCACACATTGGAGTCCTCTGTCCTAAGTTCTACCCTCTGCGCGGCTGAACCATATTAGTTTTACTACAAGCGTCTTACACTGTCACAAGAGGAGGAGGCAGGCTTTGCCTAAGACGGGTGTAAATAACCTCCAAGTTAATCAGGATATCAAAAAGCTTAATTTATAACCTGAGACACTAGTGTGCTGGAGCAAGGCCACTCAAATTTCACTGTACCAGAAGACTCAAGTGTTGGATTTTTAACCTCGAAAACTCCCACTGGAACTTTCACATTGTAACTGAATCAATGTCTCTGCCAGGACAATAGAACCTTAGTTACATTAATTAATTTAAACATTCATTATGTCACAAATATTCAAATTAAGCAAGATACTTTGAATGAAGTGCAAGGAAATCAAGCAAGTCATAAAGTTAAAATCTGTATGAGGTGTTTTCTGAGTCATGTAAGGTTTGATATGAAGCCTGTACTAATACTTTTTAATACAGGGCACAGAGACCCTGTACAGTCTCTGGCAAATGAGAAGTTAATCGTAAAAAACAGTGATGCATAATGGAAAGCCTCAATATTTCCCTTGCATGGAGAAATGGACTTACAAACTATGACGACACTTTGAAAAGGGTGGCACAGACAAATCTTTACAGATTTTAAGTTTCTGAAAACATATTGTCTTTATTTCTTTCCATGTATGAACAACAATCTACCGTTACATGATGAAATCTCTGTATGACACTTATGCATCCGATGAAGTGAGCTGTAGCTCACGAAAGCTCATGCTCAAATAAATTGGTTAGTCTCTAAGGTGCCACAAGTACTCCTTTTCCAGTTGACAATGTCTTCATTCATAGAATGCTCAGTGGACTATCCCCTCTTCTCCTTTGCTTCTTGCTTTCTTCTTTTCTTGCTGCCAATTCATTCCTTCTTTCTGGGAACTGATCCTCTATTCGTTGGACTAACTGTATATTTTTATAGTTCTAAAATCTAAATTTAAGTACGGTAAATCTAAAAGCCATTGAAAACTTTAAATTGGGAAATAAAAATATTTGCCTGAGATAGCTTATCCCTGGCACTCATAAAAATAGTTATGACAAACATTTACTATTTTCTTTGGAATGTACTCGATTGCATTTTAGGTATTTTCAAATATTTTACTAGGGTGAGGGGCTCCCCTGACAGAGAATATCTTTTGCTTTGTGTTTGTATAGCACCTACTACAATTGAGTCCTGGTCCATGACTAGGGCTTCTAGGTGCTACAGTAATACAAATAATAAATAATAGTAATGTCTTCACCAACCCCCTTTCAAATTACACAAGCAGCTCCTGATATTACAGCTTAGCAAAGGGATATTATTTAGGGGTTCTCCCTTCCAGACCTACTGTTCAACTTGTCATCCTTGGACCGAGGTTGGACCCCACTATTCAGGATATTAACATTTGAGAAGTTTAATTCTCTTATTAGTCACTTTATTTGGGAAGATGGGTATTAAAATGTTGTGGTCCTAGAGAGAGGGGAGAACTTGGGTTCCCTTATTTTAAACTGTGTTATTGAGTCTACAACTCAGTACTTCCATAGTCCACCAAACAGTTATTTAGGCCTGTGAAATTGTAGTTTTACTTCATTGTATGTATCAGTGTATCAATGCCTAAAAATGCTGAAAGTCTGAACTCCTTGAAATGAAGAATTTTTTATAAAACAAATACCTAAGTTCAACATTCTACTATATTATCAATCTACTTTATATCATACTATACCAGGGGTGGGCAAACTACAGCCCGTGAACCGTTTTAAGCTGACCCACGAGCTCACGCTGGGGAGCAGGGTCTGGGGCTTGCCCCGCACCAGCGCTCCAGCGAGGGTGCTGGGTCGGGGGCCACACCACGCAGCTTGGCTCTGCTCCAATGCTCCGGCCAGGGCAGTGGGTCTGGGGCTGCTCCACGTGGCTCCCGGAAGCCGCGGCATGGCCCCGCTCCGGCTCCTACGTGCTCCAATAGCCCCCTCCGGTGCTCCAATGGGAGTGCAGGGGCAGTGCCTGTGGATGGGGCAGCGTGCAGAGCCACCTGGCCGCGCCTCTGCGTAGGACCGGAGAAGGGACATGCCACTGCTTCCGGGAGCTGCTTGAGGTAAATGCCACTCAAGCCCCTGCCCCAGCCCTGGACCCCCTCTCACCCTCCCACCCTCCAAAGCCCTCGGTCCCAGAACGGAGCACCCTCCTGCACCTCTAAATTCCTCATCTCCAGCCCCACCCCAGAACCTGCACCCCCAACCAGGGCCCTCACCCCCTCCCACACCCCAACCCCAATTCTGTGAGCATTCATGGCCCGCCATACAAAAAACGGTTACTTACTTTCTCGTAACTGTTGTTCACGTCCATTCCACATTAGGTGTGCGTGTGCCACGTGCATGAGAGTCAGAAACTTTTCCCCTTAGCAGCTCCCGTAGGGGCCCCCCGAGTAGCACCACTGCGCCATGCATATATACCCCTTTTGGCCCGACCCCCTCCAGTTCTTTCTTGCCGGCGACTCTGACAGAGGGGTAGGAGGGTGGGTGATAGAATGGACGTGAACAACACATCTCGAAGAATAACAGTTACGAGAAAGTAAGTAACCGTTTTTTCTTCTTTGAGTGCTTGTTCACGTCCATTCCACATAAGGTGGATCACAAGCTTACCTCTGGAGGAGGGTAGGAGTCACGGAACAACTGCTTGGAGGACTGCTCTGCCAACCACCGTGTCCTCTCTGGCCTGCTGGTTGACCGCATAGTGGGTCATGAAGGTGTGCAGCAAGGACCAGGTGGCTGCTCTGCAGATCTCCTGGATCGGGACCTGTGCCAGGAACGCTGTGGAAGTCGCTTGCGACCTGGTCGAGTGGGCCGTGACCGCCGGGGCCGGAACACCTGCAAGCTAATAGCACGCCCGGATGCAGCTTTTAATCCAAGACGAAATCCGCTGCGCTGACACTGGTAGACCTTTCATTCTCTCGGCTACAGCCACAAACAGCTGCGTGGATTTGTGAAAGGGCTTGGTGCACTCCAAATAGAATGCCAGCGCTCGATGCACATCCAGGGTGTGCAAGCTGCGGTGACTCGGGTCCGTACGGGGTTTCGGGAAGAACACCGGCAGACAAATGTCCTGGCCCAAATGGAATTGGGAGACCACCTTATGGAGGAACTTGGGGTGCTGCCAGAGCTGTACCTTGTCCTTGTGAAATACTGAATATGGTGGCTCAGAGATGAGGGCCCTCAGTTCGGACACCCTTCTGGCCGAGGTAATGGCAACTAGAAATGCCACCTTCCAAGAAAGGTGGAGGAAAGAACAGGAAGCGAGGGGCTTGAAAGGGGGTCCCATGAGTTTAGAAAGGACCAGGTTAAGGTTCCATGGAGGGACTGGGGGGCGGAAGTACGGAAACACCCTCTCCAACCCTTTAAGGAAACATCCCACCATTGGGTGGGAGAACACCGAGCCCCCCGAGAACCCCGGATGGAAGGCAGAGATGGCCGCCAGGTATACTCTGAATGAGGACAGGGTTAGCCCTTGCTGCTTGAGGTGCAGGAGGTACTCCAGCATGGCCTGCACCGGGCCTGGCATGGCCGCACCTGTCAGGGTTCACACTAACACGAGAACCTTTTCCACTTGGCCATATAGATCACCCTGGTAGAGGCCTTTCTACTGCCAAGCAGAATCTGCTGCATGGGAAGGGAGCACTGGCTCTCCAGGGTGTTTAGCCACAGAGCCTCCACACTGTTAGGTGCAGTGACTGTAGGTGGGGGTGAAGAAGCCGCCCGCCGTCCTGTATAATGAGGTCCCGGTGTAGGGGCAGGACTATTGAGGCCTCCACGGACAGCTCTAGGAGCGATGTGTACCAGTGTTGGCGGGCCCAGGCTGGGGCGATGAGGATCACCGCTGCCCCGTCCCTGCGCACCTTGAGTAGGACCTTGTGTACCAAGGGGAGCAAGGGGAAGGCATACATCAAGGTCCCCTCCATGGGATCACAAACACGTCCGTGAGTGAGCCCGGGCTGCAGCCCTGGAACGAACAGAACCGCGGGCACTGGGCGTTGGCCCTGGTGGCAAACAGGTGTACCCGGGGAAACCCCCACCTGCGGAAGAGCGAAAGCATGACGTCCGCCCTGAGCGTCCACTCGTACATGTGGTACGACCTGCTGAGGGAGTTCGCCAGCTTGTTTTGTACCCCGGGAGATAGGACGTCTCAAGGTGAATTGCGTGGGCTATGCAAAGGTCCCAGAAGAGGAGAGTCTCGCAACAGAGTGGAGAGGAACGAGCCCCGCCCTGTTTGTTTATATAAAACATGGCAGTAGTGTTGTCTGGCAGGCGAGACGAACCGCCCTGAGCTCCTTCACATTGATATGGAGCAACCGCTCTGCTCCAGACCACAATCCCTGTGTCATGAGGTCCCCCAGGTGAGCCCCCCATCCGTGGTCTGACACGTCCGTCACCAGCATCAGGTCCAGTTGTGGGGCGGCAAAGGGGATGCCTTCACAAACCACAGGCTGGGACTGCCACCACAGCAGGGACTCCAGCACATCCCTTGGGGCTGTCACTACCAAGTCCAGGAGGTCCCTGCCTGGGCGGTACACCAGAGCGAGCCACGCCTGCAGAGTCCTGAGTCTCAGTCTGGCATGCCTGACCACGTGTGTGCATGCTGCCATGTGGCCCAGCAACCGCAGGCAGCACCTGGCCATTGTTGGAAACTGGCGCAGGGAGGCCACTGCTTGCTGGATAGCCCAGAATCGGGATACTGGAAGGCTTGCCCTGGCCTGCACCGCGTCCAGGACCCCCTATGAATTCCACTTTCTGCGTGGGTACAAGCGTGGACTCGGGGACGTTGACCAGGAGCCCCAGCTCGTGGAACAATTTCAGGGCCACCTCCACATGGCCCCACACTTCTGCCTTGGATCGGCCCACCAGGAGCCAGTTGTTGAGATATCAGTACACCCTGATTCTCTTCCTCCGTAAGAAGGCTGCCACCACCACCATGCACTTCGTGAATACCTGTGGGGCCGCAGCTAGACCGAACGGGAGAACCACAAACTGGTAATGTTCTTGGCCCACAGTGAAGTGTAGGAACCGCCGATGTGCTGGGTGGATGGCAATATGAAAGTACGCATCCTTCATGTCGAGGGTAATGTACCAGTCCCCCGGATCCAGGGAAGGGATGATGGTGCCCAGAGAAACCATGTGGAACCAGACCTTGACCAGGAACTTGTTGAGCCCACACAGGTCTAGGATGGGGCGAAGGCCCCCTTTGGCCTTGGGGATGAGGAAGTATCGGGAGTAAAACCCCTTCCCCTGTAGGCTGTGCGGCACCGCCTCTACCGCCCCCACCTCTAGCAGCGAGCGGACTTCCTTCTCTAGGAGATGCTCATGAGAGGGGTCCCTGAAGAGGGACGGGGAAGGAGGGTGGCGAACTGCAGTGAGTATCTGTTCCGCACCGTGCGTAAGACCCAACGGTCTGACGTAATGGTGAACCATGCACGGGACAAACGGGACAGGCGGTTCAGGAAACAAAGGGACGGATCCAGTGAGTGGTCTAGTATGCTGTCCTCAAGCGCACCTTCAAAAGCCTGACTTAGTGCCCGGCTGGGGTTTGTGCTGGCCTTGGTTCTGGCCCAGCACATTATTGTTACTGTTGTTGTTGCGCCATCACCTGTTATCCCTGCCTTGCCTACGGTAAGGGTCATGCCTATGGCGAGGCTGGTACTGGTGTTGAGGGGGAGGCTGCAGCTTAAAGGGATTCCTCTGGGTCGCCAGGGTGTGCATACCCAGCGACTTAAGTGTAACTCGAGAGTCCTTAAGGCTGTGCAGCCTTGTGTCTGTCTGGTCCGAGAAGGGCCCAGACCCTTTGAAGGGGAGGTCCTGGAGTGTATTCTGGACCTCAGGCAGCAGGCCTGACTCCTGGAGCACGCTGAGTGCCTCATGACCACCCCTGACATGATTGTTTTAGCTGTCACGTCTGCTGAATCCAGGGAGGCCTGGAGAGAGGTCTTGGCTACTGCCTTGCCCTCGTCCACCAGGGCTGTGAACTCCTGTTGGGAACCTTGCCGGAGGTTGTCCTTAAACGTCCCCACAACCACCCACGAGTTGAAATTGTGCCTGTTGAGGATGGCCTGCTGGTTTGCAATCCTCAACTGAAGGCCCCCAGATGAGTACATCTTTCTGCCAAAAAGGTCCAGGCGTTTTGCCTCCTTGGCCTTAGGGGCCGTTTACTGCTGAGACCACTAGGGAGCATGGACTCGGGTGACAGAACAGGAACTCACAGCCCTTAGATGGGGCAAAGTCCTTTGGCCGTTGGAGCGCTGGAGGCCGGGGTCTGCCATATGGCCTTATAGTTGGACTGAATGGTCTTAATGAGCGGGAGCACTATTCTGGATGGACCTTTGGGGCTCAGAATGTCCACCATGGCGTCCTCAACCGTCTCCTCGGCCTGAAACCGCAAGTTCTGGGTGACCCTGCGCAGCAACTCCTGGTGGGCTCTATGGTCTATTGGTGGAGGGCTGGACACCTCTGTACCCGCCACCGCCTCATCCGGGGATGACAAAGAGGTTAGCTGCTGCTCGACCCCATCGGGTTGGTCCTCCTGCTCCCCTTCTCCCGTGGGAGAGGCCTCTGGCTCGGGCCAGGAGTCCATGGGACGGCACCGGACTCAGTGCCGGTCTCTCCGGTTTATCTTGGGGGGATGCTGGAGGCCTGGATACTGCAGCCTCCAGCACCGTCTGGCATCAGTGTGGGGACCGGGACCGCTGCACTGAGTAACTTGCCCTGGGCGGGGCCCCTTGGCGCTCCTGATAGGCCCAGGGGGTCCAGAAGGGCCAATGGCCTGGTGGCTCCAATTGGGATTGCCAGCCCACCTGAGGGGCCCTGCTGTCTGGGGCCTGGTGCGGGTAGCTATAGTGGCCAAAGTCAGTGCTGGACTGCGGCGACGCCAATCGCGAAGGCCACAGCGGTGCCAATGATCTGTGCCAGCGGGAGAACGAGTGGCTCGTGGCTGAGCGGGAGTGGGAGCGGTACCGGTATACCCGGGACCGGGATCTGGACCGGGACTGGGACCTGTGCTGGCGTTCCCTGGACCGGGACCGTCTGTGGGAGTCCTCTGGCAAGGGCCGTCTCAACTCCTCCTGGTGCCAGTCTCTAGGTAGTGCCGGAGAGCGGTGTGCACTTTCCGGTGCTTCCTCGTGCCTACCCACTCCCGCTGTTGCTACCTCCTTCTGGGCCACTGGCAACTGTGAGTCCACGGAGTCGGAGCTCGACCGGGACCAACTCCAGGAGCGGTGCTGGGACGATGTCCTCAAGTGGCACACCATTGCCGGCTTACCCCTCGACGGCACCCAAAGCGTGGGTGCCAGAGGTTTCTCCCCATATGGGAGGGGGCTTGCCCCTGACAGCTCGATGAGGTCCTTTGCAGCCTCAAAGGTGCCAGGCGTGGAGGGCTGATCCATTATGCCCTCGAGCCCATCGTCCGCACTGAGCTCACTTAGGTCTGGGCTCTGTGGGGCTTGTGCTGCCGGGACCGCCGGTGTCAGCGCCAGTACCACGGCCTTCCCGCTCTTATCGGTGCTCGGGACCTTGGGAGGCGCTGGCCTCCTGTGCGGGGAACGACCGCGCCTTCCTTTCGGCTGCGCCGGGGGCCACACCAGGGAGGACGAGCGGTGCCGGGGCCTAGTCTGGCGCTCTGGGGCAGACAGTTTACGGTGCTTGGCCGGTGCTGGGTCTCTCAACGGCTCCGGGGCACTATGCACCCAGGAAGCCTGAGCTGGCGTTGGGTGCTCTGGGCAAAGTGGCTGCAATGTGGCGTCCATCAACAGCTGCTTTAAATGGAAGTCTCTTTCTTTCCTTGTTCTTGGCTTAAATGCCTTGCTAATCCTACACCATTCAGTTTGATGTCAATCCCCCAGGCAACGTAGACACGAGTTGTGGGGCTCACTACCTGGCATAGGTTTGTGGCACGTGGCACAAGCCTTGAAGCTTTGGCATGTGGCATGCCCCGCGGCCTGGGGCAGGTGCTGGAAGCCTCCAAGCACCTAATCACTTAAGTGTCCACAATAAAGGTATGTTAACTAACTGATAACAAAAAGAAAAGGAGTACTTGTGGCACCTTAGAGACTAACCAATTTATTTGAGCATGAGCTTTCGTGAGCTACAGCTCACTTCATCGGATGCATACTGTGGAAATTGCAGAAGACATTATTATATACACAGACACCATGAAACAATACCTCCTCCCACCCCACTCTCCTGCTGGTAATAGCTTATCTGAAGTGATCATCAAGTTGGGCCATTTCCAGCACAAATCCAGGTTTTCTCACCCTCCGCCCCCCCACAGACAAACTCACTCTCTTGCTGGTAATAGCCCATCCAAAGTGACCACTCTCTTCACAATGTGTATGATAATCAAGGTGGGCCATTTCCTGCACAAATCCAGGTTCTCTCACCCCCTCCAAAAACCACACACACAAACTCACTCTCCTGCTGGTAATAGCCTATCCAAAGTGACCACTCTCCTTACAACGTGCATGAAAATCAAGGTGGGCCATTTCCAGCACAAATCCAGGTTTTCTCACCCCCCCCCCCCACACACACAAACTCACTCTCCTGCTGGCAATAGCTCATCCAAACTGACCACTCTCCCCACAATGTGCATGACAATCAAGGTGGGCCACTTCCAGCATAAATCCAAGTTTAACCAGAAGGCCGGGGGGGGGGGTAGGAAAAAACAAGGGGAAATAGTCTACCTTGCATAATGACTTGGCCACTCCCAGTCTCTATTTAAGCCTAAATTAATAGTATCCAATTTGCAAATGAATTCCAATTCAGCAGTTTCTCGCCGGACTCTGGATTTGAAGTTTTTTTGTTGTAAGATAGCGACCTTCATGTCTCTGATTGCGTGACCAGAGAGACTGAAGTGTTCTCCGACTGGTTTATGAATGTTATAATTCTTGACATCTGATTTGTGTCCATTTATTCTTTTACGTAGAGACTGTCCAGTTTGACCAATGTACATGGCAGAGGGGCATTGCTGGCACATGATGGCATATATCACATTGGTGGATGTGCAGGTGAACGAGCCTCTGATAGTGTGGCTGATGTTATTAGGCCCTGTGATGGTGTCCCCTGAATAGATATGTGGGCACAGTTGGCAACGGGCTTTGTTGCAAGGATAGGTTCCTGGGTTAGTGGTTCTGTTGTGTGGTATGTGGTTGTTGGTGAATATTCGCTTCAGGTTGGGGGCTGTCTGTAGGCAAGGACTGGTCTGTCTCCCAAGATTTGTGAGAGAGTTGGGTCATCCTTCAGGATAGGCTGTAGATCCTTGATAATGCGTTGGAGGGGTTTTAGTTGGGGGCTGAAGGTGACGGCTAGTGGCGTTCTGTTATTTTCTTTGTTAGGCCTGTCCTGTAGTAGGTGACTTCTGGGAACTCTTCTGGCTCTATCAATCTGTTTCTTCACTTCCGCAGGTGGGTATTGTAGTTGTAAGAATGCTTGACAGAGATCTTGTAGGTGTTTTTCTCTCTCTGAGGGGTTGGAGCAAATGCGGTTGTATCGCAGAGCTTGGCTGTAGACGATGGATCGTGTGGTGTGGTCAGGGTGAAAGCTGGAGGCATGTAGGTAGGAATAGCGGTCAGTAGGTTTCCGGTATAGGGTGGTGTCTATGTGACCATTGTTTATTAGCACTGTAGTGTCCAGGAAATGGATCTCTTGTGTGGACTGGACCAGGCTGAGGTTGATGGTGGGATGGAAATTGTTGAAATCATGGTGGAATTCCTCAAGGGCTTCTTTTCCATGGGTCCAGATGATGAAGATGTCATCAATATAGCGCAAGTAGAGTAGGGGCGTTAGGGGACGAGAGTTGAGGAAGCGTTGTTCATTATGCAAGTATGCATCCGATGAAGTGAGCTGTAGCTCACGAAAGCTCATGCTCAAATAAATTGGTTAGTCTCTAAGGTGCCACAAGTAGTCTGTATTCGCAAAAAGAAAAGGAGTAACACGGCTGTTACTCTGATAACTGATAACAGCTACTCTAAAGGCTAAGGGACTGCTCTTCTACAAGAGAGAAAGAGAGGTTGTTCCAGCCGCCACGGATGGTAAGAAGGAACTGGAGTGGGTCGGTCCGGCAGGGGTATATATGCAAGGCGCAGTGGTGCCACTCGGGGGGCCCCACCGGAAACCGCTAAGGGAAAAAGTTTTTGATGCTCGTGCACGCAGTGCGCGCACCTAATGTGGAATGGACGTGAACAAGCACTCGAAGAAGAATTTCTATTCTCCGATGTGGCCCTTAGGCCAAAAAGTTTGCCCACCCCTGTACTATACTATCAGGAAAAGGGTATAAACATTTCCAGTGAAATGCACGGTATTTTTGCTTTGTTTAGTTTAACGATATTGCCTCCATCCTTGATTATGTTCACGATGAAATGGTTTTGTTTAAATTAATGTATTCCATAGTCCCTCATATCCAGCCTCTCTCTGAGTTCAAGTACCTGTAATACGCATCATCTTGCTCAGGCAAAGAGGTATATTTTTAATGTGAGCCCCTTATTAAAAAACTGGCAGCTGACCTGTCACCAAATCCATCATAACATCTCTGTGGCATTTTGTGAATACGAAGAATAGAAATTTGCAATTTCATCAAATAGTAGCTCTCCTGAATGTACTGGACACATGCACAAATTCTTGATGGACTTCTTGCTCCAGAAGGTATATTTACTAGAGGAGGCCTAATGCTAATCAACTCTATATCTTGCTACCAGTGTGATCTTACAACATCCAAAGAATGTCAACTGTTAGTATTTGCATCTAGTGTTTGATGAATACTGTTGCTGATTATTTGGTATTCAATTAAATGGTAAAAAAGTGGTTCTGTCCAATCCACAGCACCTATTAAACAAAATTAATGCCCACTTAAGATGATTTCAGGGACTTGTAATCTTTTGCATGTTCTCAACTGATTAAGGACAGTCTGAGAGAAGCCCATGATATATTCAACAGGACTAACAATGACGTGTGATTTTACATTCCCAAAGTAGGATTTTATTTATTTGTAGAAGGCTATAGAGGTCAACCTGTTTTCCAGTCAGACCATGTTGTTATCGGTCAGTATGGCATTCTGAAACTTCTGCCTGGTGCATGGGGCTTTAAAGTGAGAAAAACAACAATTTGTGAGCAAGATACTAACAAACTGGGTGTTATGACAGATCCTGTAGTACTTCCTCACCTTATAGAACACTAGCAGGTCTTATAGCCACAGCATATAAATGGCAGATTTCTCTATATAATATCTGAAGCATAAATAAATAAAAATAAGAAAATAAATGAGTAGGATGGGAATTGCTGCTGGGTCTGGAGTATTGACATGAGAATGGCGGAGACTGTTGCATTATAATGTTATTGCTATAGCTACGCCTGATTGTTTTGTCTCTCTCTTCATGAAGTCCTAAAAGCCTTAAATTCAGTAGCTCCCCTACTGGTATGGTATGTCTCCACTGTAGCTGAAGGTGTAATTTCCATATCTGTGCTAGCTGCACAGAGTACAAGCCCTTCTGAAAACCTAGGTATGTACTCAGGATGGCTAGCCCATCCCACTACCAGAGAACCTGTGGCTACTGTGCAATTGTTAGCAAGCTAGTTCAATGAGAGCTAATGCAGCTACGTCTACCTAAACTGGAAATTACACCTCCAGTTCCAGTATAGACATACCCTAGTGCTTTTTCCACAGGTGCCCAGATGAATGTGTCAAGCAAACAGATTAAACTGCAGATGGGCTGAAATCACATTCTAAGCCACCAGCTAGGTTTCGAAACCAATGCCAAGTTATTATTGATTCTCCAGAACTGGTTTGTATACTCCATTTATATTTTACTAGAGCTATTCAACATTCTTCTCTTTCCCAGCCCTTCTTTCTCTCCATTTTGCCAAATTTATAGAAAATTATGTCCTTCGAACAAGAAAATATGGGTTGTTTTAACTAACAAGTTAGAGTAATAAAGACAAATAAAGACAGTAACTACCAGAATAATCAATGAGTTAAAGAGATAAAAGAAATGCCAAATTTAATCTACAACGTAGTCAGTGAATCACGAAAATAAAGGGAAAGAATAAAATTAACATAGCTAGTGTAATAAAACCTCATAGAAAAAGCCTCTTTTCCTATTGAAAAGCAGAACTTGATAAATCAAGCATGTTGTGGTACATATATGCCTAGTCTAGTGATCACACAGAGAAAAACACTTATTATAGACCACTCTCAGGAAAGAACCCTGACATCACTATTTACCTGATTTTTCATTTAAAAAAAAGTTCAGATTGAAAACAATGAGACTCTGTGAAGCTGGAAGCTTTATAGAGTGATATGTAACAAACCCAGAAATACCCATCTTTCATAGCATCAGCTAAGGACGAGCACCAATCGCTCGCCTTCTCCCCCACCAATATTAGTAATGTTGGAAACAATATAAAAATGATTTAATTCCCCCTCCCCTCACCCAAACAAGCAACATAAATAAGAAAAGGAAAATCTCTTCCCCGTGCTTATACACAAACAAAGGACTTTCACCTTAGGTTTCTTACCATTTTATAAAGATCTGAAATGCTGATCTGATCTGAATCCACCACCTCAAAGTCCTTCCGAGGAACTAGATCCAGGCCCAAATGTCTATGAAAGAGAAAGGCAGATGGAACAACTGTTAGTACATCTATCTACTCTACATGCACACATAGGAACAATGACACTTGAACCTCTAAGGTGCATGCTATCCTTCAAGTACTGTTGGTTTTCAACATAGATAATCCTTTTAAATATAAAAATGAAAAACAAAAGCAGACAAAAACATAGGGTCAAGCTCCTCATATAGTGTAAATTAGCTGGCTCCACTAACTTCAATGGAGCTATCCCAATGTATATCAGCTGAGGATCTGGGCCACTATGTTGATGCAATGGGATGGGTGAGTTAATTTCACAAAAGTTGGGAAATTTAGAGTTAAGGTTCCCACCCACACAATTTCAGCAGGTTCTTTTGTTACATGATTAAACAACATATATAGAGTAACAAAGAATGTTCATGTATGTATATATATTTTAAAAATAGTATTCAATTCAATTTACTTTTGCAGTCCAATTGGAGGAGGACTAGAAAAAAAATCGCTTTCTTTCCATTTTAAGGTTTGCTTTGCCAACTAGTATATCACATTGTTTCAGTATTGAGTAATCTTTTAATAAAAGGCAGACATGCAAGGAAACAGCATAGGATGCTTTAGGAAATTCATTCTGAACGTCATGACTCTTGTGCAACTAAAACCCAACCTTAACACTGAGTAATTTATTTATTTTGCAAAACAGGGTCCAGTGGTTTCAATGGGCTGAAAAGCTGTCTTACTTGGCAAGCTGAGTCCCCTAGAGTGTAAGGCATTTCTCCGCATAGCTAAGGAAGCAGCATTGCTATGTTTTAGCTATCAGCAGCATCCAGAATGGCCGACTGGGGCATTTGGCTATGAGGCACAAAACTCACTCCCAATGAATCAGGCAGGACTCAAGAGATTTTTTTTTTATGGTCCTAAATTATCTATTCACAGAAGCACTGTACAGCCCTCTTTCATTTATACCATTGGAAGACAGTTGTTAAAAAGTGCTATAATTTTTAAAAAACTACTGCAGATAGGCAAACAACAATTTTCAAACCCTCATATCTTTGCCAGATACAATTAGATTTACACCAGGACATTGAAGGCAATCTTCCTTCCAGGTATTACCTGTCAAATGTCAATTTCTACTCTAAGCACACTTTGGAGCTAATCATTTTAAAAATGGTGGCACAATTTATTTATGCTTTTTAATAATAGGAAATGTATATTTTTCACCACTGTCTTCATTCTCAAAAATGGCTAACCTGTTTTTGCTGAAACTTACCAAATATATTTCACCTTTGTACAGACCAAAAGATGAAAAATGTTGACCTTCATTAGCAACTGAAAATGGGGGTTTATAATAGAACTGTTTAGGCAATCTTAAAATGTGCTGCCACTAGAGTGCCAGATATAATCAACGATATAGTGTTTATATTTTAAGTATAATATGCATTGATGTCAGCATGTAGAAATTATGGTGATTAGTGTTGGGACGGTGCCAAATTATTATTGTGAATTGCTGTGTTTGATATGAATCAATGTAGTAAACATGAGTTTATTATGGCTGGGTACGTCTGAATTTGCTAGAGGATTCTGGGAGCAGGGTACTCTTAGCATCAGATAGTTGATATGGAAATTTACTGAAAGTGCTGGAATTGGTTAATCAAAGGCTCTATCTGTGTGTGTGGGTTTCAACATGGAACTTTGAAACATATCAGCCGATGGCCAGCTCACAAAAGTAAATATGTAGAAGACACGGGATCAGTGAGCTTGGTATAGGCCAATCTGGGTCAAAATGACCCTTTAGGATGGCACCGCGCCAAGAGCTCAAGTGAATGATTAATGAGAGGGTAAACATCAACTGATCTTTGGTCTCTGTCCATTTTGCAGTCCCTTCTTAAATATTAATTTAAAAAAACAGTAATGGAACACCCAACAGGGCATATTTCTGCGACATGTGACTCCTTTGAGAACAAGAGGTATAAATGCTAAGCAGAGTTAGTCAGTTCCCCAATTAACATCTGAAGAGGTCTGTGACGCTGTGAGATAGAGGGTCTCAGGGTAGCCAACACCTTGCTATGAGGGACTTTTGTAGGACTTTGGAACCAGAGGCCCTTGGGGTAACCAAGACCCTGCTTCAGGGGACATTTGACAGACCAACTACCTGAAAGGGGAAGAGAAGAGAAGAAAAGAAGTCTCCATCTAGAACCGGTAGCTCTATCTGCCTTGTTTGCCAGTCAGGATACTGTGTAAGGCCAACATTATTACTGAGGGTTTACGCTTGGGGAATTGAGGCGTATAAGGAAGATGTATTATATAACCTTTTACTGCTTGTGTGATTCTTTCTCAAATAAACTGCTGTGCATTGTGCAAACTGAATGTGAATTTTCATTGGTACAGGTAACAATCTGTCCAGCTGTGGGCCATTAAAGATCTGTTTCAACAATTAGCATCATATAAATACCATAGATTAGAAAGTTTTCCTGAGTCTAAAAGGCCAATGCATACACATGTTAAAATGTATAAGAAGTGATCCCTCCCAAACATGTGGATCTCAGGTGACAAAAAATAAACAGATGCTTTCTAATATTATTATCAAAAGAACAGAATACATAGAACTATCCTTTATGCGGAGTTACAGACTACCATTACGGCATTACAGGAAAGGCTGCCAAAGCTGATGACTGTTTAAAACTGTTCCATTCTCATGATTTCAACTCTCTTTGGAACTGCCAACTCAAACAGTGGCAGGATATGTTATTCAGTATATGACAAAGATGCTGTCAAGGTTCCTTCCCCACTCTGAACTCTAGGGTACAGATGTGGGGACCTGCATGAAAGACCCTTTAAGCTTATTCTTACCAGCTTAGGTTAAAACTTCCTCAAGGTACAAACTTTGCCTTGTCCTTGAATCCCATGCTGCCACCACCAAGCGTTTTAAACAAAGAACAGGGAAAGAGCCCACTTGGAGACGTCTTCCCGCAAAAGATCCCCCTGAGCCCTACACCCCCTTTCCTGGGGAAGGCTTGATAAGAATCCTCACCAATTTGTACAGGTGAACACAGACCCAAACCCTTGGATCTTAAGAACAATGAAAAATCAATCAGGTTCTTAAAAGAAGAATTTTAATTCAAGAAAAGGTTAAAGAAAAGGTAAAAGAATCACCTCTGTAAAATCAGGATTGTAAATACCTTACAGGGTAACAGAAAGGTGGTTACCCTTCCCTTTATATTTATGACAGATCATAGAATCATAGAATATCAGGGTTGGAAGGGACCTCAGGAGGTCATCCAGTCCAACCCCCTGCTCAAAGCAGGACCAATCCCCAATCAAATCATCCCAGCCAAGGCTTTGTCAAGAATCACCTTAAAAACTTCCAAGGAAGGAGATTCTACCACCTCCCTAGGTAACGCATTCCAGTGTTTCACCACCCTCCTAGTGAAAAAGTTTTTCCTAATATCCAACCTAAACCTCCCCCACTGCAACTTGAGACCATTACTCCTTGTCCTGTCCTCTTCTACCACTGAGAATAGTCTAGAACCATCCTCTCTGGAACCACCTCTCAGGTAGTTGAAAGCAGCTATCAAATCCCCCCTCATTCTTCTCTTCTGCAGACTAAACAATCCCAGTTCCCTCAGCCTCTCCTCATAAGTCATGTGTTCCAGACCCCTAATCATTTTTGTTGCCCTTCGCTGGACTCTCTCCAATTTATCCACATCCTTCTTGTAGTGTGGGGCCCAAAACTGGACACACTACTCCAGATGAGGCCTCACCAATGTCGAATAGAGGGGAACGATCACGTCCCTCGATCTGCTCGCTATGCCCCTACTTATACATCCCAAAATGCCATTGACCTTCTTGGCAACAAGGGCACACTGCTGACTCATATCCAGCTTCTCGTCCACTGTAACCCCTAGGTCCTTTTCCGCAGAACTGCTGCCTAGCCATTCGGTCCCTAGTCTGTAGCTGTGCATTGGGTTCTTCCGTCCTAAGTGCAGGACCCTGCACTTATCCTTATTGAACCTCATCAGGTTTCTTTTGGCCCAATCCTCCAATTTGTCTAGGTCCCTCTGTATCCTATCTCTGCCCTCCAGCGTATCTACCACTCCTCCCAGTTTAGTATCATCCGCAAATTTGCTGAGAGTGCAATCCACACCATCCTCCAGATCATTTATGAAGATGTTGAACAAAACCGGCCCCAGGACTGACCCCTGGGGCACTCCACTTGACACCGGCTGCCAACTAGACATGGAGCCATTGATCACTACCCGTTAAGCCCGACAATCTAGCCAACTTTCTACCCACCTTATAGTGCATTCATCCAGCCCATATTTCTTTAACTTGCTGACAAGAATACTGTGGGAGACCGTGTCAAAAGCTTTGCTAAAGTCAAGAAACAATACATCCACTGCTTTCCCTTCATCCACAGAATCAGTAATCTCATCCTAGAAGGCGATTAGATTAGTCAGGCATGACCTTCCCTTGGTGAATCCATGCTGACTGTTCCTGATCACTTTCCTCTCGTGTAAGTGCTTCAGGATTGATTCCTTGAGGACCTGCTCCATGATTTTTCCGGGGACTGAGGTGAGGCTGACTGGCCTATAGTTCCCAGGATCCTCCTTCTTCCCTTTTTTAAAGATTGGCACTACATTAGCCTTTTTCCAGTCATCTGGGACTTCCCCCGTTCGCCACGAGTTTTCAAAGATAATGGCCAATGGCTCTGCAATCACATCCGCCAATTCCTTTAGCACTCTCGGATGCAACTCGTCCGGCCCCATGGACTTGTGCACGTCCAGCTTTTCTAAATAGTCCCTAACCACCTCTTTCTCCACAGAGGGCTGGCCATCTACTCCCCATGTTGCGATGCCCAGCGCAGCAGTCTGGGAGCTGTCCTTGTTAGTGAAGATAGAGGCAAAAAAAGCATTGAGCACATTAGCTTTTTCCACATCCTCTGTCACTAGGTTGCTTCCCTCATTCAGTAAGGGGCCCACACTTTCCTTGGCTTTCTTCTTGTTGCCAACGTACCTGAAGAAACCCTTCTTGTTACTCTTGACATCTCTTGCTAGCTGCAGCTCCAGGTGCGATTTGGCCCTCCTGATTTCATTCCTACATGCCCGAGCAATATTTTTATACTCTTCCCTGGTCATATGTCCAACCTTCCACTTCTTGTAAGCTTCTTTTTTATGTTTAAGATCCGCTAGGATTTCACCATTAAGCCAAGCTGGTCGCCTGCCATATTTACTATTCTTTCGACTCATCGGGATGAGATGCTATCCTCTGGTTAATAACATTTGACACAACAGCCATAGTAGCACGCTGAAACTATTACCTTTGAAACTTATTTGGTACTCTAAATTTAGTAAAATCTTCTAACACCATGGATTTCCAGTCTAGAGGATTCTCATCCTCTAATGCTATGGTAATCCTGCACAGTACCTACTCCCAATGAGCTCATACCTGTGTGCAGTGCCACAGTAACTGAATTAAACCTTTTTCTACTAGCTCTTAAGAGCCTAACATGTTCTTATCTGTAATGCGGGTTGAAGTTCAATCCATATTATGTAAAATGTTTAATTGGGTTGATAAGACCTGCTCTGTGCAGGGTCAGATGACACAATGCTTAAAATGCCAGAAACCATCAATAGGCCATTCACCCTAAAGTTCCCACTGTTGCTAGCAGTGATGGCCCTGAGGCAGATTAATCAACAGAAGGAAATTTTTTGGAAAAGTTCCCTGGTACAGATGAGAATTAGATGACATGGAGCTCCATTTATTGGGCAGTTCCCTCTGCATAGGACTTTCTCTTTCTACTTTTGCCTCATAGTCTGATTATTCTTTGAAGCAGTTCTGTAAGTAAGTCACTTAGGAAAAATTCCTGAGATGACAGACAGCTTCTGTGAATGACATCAGTGTTGGACAAAGTCAGTATTGAATTGGCAGGAGTTTGTGAAAGTCTCTTTTTCCGTGGAGCCAGATTTTGGACCCTGTAAAGGAGAGTTTTAGCTTTCTTTGAAAACAATATTTAAATCTTTGGCCCTTTTCCTTGCAAAGATTATCTCAAAAAAGAAACTGACATAAAGCAGTGCTAAACAATTGCTAAGACTGAAGGGAACTATGCAGCTGGGCTTCATCTTCTGATTTAGCTGGGGTTGGTCCTGCTTTGAGCAGGGGGTTGGACTAGATGCCCTCCTGAGGTCTCTTCCAACTCTAATCTTCTATGATTCTGCAGTAGGAGTTTGAGTGGGAACGTAAAAACCCATCCCCAAAAGATTTTATTAAAACACAAGTCAGTTAAGTTTGCGTTATATTTCAAGATATGACCTCAATAACAATCCCCACAATCTTCATGGATTCATAGATTCCAAGGCCAGAAAGGACCATTAGATTATTTAGTCTGACCTCCTGTAAAACAGAAATCATAGAATTTCATCCAGTTACCCCTGTATTAAGCCTAATAATGTGTGTTTGACTAAAGCCAAAAAGGCAACCCGCACTGGTGTAAAGACAATAAAAGATGGGGAATCCACCACTTCCCTTGGTTGGTTGTTCCTCACTGTTAAAAACGTGTGTTCTAATTTCAATTTTTATTTATTTGGCTAATTTCTAATTTCAATTTATCTGGCTTTAACACCCAGTTATTGATTTTTATTGTGTTAGATTAAAGTGACCTTTAGTACCCAGTACATTCTCACCATGAAGCTACTTAGACACACATCTTAAATTAGCCTATAAAAAGTGGTATGATAATTGGGGAGAGAAACTGATTATATTTAGAGGTAGGCTGCAAAAATTTGTTTGACAACCTTTCCAAAAATGGTTGGCTCTGATTGTTAAAATTTTCAGCCCCAAGTAAGATCATTATTGTTGTGACCATGGAAACTACTGTAAAAGGAATCCCTTCGTGGATGCTGTCAAGGCTGATTCCCCACTCTGGCACTTTGACTGCAGAAGGTGGGGGCCTGCAAGGATTCTAAAAATTAATACTGGCCACTCCAGGCTTGGATTAAACTCCCAAGGTCACAGTTTCTCTCTGACCTTGGATGGGTAGATGCTGCCACCACATAAGTGCAAAAAACCCCAAACTCTTTGGGACCCAGGAAGGCGCACTTGAGAATTCCTCCCTGTGGAGTACCCTCAAGCCCTTTCACACACCCCTCCGGGGAAGAGCTGAGAAAGAAAACGAAGGAAATCAGCTGTTGCCACCACCTTATTAAACAACATATGCACAAACCTCTTAGGACACCAAAAATCCAATTCTGTTCTTTAAAAAAGGTAAATTTTATTAAAAACAAAAAGAAAGCAAATACACCTGGAACTTAGGCTTTTGTTAGATTTAAAAAACCCACTTACAAAAATTAAACATCAAGAATAACTTCCTTCAGGTCCAGCTTAAAGTTTACAAGCAAAACAAAAAGCATTTGGGGTTAGCACAGAGGAGTCCACAAGCCAATAAGAAATAAACAGAAATAAACCTAATCGCATCTTCCTAGACATTCCCTAATTTACTTACATATCTGGGGTTTCAGATATGCAATCTCTGGGTATGATCTGATGGTTTTTCATACCTGGCTTAAAGCTTCTCACAGCATAACTGCTGCCCTGTTCCCCTCTTACCCGGAGAACCACAACACACAGAAAAAAGGAAGTTTTTTCCCCAATTTAAAAAAGTTCTAGCCCTCCCATTGGCTCTTTTGGTCAGGTGCCCACTCCTTTTCTTTTACCTGTTGGCTTGTTAACCCTTTACAGGTAAAGCAAGTAGAGAAAAGCTACTAAGAGGAATTTTATAGCTAACTGGCTGGCTGGGTGTCCCAAAAAGGGAGCTACCCCACTTCATTTATCACAGGTGCCAACCTGCAGTGAATCATACACCATGCATTTCTCACAAACCCTTCCCATCAGCCACACCAGCAGCACACCAGGAAGAAATAGGGCCAAGTTGCCATTATAGTGACTATAGCCACTCTAGCCCACCAGTCTCCCCACTGGTGCCTACCCAGCCCCACTCCTAGCCTAGAGTCTGTGGAGCTCATGCTAGGGAGGAGCCTAAAGCCTCCACTCATAAGACAAGAGAGAATTTTTTCTCCCAGCCCCATTCCCACTCTTTTGCCCCACCTAAGGAAGATCTTCAGTAGTTCAAGGAGAATTGTCTTCTTCATGAACCAAAGGGGACATATTCCTCCAATGACCATGCAGTCCACCATCAAAAGGAACCCATTCCTCACCTGATCATCCACTCCACTCCACAGGCACAGCCCACAGAACAACTTGTCTGCACTGCTATTGCTGCAGTAGGCAAAGGATGTCATATAGGAGAGATGTTTAGAGTGGCCTCACTGAGGCACTGAAGAGAGAGCAGTATGGTGAACTGGCCCAGAGGGTGATGGTGGTAGAAGGACTAATGAATCTGGGAAGTGAGAGAGTATAGAATTCATGGAGTTTTTCTGTTTTGCTTTTAGGGGAGAGGTGGAGAAGGAGAGAATGTAGAACTGATGACTATTTTGCACAGCACGGAAGAGTGTTGTACTGAAGGAATGTAAAGTGTACCACTGAGACACAAGATTTTTAATAGTCAAGGGCTCTGAAATTATACACAATGCTAAGGGATTCCGCTGATGTGGAGCATAGCAAGAAAGGACGAAATAGCAGATGACACCATCCAAACTTATGGTATTTGTTAGTTCAGATAAAACACAGTATAAAGATCTCCCAGAGACACAGAAGATAAAGAGGTAATTTGAATAACTAAGAGTTATGCAGTGACTTATAAAAATTAACAAAATTTTAAAAGTACTAGGTTGCTAAGCTGGCAGCCATCTTAGAATAGGTATAATGTAATAGGACAGTTTATTAGGGAAGTGTGAATTGAATTATTAATTTGCCAAACCATGTAAATATCAGCAATATTTGGTGATCCAAATATTTTAGAATATTTTTGTTTGACGTTTGTGCTAGTCAAACATTCAGCCATATGAGAGTGGCAGGACATAACTAAGAGAGCTGATAGCAACTAGTTTGGCAACTAGATTGGCAGCTGAATATTCAAGCAATACAAGTATTCGTCAACTATAATTGAAAATATATTGCTCCCAGAAACAATGAGGAGTTAGGGGAATGAAGAAGGTAGAATGCAGCCTGTGTTCCAAACCAGAAGATGGTCAAGGGATGTGAGGCAGGGAGATGGCAAAAAAGGAGTAACGGTCACTGAAGAGTTTGGAGCAAAAAAGAGAAAGCAGAAGAAGAAATAGGAAGGTAATGGGAACCATCAATAAATGAAGATGGGGGTGGGAGAGTTGGTGTCAAAGGGAGTACAGAGAAACTGTAGCAAGTAGGGCAGGGGAAGACACATTCAGAAGGAGCTACAGAGAAATCAACTTCAGGTAGAGAAGAAAAACAGCTGCAGCAGAAGGGAGAAAACAGGGGCTGTCAGGAACTCTATGTAGTGGAGAAACTGCCTCAGTGGAAGCCAGAGCTGATTGAGGGATCACATTTATGTATTGTTTAAAATGAATAATTAATTACATATTTTAAGTAAGCATCTAAAGATGTGTGGCATCAAATGATGGGCAATTTCTACACAAAGCAAATTCACTAAGTATGTGTTTACCAGGACAACTGGGGGCTCAGGGAGAGCGAAGACAGTAACTGTTCATGAAGATAAAAAAAGTACTTTTTAAACTAGAATGTATATTATTTCAAGACCTGCACAAAACATTTTAAAAGCATATAAATACACATTATCCCATTGGTTGACATGAGAGTTAAGACAAAAAAAAAAAGGAGGAATTAAAAATGGAAGGTTTTAGGGGGAAATGAAAAGTATGATAATGGAATGCACAGTCCAAGGGGTGCGAAACAGAGGCCAGGGAGCAAATACGAAGTGAGAACCAAAAAATAAAGACACCAGGACCTCTCTGATGAAGTGTTCCTCACACAGGCTTCTCTGGAGTGAGGATGTCTTGCAACATGTCCCAGAATACAGAGAAATTGCTTAGTTTGCCTCTTCAGAATCCTTTCTATTTTACTACTTAGTACTTTTAACCATGAATGTCATTTTAAAAACATAAAACTAATTCACACAATGCTGTTATAAGGCAAGTATGTAGTATTATTATCCTCCCTTGTACAGGAAAATAAATGCAGACAGAGAGAGCAAGTCCCAACCCCACAGAGAAAGGTAAAGTTAGTGCCAGGATTAAAACTTGGGAGTTCTTGGCTCCCAATTATATGCTTAGGTCACTAGATCACATTACCCTTCATTAACTATACAATATTACTCATTTCAATATTCAGTAAGTGCTAGTATTGCAACTGCTAGTGGGTAAAATAATTTTCATATAAGTGAAGAGCAGGGAAAGGCCATGAATTTCAAAGCAGGGTTTAATTTCACTCAGACCACAGTGTAAAAGACTGTACTTTTCCTTAGCAATTCCCGCTGAATTGCAACTGTTGGCCATTTGTGCTCTTTCTAGATGCTTCCAGCTATTTACTGCTATGATGGGAGTGATTTAAGAAATAATTGTAATACATTTTATAAGGAAAAATAACCTTTTACTCTCAAGTAATGCAAACCTGTGGAGCAATCTTTACTTGTTAATTCCTATGGTCCCATTTCAAGTCCCATATTACGGATGGCTCCTCCTTCCCTACTCTGTTTCTAAGTGTAAGGAATAACACTCCTATATTTAAAGGATAAGAAAGTAAGTATCTCTCAGCATTATAATGGGGAGAGTGATTGTACTCAGAAGTGTGGCTGCACAGAGTCCATCACCTGTCCAGATGGGGGGCTGTGCCATTATTGCTATGAGGTCTCTGGCAGCCTCAAAGGTGGCCAGCATGTAGGGGAGGTCTAAATCCTCCTCCCAACACTACCGCACTGGGTAGTCTATTAGAACTGGACTCGACGGACCTCCCTCTGAGGCCAGAGTCAATGGTGCCAGCTGAGTTGGAGCTGGAGCAGCATGTCCCAGGGTGGGACGCACCCCACTGGTGCCCCGGAGAGTGACCTCTGTCGGACCTCTTCTTTTTGTGCAGCACCGGCGAATGGGAGCAGTGCCAGGCGCTCGCACTGCAGGAGATCTTTGGCGCAGCCGAGAAAGGACTCAGGTTCTAGGGACCGTCGGCACCCTAGACCCTGAGTCCTTTCTCAGTGCCATGGCTTCCCTTACCGAGGCCAGTGCACTGTGCACGGAAGTGCTGGGCCTGGGATTGGACGCCACTGGCGCCAGCTGGGGAAGAAGGGCTGACTCCATGAAGAGCAATTTCAGCCTGAAGTCCCTTTCCTTCTTAGTCCTTGGGCGGAAGCCTCTGAAGGTTTAACACTTCTCAGTCTGATGGGCTTCCCCCAAATACTTTAAACAGGAGCTGTATGGGTCTCCCTTTAGAATGGGCTTTAGACAGGACCCGCATGACTTAAACCTTTAACACCAAGGCATGCCCCAGTCCCCAGGATTGGAAACAGTGGGGGAAAACTCGCAACTGAAACTTATCTAAACTAACTAAGAACTACATGACTAACTAATACAAAGTTTTTAACTATTTGTAGGAATAACAAGAAAGTTCACTAGGGGATTGCCTGCCATAGCAACAGAATAGCTGTTCCAACGACTGTCAGGGAGGTAAGAAGGAACTGGAGAGGCGGCGGGACGGCAGGGACCCATATACACTGCAATGAAGGCGGGACTCCAGAGGGCTCCACAGCCAGCCCAACGTGTACCGCTAGGGGAAAAATCTTCCAACAACAGCATGTGGTGCATGCACACCTACTTGGAATCGACATGAGCAAGCACTCGAAGAAGAAGAAATACATTTTGAGGACTGGATGGCCCATGGGCCATATGTTTGACATATGATCTAAACAGGTGATAGTGAAGTCACTTTGTTGTACCAGCCAAAACAATGAGAAGTCCTTGTGGCACCTTAGAGACTACCAAATTTATTTGGGCATCAGCTTTCGTGGGCTAGAACCCACTTCATCAGATGCATGGAGTGGAAAATACAGGAGCAGGTATAAATACATGAAAGGATGGGGGTTACCTTACCAAGTGTGAGGTCAGTCTAACGAGATAAATCAATTCACAGCAGGATACCAAGGGAGGAAAAGTAACTTTTGAAGTGGTAATGAGAGTGGCCCATTACAGACAGTTGACAAGAAGGTGTGAGTAACAGTAGGGAGAAATTAGTATTGGGGAAATTAAGTTTAGGTTTTGTAATGACCCAACCACTCCCAGTCTTTATTCAGGCCTAATCTGATAGTATCCAGTCTGCAAATTAATTCCAGTTCTGCAGCTTCACCTTGGAGTCTGTTTTTGAAGTTATTTTGTTGAAGAACTGCCACTTTTAGGTCTGTTATTGAGTGACCAGAAAGATTGAAGTGTTCTCCTACTGGTTTTTGAATGTTATGATTCCTGATGTCAGATTTGTGTCCATTAATTCTTTTGCATAGAGACTGTCCTGTTTGGCCAACGTACATGGCAGAGGGGCATTGCTGGCACATAATGGCATATATCACATTGGTAGATGTGCAGATGAACAAGCCCTGGATGGTGTGGCTGATGTGGTTAGGTCCTATGATGGTGCCCCTTGAATAGATATGTGGACAGAGTTGGCACCGGGGTTTGTTGCAGGGTTTGGTTCGTGGGTTGGTGTTTTTGTTGTGTGGTGTGTAGTTGCTGGTGAGTATTTGCTTCAGGTTAGGGGGCTGTCTGTAAGCGAGGACTAGCCTGTCTCCCAAGGTCTGTGAGAGTGAGGAATTATCCTTCAGAATAGGTTGTAGATCCTTGATGATGCGCTGGAGAGGTTTTAGTTGGGGGCTCATAGGTGACGGCTAGTGGCATTCTGTTACTTTCTTTGTTGGGCCCGTCTTGTAGTAGGTGACTTCTGGGTACCCCCCTGGCTCTGTCAATCTGTTTTTTCACTTCAGCAGGTGGGTATTGTAGTTTTAAGAACACTTGACAGAGATTCTGTAGGTGTTTGTCTCTGTCTGAGGGATCGGAACAAATGCGGTTGTATCTTAGAGCTTGGCTGTAGACAATGGATCGTGTGGTGTGGTCTGGTCTGGATGAAAGCTGGAGCCATGTAGGTAAGTATAGCGGTCAGTAGGTTTCCGGTATAGGGTGGTGTTTATGTGACCATCGCTTATTAGCACTGTAGTGTCTAGGAAGTGGACCTCGTGTGTGGACTGATCCAGGCTGAGGTTGATGGTGGGGTGGAAATTGTTGAAATCTTGTGGTACCAGTGGTCACGGTGGAGCACCAATACTGGTATCGACTGAATGATTATTTGGACCTGGTATTTCTGTGTGAACTGGCTCATCTGGCAAGCAATCCTTCATTTCCAGGAAAAAAATTCTCAGTTAAAGGCTCAGAGAGGTACAATGAATAGGTTTTATTGGGAGGTAAGTCTAAAGATGTTTACATTGGCATCGTTTACCTTTTTTTTTTTTGAATAGTCACAGGCATGGAACATCTGTTTGTTTGCACAATGTCTAGCAGGCCTCCAGGTATGACTGCAATATAAGTAATCAATGCTAAATAATAATAATGTAAATTATACTAATTTATAACTTGTTTTGACTCTTTCAGATTAGTTTATCTCATGGACTCACATAAGTAATTTTAATGTACCTTGTCTTTTAGCTTTCTGTTAGCTGCTTTTCTTAGTATAAACTTCTATCTTTTGGCTGCTCAATATGGCAGTTACAACAACTTGATCTCCCTTATATTCAGGTTCAGGGGACAAATCCAGAGACAATGTTTAAGAAGGTGTAAGTTGCATATCAATAAGTCTGTCTGAATCTAAGGGCATATTTTTAAGTCAAAGGGAGTGTAGGTTAGTGTAACACACTAAGGAAGCTGGAAGTAATAAGCTATATCACCTTATATTCACTTGGACTTACTTCAGAATTTGACACAATATATTTATGTAATGTAATACCCTGTGTAGTGCTTTTATATGCCCCTTATCTGATTATTGGCTGAAATCAGAAAGCCATCACATAGGGTGACCAGATGTCCCGATATTATCGGGACAGTCCCGATTTTAACCCATTTGTCCCGCGTCCCGACCGCACATCAGTCAGGACACCCTTTGTCCCGATATCAGGGATGGACTGCTCACCATCACCACCAAAGTCCTGGGGGCTGGCGTGGCGGCGCTTCCTGGGGCAGCTCCCGGTGGCCGCCCGCCGGCAGGAGCCTGCAGTACGGGAAGCCCCTGGGCACAGAGGAGGAGAGGGTCTCCACGTGCTACACAGGCTCCCTCCTGCTCAATCAGAGCTGCAGGGGCAGGGCTTGCAGGTGCTGGGAGCGGGCAGAGAGCCCTCCGCCCCCCGACCCCACTCCATCCAACCCGACCTGACCCTACCCTAGGAGCCAGAGGGACCTGGTGGATGCTTCCTGGGAGCCGCCCCAGGTAAGCACCGCTGGGACTCCCCACCTCGTCCCCTGGCAGGTCCCTCTGGCTCTTAGGGTCGGGGCGGGGAGCTCTCTACGCGCTGCTGGTGCCTGCAAGCACCGCTCCGTGGCTCCGGCAGCTCCCATTGGCGCTTTTCCCGGCCAAAGGGAGCCACAGAGCTCGCACTTGTGGTGGGCGCAGCACGTGAAGAGTCTGGAGACCTCCCTTGCCGCTCTGACCCTAGGAGCCAGAGACCTCCCAGCAGGGCTGGTGAGTGCGGCCAGGGAAGGGCGCAGGGTGTGATGGAGTGAGTGTCTGGGAGGTGTGTGTGGGGGGTGCTGGGCTGTGAGGGTGTGGCGGGCGCTAGGCAGTGGGGGAGGTTTCTGTGTTTTGGGGTGCTAGGCAGTGGGGGAGATCTTTGTGTGTCAGGGCACTGGGGGTCTGTGTGGGGCATTGTGTAGTTGTGGTGGTGGGGCTGTGGGGAGGGGCACTGGGAGGGAGGAGAAACCTGTGCCCCTGGCCCTGTGGCTTCTCCTGGGGGCTGGAGCTGGGGCCATGAGTCCTTGAGTCCTTGCCTCGTGGCTTGTGGTGCGGGCTGCAGCAGGGGCTGTACACCCCTATTGCAGCTTCCTAGGACTGTGTGCCCCCTCTCATGGCTCTGGTCGGGGCTGTGCACCTGTGGCTCTCTTCCCACCCCCGTCCCCCTCGTCCAATGTGTCCTGATATTTCACTCTTGCGATCTCGTCATCCTACCATCACATAGCATATTACATTTTAGAATTTCAGTTAACACATATTTATTGAAATGCTCCTAAACTCAATTTTTGAGTTCTTAATTGACACTTTGTCCTTTATCATTTCAGTATGGTATATTTTTTTTACATATGCACATGTCAAAAATAAAAACAATGCTTTCACTGTATTCCCACTGTACAATGTTACCAAGCCTTTCCAAAACTTTATTTTCTATTAATCTGACTTTTTAACAGCACTGTACAGGGAAGTGGATGGAGGGTGGGAGATTTTACTCTCCTGGCTGAAACTATTTAAGAGAAATTTACTAAAATTGCATGTCCCTATTCAAAGTTATTCTGTGCTAAATCAATCTTTAAAGAACTGGTATTAGTTTGTCTGAACCAAAATTGAATTTGCTGCTCTTTGTTCCAGATGATAATGCACAGATTATAGAAGATCAAGTACTTTATTATGGCATCCAAGCTAACTGCTGAGTTATGAATTTACTTTTTAAAAATATTATTTTATTACTGCCAACAATGTCAAAGAGATTAAATTCTCTTTTTGGAGCAAATCTTGTCTACTTACTCTTATAGATATGGAGATTACACTGTGGGGAGACCACACTCCTTGCATGCCATAGATTTCTATAGAGGTTTTCATGACACTTCTTTATAGAGAGGAGACTTTTGTGATGGCTTAGGGTAAAATTCTGTACCACAGGGATCTACTGGCCAACCCCTCCAACAGAGTACTAATGCTTTTTCTGCATGGCTCTCTCATTTTTATTTAGTCTGTTCTATGGTAGATGGACTTGTATCATGTAAAGAAGCTGTGACATTGCTCCCCATATTCTTCATAGTTGTATGATTATGATATAATTATGACATAATTATGATGCAATTCATACAAGATGTGTCTTGTCAGGTGTCTATGGAAAAGTTATGTTTTGCTGAATATGATTATCTTATTTGTATGCACGTATCATTTTTGTATCTGAAGTTATGAAAACTGAGTACGTATCTGTATTTCAAATGTGGTTATACCTGGGTAACACCCACTAAGCAAAAGGCTTCCAGTCTACATAGCTGGTTGTGAAGGGCCTATTCAGGGTAATGGCCCATTAGAGAAAACAATAGGCCTTATGAGAAGCTTATCCTCCACCTGGTGAGCCTGATTGAGAACGCTCCAGACAGCCTGTAAGTAATGGCTACTATGACTCAGCAAGGACATGTAACCAGGTGACATGACACTGAACTCCATTTTGACACCTCTATTTTTCCACAAACTGGGCTGGGAACTGCTTTTAGAACAAAGGCTTACCACCATATGTTAAAGATATATAAGGTTAGTATATAAGATATACATCATCTAGGGGCCTCACTCTCCACACAAGAGAACTCCTGGAATCACCTGAGGAACAAAGACTGAACTCATAAACTCATAGATATTAAGGACAGAAGGGACCATTATGATCATCTAGTCTGACCTCCTGCAAAATGCAGGCCACAGAATCTCACCCACCCACTCCTGCAATAAATCTCTCACCAATAGTCTGAGCTACTGAAGTCCTCAAATCATGGTTTAAAGACTTCAAGGTGCAGAGAATCCTCCAGCAAGTGACCCGTGCCCCATGCTACAGAGGAAGGCAAAAAACCTCCAGGGCCTCTTCCAATCTGCCCTGGAGGAAAATTCCTTCCTGACCCCAAATATGGCGATCAGCTGAACCCTGAGCATGTGGGCAAGATTCACCAGCCAGATACCCAGGAAAGAATTCTCTCTAGTAACTCAGATCCCACACCATCTAACATCCCATCACAGGCCATTGGGCCTATTTACCATGAATAGTTAAAGATCAATTAATTGCCAAAATCATGTTATCCCATCATACCATCTCCTCCATAAACTTATCAAGTTTAATCTTGAAGCCAGATAGGTCTTTTGCCCCCACTGCTTCCCTTGGAAGGCTATTCCAGAACTTCACCCCTCTGATAGTTAAAAACCTTCGTCTAATTTCAAGTCTACACTTCCCGATGGCCAGTTTATATCCATTTGTTCCTGTGTCCACATTGGTACTGGGCTTAAATAATTCCTCTCCCTCTCTGGTATTTATCCCTCTGATATATTTATAGAGAGCAATCATATCTCCCCATAACCTTCTTTTAGTTAGGCTAAACAAGCCAAGCTCCTTGAGTCTCCTTTCATAAGACAGGTTTTCCATTCCTCGAATCATCCTAGTAGCCCTTCTCTGTACCTATTCAAGTTTGAATTCATCCTTCTTAAACATGGGAGACCAGAACTGCACACAGTATTCCAGGTGAAGTCTCACCAGTGCCTTGTATAACGGTACTAACACCTCCTTATCTCTACTGGAAATACCTCGCCTGATGCATCCCAAGACCGCATTAGCTTTTTTCACAGCCATATCACATTGGTGGCTCATCGTCATCCTGTGGTCAACTAATACTCCAAGGTCCTTCTCCTCCTCCGTTACTTCTAATTGATGCATCCCCAGCTCATAACTAAAATTCTTGTTATTAATCCCTAAATGCATGACCTTACACTTCTCACTATTAAATTTCATCCTATTACTATTACTCCTGTTTACAAGGTCATCCAGATCCTCCTGTATGATATCCCGGTCCTTCTCTAAACTGGCAATACCTCACAACTTTGTATCATCCACAAACTTTATTAGCACACTCCCACTTTTTGTGCCGAGGTCAGTAATAAAAAGATTAAATAAGATTGGCCCCAAAACCGATCCCTGAGGAACTCCACTGGTAACCTCCCTCCAGTCTGACAGTTCACCTTTCAGTATGGCCCGCTGTAGTCTCCCTTTTAACCAATTCCTTATCCACCTTTCAGTTTTCATATTGATCCCCATCTTTTCCAATTTAACTAATAATTCCCCATGTGGCACGGTATCAAATGCCTTACTGAAATCTAGGTAAATTAGATCCACTGCGTTTCCTTTGTCTAAAAAATCTGTTACTTTCTCAAAGAAGGAGATCAGGTTGGTTTGGCACAATCTACCTTTTGTAAAACCATGTTGTATTTTGTCCCATTTACCATTGACCTCAATGTCCTTAACTACTTTCTCCTTCAAAATTTTTTCCAAGACCTTGCATACTACAGATGTCAAACTAACAGGCCTGTAGTTACCCAGATCACGTTTTTTTTCCTTTCTTAAAAATAGGAACTATGTTAGCAATTCTCCAGTCATATGGTACAATGTTCTGTCATACGGTACAACATGCGGACCCCTGAGTTTACAGATTCATTAAAAATTCTTGCTAATGGACTTGCAATTTCATGTGCCAATTCCTTTAATATTCTTGGATGAAGATTATCTGGGCCCCCCGATTTAGTCCCATTAAGCTGTTCGAGTTTCGCTTCTACCTCAGATATGTACCATATATGTACAGATATGTTCTACCATATCCCCATTCCTATTTGTCATGCTACCATTATCCCTAAGATCCTCATTAGCCTTATTAAAGACTGAGGCAAAGTGTTTGTTTAGATATTGGGCCATGCCTAGATTATCCTTAACCTCCACTCCATCCTCAGTGTTGGGGGAAGTGCTGGTCCCAGCCTAAAGGAATTTCTAGCCTGTGTGTGGAAACCTGGTGGACTGCTTGTATCATCAGCTAGGGTGAGGAATTGCTAATTCATATCCAGTCTTTCTAGTAATTTAGGCTTAGTTTGCGATTTTGTTCATTTACTAGGTAATCTGCTTTGACCTGTTTGAAAATTCTTATAATCACTTAAAAGCTTTTTGTAGTTAATAAACTTGTTTTTTGCTTTATCTAAACCAGTGTGCCATTGAGCGAAATGTACGGGGAAAAATCTCAGCTTGGTTAACACAGGCTTGTTGCATATTCCTCTTCACATGAAGGAGGGATGAACTATTTATGCGCTTACATTGTAAGATCCCTGTGCTGTGCAAGTTTGTATAATTTTGGGTTTATACTCCAGTGGGGGGTGCGTGCCTGGGAAGTTGGGAAACTGGCTGGTGTCTGCTGTTTGCCCTCAGGTAGCTTAGTTTGGGTGAATGGTGCCACTTGCTGTTGTGTTGGGAGATAACAGAGCCTGGTGAGGCTGGTTGTCTCTCCAACAGAGCAGGAAAAGCAAGACCATCCCAGTTGTGTGTCTTAGAAGGGTGCAGCGGTTCCCCTGGCTCCCAGACTGCACCCCAGGGGTGACAACCTGTCACACAGTCCACTTCACCTTGAATGGTCCCTTGAAATATGTGTTAACTACTTACACTAAACAATATGTTCCACCTTGTATTTAGCTGTGACACTCTGAGTACATTTTGAGAACTGACGAAAAGTCCAGTATACGTTCAAAAGCTTGTCCCTCTCACCCACAGAAGTCAGACCAATGAAAGATATTGCCTCACCAATCATGTCTCATTTGTACTATGTAGATATCCAGGCAATTTGCCTGCAATTTACTGAGCCATACTGATTATCCATCTCCTCAGCCACACTCATTTTGAATGCCAAATTCACATTTCTATTCTTCTGACCTCTCTCCTGAATTATAGGGCTAGACTGGGGTATCCATCCTCAGATTGGGAAAACTTTATACCATGAGTAGCCTCACTGAAATTAGTGGAACTAGTTGTAAGTGAGGTACAACTTAATATAAGGGTATGAATATCCAGCCCATCGTGAGTACTCTGTGATGATCAGTAGCGATCTACAGGTTTCTGCAAAGTTCTTCTATGTAACTCCGGAGTAAGGTCTTTCTAAATTTTTACACAATTTGGGGGTTTGATTTATTTTGAAGCCTCTTCAAATGTTCCTTCCATAGCAATGACACAGAAAATATGGAGTTTATTAACAATATTATAGACATCCACACACAGGCTGCAATCTTGTCAAAACTTACATCTAGATATAGAAGAGCAAATACTGCAGAGGAGATGTAGGTTGCTATACTATAACAGCTAATTAGCTAGACCTAACCACAAATTCTTACTAAGCTGTGAAGTAACTTCCTCTTCTATGCCTATAAAATTGGTAATAGAGATGCCATAGATCAAGCTATACTATTTGATACGGTATGACAAGGTATAATGTTTTTAATAGATAAAGAAATCTAACAGGTATCAATTCAGATTTAAGAAACTATATCAGAAAATTAAAGCTATGCCTACAGGCATTATGTCATAGACTCCTTCAAGTTTGAGGATTTTTCACCCCCTAGTCAACCCCATCATAAAATACTGCAAATAGTTCAGAGCACGCTGTCGATTGGATTTTCTATTTCAAATAAATATATGACTAAAAGCAGAGGTGCAAGTAAGCCAGTACGCCCCGATACGTAAGCTGGAGCCCCGGGCCCTTTAAATTTCCACCAGAGCCCCGCTGCCGGAGCCCTGGAGTAGCGGCGGTGGGGCTCCAGCGGCTATTTAAAGGGGCCACGCTCGGAAGGGGCCCTGGCCGTTCTTCTCCGCCCCCCGCTCTCTCCTATGGGGGCAGAAGCTTGGTGCTGCCTTCTCCCGGGGCTCTGTCCTTCTGCTGCAGGGCAGGCTCCGCTGGCAGCCCAGCTCCTCCCTCCCCTGCCTCTTCCCCCGGTTTGTTGCGTTCCCCCTCCCCCTCTCACTCCCTGCTGCCGATCAGCTGTTTGCTGGCATGAGGAAGCAGAGAAGAGGCGGGGACAGGGCTTGGGGAAGGGGGTGGAATCGGCATACCCCCTCCAGCCCCCTGCTGTGAGCCGCTCAGGGCAGGGAGCTGGGAGCGACCCCAGCCCACACCCCCAGCCCTCTGCCCTGACTCCTGCACCCTCCCACACCCCATGCCCTGACTCCTGCACCCCCCACAGCCCCACCCCCACCCTGAGCACCAAACGGGAGCTCCTGCACCCTCCCCCAGCCCACATACCCACCTGCACCCCTCGCACCAAATGGGAAATGCCCCAGGTAAGCACTCCACACCCCAACCTCCTGCCCCAACCCTGAGCCCCCTCCCTCATTCTAGCTCCTGGACAGACCCTGCACCCCAACCCCCAGCCTGCTCCTGCACCCTAACTCCCTCCCAGACCCTGCATCGCCAGCCCTGTTCTCAGTGCACCCCCACCCTCAGCATGGTGCAGAGAGAGACAAAGAGAATGGGCTAGAACCAGGGAGAAGGTAGGTACCTGCTCTATGTCAGCAGGGGTGTGTGGGGGGGATCCTGTTTACCCCCTCCCCAGCCCTGCTGCACTTGCAGTTTACCCCCAGCCCCTCCCTTGCTCCAAGGACCAACCCTAGCTCCCGCCCCACTCTGTTTTTGCCCCCAGCCCCTGCCTTGCTCCAGTCAGCAGACACTAATTCTCCCCCCATGCCTCACTGTGCTCATCTTGCCCCGGCCCCTGCCTTGCTCCAGCTGGGGAACAATCCTTCCCCCCCACCACCACCACCATGCCCCACTGTGCTCTTGCCCCTGGCCTCTTCTTTCCCCAGGGGGCCCTCAAATATGTTTGGCGCCAGGCCCACAAAAAGTTAATCCGGCCCGGGCCCTTTAAATTGTCCCTGGAGCCTTGTTGCCAGAGCCCTGGGGTAGCAGCAGCAGGGCTCTGGTGGCAAGTTAAAGGGCTGGGGCGGTAGCGGCGGCCCCAAGCCCTTTAAATAGCCCCCTTTAAATCACCCCCAAACCCCAGGGCTCTCAGTTGCCTCTGCAGCTGGGAGCTCAGGGGGTGATTTAAAGGGCCCAGCTGCTGCTCCCACAGCCCTAGCCCCAGGCCCTTTAAATCCTGATTTAAAGTGCCTGGGGAGTTAAAGGCCCCGCCTCTTTCAGTTGAGGCCCAGCCCCCTCATCAGGACTCCGGAGTACCGGTAAGTCCTTTAAGTTACTTTCACCCCTGACTAAAAGTAATAGCTAACAAAATATTCATTTTGTATTAAAGAAGCTGATCCACTCAAGTGATATGTTGAGAATACAAAGTGAAGTGTAAACCTTTTAAGTGAACCAGCCAGAATGTTATAAGGCCCTAAGACCTGATCAAGTGTATGACTGGCAGTTGCACAGAGAGAGTTTCACATAGGAAGTAATCTTACCCTTATCACTGAGGTATATGAAATAATCAAGCACTGGTATAGAGATGTGTACAGCTGTTTTGATTGACTACTGTTGACTGACAAAGCGAATGAGTCAAATGCTTTTATATTGCTGAATAGTGAAAACTACTAACGGGCAGAACCATCATGAATTGTCAATAGACATTCTGCTCTAAATTAAAAATGGACATTGCTGCAGATAGCTAAAAGTGCTGATGGAAAGAGCATGGAGTTGTGCAAAGTTGGCCAAAGGACCAGAGGATGCCCACAGAAAATAATTTGCAGAAATATGTTGATGTCTGAAGCTAAGCCAGCAGGTGTTCACTGTATGGTCCAAAATGTCTTACATAAACTAGTATGGGACAAGATGTTTTGCATGAAGATACTGGAATTTTCCAGACAAAGTAGGTGAGTGGCAAACATTACCTACTGATTGACTTAATATACCCTCTCTAAACACATGGACATCATTTGAAAGCTTATATCTACTTAAAGAGAGAGACATGATATGGAGCTGTCAAGTGGTGCCTTTACCACAGAAATGGAGATGAACAATGACACTGTAGTGGGGTGGTCACCCGCTCCGGACTTAAAGGGCTTAAAACAGCCCAGGAGAGGGTTGTGGTTGGGAACCAGCAGTTCCCAGGCTGATTTGGGGAAGCAGGCTCAGCTGCGGCCCCGCCTCAATCAGGGCTCAGCTGGCCCTTATAAGAGGGCAGTGGGTCAGGAACAGACAGACAGTCTCCGCTAGCTGTGCAGGGAGACGGGCCTGGCTGCTGGGGAGTGTACCAGAGTACCTGAGGTGGCGCAGGGCTGGGGGAAGGCCAAGGGAGCTGGGGTGCCGGCCTGGAAACCCCCAGGCTGCAGGCCTAGTGGAAGGCCAAAAAAGGGTACTGGGGCTGCAGGGGGCAGCCCACGGGTAGGCAGAGGCAGCAGGTCCAAACCCCCCTCACCTGTGATGATTGGCTTATACACCGCAGTCTGCCCCAGTTTGCGGGGGCTCAGTGGTGACTGGCAGTAGCCAAAGACTGAGGTGAGGTGGGGTTCCCCTGGGAGGAGAGACCCAGATCTGTGGGGGTCCTGCCAGGGGGCAGCACCCCAGAGAAAGGGGCACCAGGGTCCAGGAGGGACTCAGGCTCATCGGCAAGCAGGACACTGGCCTGCAGAGGGCTCTCCGGCTCATCGGCAAGCAGGACACTGGCCTGCAGAGGGCTCTCCAGAGGCTGGAAGAGCTAATTCCCTGAGAGATCAGCAGGAGGTGCCACAGGGGTGAGTCTTGCACCGTTACATACACCAACATGCTAAAATGACCACTCTGAAATATTTGCATTCATTTCTGTTTGTTAATGACTCTACATATTATTTCAAGACATAAAATTGGATTTCTTTGTGACCTCAAACCATCACAACAATCTAAAGCGTAAAACAAAATCTAATAATAAAAATTTGTGCCAGTATTATTGAAATGTAATACCACTTGTAACATTTCTAGTTAACATCATCATCATATTATTCATCATTTTAATCTCTGTCAAGAGCACGTGGGTTACCACAGCCTTCATTATCTTGTCATATATACAATTCTCTGCAGGGAAGATTGTTCAGACTACAGATACAGTTGACTGTACAGTGCCCTCCTACCTGTACAGGTACAAATGAGGTCTTGTGAAGCTCAGATGCCATTCAGCCCTTGAAGAATACAGGACTTAGTTCATCAGCCACATTTTTCCATCCATATTGCAATGGTGATCTAATATCTGATTTACCTATGTGCAAAGACATCCAAATCTCTGTTTGTCAAGATGCTTTTTTGATACACTCTTCAAAACTGTTCTCACATGGTGGGAGTTTGCCCTGTGATTTGACCTTTTTGATGGCCAGATTAAGGTACAAGCAATTCTGGTATTTGTTTCAGAGTAACAGCCGTGTTAGTCTGTATTCGCAAAAAGAAAAGGAGTACTTGTGGCACCTTAGAGACTAACCAATTTATTTGAGCATAAGCTTTCGTGAGCTACAGCTCACTTCATCGGGTGCTCACGAAAGCTTATGCTCAAATAAATTGGTTAGTCTCTAAGGTGCCACAAGTACTCCTTTTCTTTCTGGTATTTGTGGTTCTCCTTTTTTCTCTCTCACTCTGGTCATACATCACTGCTACCAACTTCCTTGCTGAAGAAATTGCAGCTTGTCCATCATTCTCTCCCAATTTGGCAAGATCTCTGAGGCAGTAAGCTTCCTTTACTATGACAATATCAAACTCAGATTTTTTCTCTCCAGTACCAAATAGGGATGACACAGAGTCACACCTTGTTAATGCGTGTGCATTGAAACATCATCTCTGCATTTTGCTACGAACAGGGTTCTAGGGAAAACCATTTCAGGACTCAGCTGCTGTAATTGTCCCTCCCTTGACAGACTTAAATTGGGTCTTCTTGGCCAGGTCAGCAAATGTTTTGAAGCCAGATTTCTTGACTAGGTTGAAGAAGCTTCATGTCCCATCCGAATCAAAAGGACCTCTCACAAATCTTTCCATTTCTTCCATACCAACATCTGCTGAAAAAATTCCAGTATTTTTTGTACATCTAATGTTCCCTGAAGTCCAACTGCTAGATTGATAAGCATCTCTGAATATGATTCAGGGTCAACTGGGTTTTTCATATTTTTGATGACATGGTTAGTAAATGCTGTAACACACTCTTCATCCATTTCAGTGCAGAGGCAAGGATTTGTTTGTGGACTTTGTCTTCACTATTTCTTGTTAGGTCACATCTTTCTCTCATATCTTTTGCATATTCACTCAGGACCTGTCTTTTGAGGGTCCACCTGACAAGGGCTAGCTTCTTTCTTGTCAGTCCTACAATCCCATTACTGCCCTTTGAGTCTTCGATGGCACATTCCAATAAAAGAACTAGTAATCTGACACACGGCAAATTCCCTTGATTCAAAGGCACTGTTTATTTTTTCAGAGAGATTTAACATATCACAAAAGTAGATTGAGATCCACCAGGGATAGCTGGGCCTAGCTGTAGTAAAGAATTATGGAATCATGGCACGCTGTTTGCAGGTGAAGTTTCCAATCACCATCACTCTGCAAGGACATTTAGATATGCATAACCTGGAGAAAATGATCCCAGAACTTGAATGTAGAAGACTAGGCATGCCCCCATGTCTGAAATTCCTCCAGTAGTAGTAGCATTTACTCAGTTACATCATCATCAAACTCTTTAAGGAGTCAGTATCTTCAAACTTAAACACCTTTTGAGTGCCAGCCAACATTTAACAGACAAATGCTGGAACTACAAGAGTACCTCTCCCTGCTCACACATTGAACAAATGAATAAAGTTTCAGAGCATTCAGGGCCACGAATGCTAAAGTCAAGCCACATGGAGCACAACACAATTGTTTACCAGCAAGCATTTGAGCTGCAGTACAAAATACATGCATATCAGAATCAACAAGAAAGTCTAGCAAACCTGCATCTCCCCCAAATTTTCCAATACATACAATAAAACAGCAAAGAGTGTGAAAATGACCCACACAATGCAAATCACACTGGCACCACGTTCACTTTGGAGAGTCTACTTCACTTGCTGTGCAACAGCATAAGGTTTCTTATCCATGGTCTAAATAGCATGCTGCAGTCCTAGAGGTCCTGACATTTTCCTTACATTTCAGCAGTGTAGTATACGATGTGGCCATATCAGCTGGTTTGGCACCCAAAATAGTTACATATGTAACTGCTGTGTAGGTCCTCTTCTTTGTTGCAAGCTTTTGGTTGAAACCAGTCCAAAATAGAATCACCTGAGGGTGAACAACAGCAGTGACATTTAGTATTGTTAGGACATCAAAATGCAGCAGTGCTAAAAAGACACCAGGAGTGTTCTTGGACAGCCCTCATTTGCAGGTGACAAGAGTTTATTTTCTCAAGTACTTTTTCATGGTGAATCAGTTCTGGATGTATTCTAGGTTTTTCAAATGGCGCACTACATTAGAGACTCCGATTCCCATGCTTCAGTGATATTTCTTGTGATGCTGGACTATATGCAGATTGTTCATGAAATACCACTCTAGCCATTCAACGGAAGGCATTCTTTCCATAAATGGTCTCTATGTTGATGTCTATATTATCATCTCCTTCATGGATGAGATTTTCACAAGCGTTAAATGGTACAATTCCATTTGGAATGACCATACCTCCCTGGAGTCTTTCTACATCAGTTTTTTCCTGCGCTAGCAAGGAACCGCCTCAGCTAATCATAATTAATGCAGAATCCATGATAGTGTAGTAAGTCAGTTAAATTGTGCGACAAACTCATGGTGTAGCTGTGCAGCAAGACTTATATACAGTGGTGTGATAACTTTGGAACTGTTAAATACCATGGACTCCACAATTGAGAGACACCCTCTTTGAATGCCTTCTGAAGGATGATACTAATTGCTGGATGAATTATATGCCTCTTTGTCTATCAACCAAAGGACAAACTCCTTGTACCAACCGGGGTACAAAAGTAGCTGACCTCTGTAAACTACAATAATCTGGCTTTTGATAATATTCTGAGACTTTCATTTTGGCTATTTCAGAACAAAGGATTGAAGCAGCATGACATAAAACCACTTGTTCATTTGAAAGCTGTTCTTCAGGCTCAGCCACCTGAAGAACACCCTCTAAACGTTTGGATGACTTAAGTTCCTGCTTCAGATTACTAGCAGTTTGAATAGCACCAACTAATGCTTTTGTGCTGCACTGAACAATGATAGACTTGCCTTGTCCATGCTGTGCATGGAATGAAATTGCAGAACCATTGTGTTTTTTAATCTTGCCTATAATTTGCTACTGGAATAGATTACAGTTTCTACGTTTGAGGTAAGTAGTGCTTTGTATCTTTACAGAAGCTTGGTCAGGAGAAGAGCCCTCTTGTGGTACATAAGATCACTAACTATCTCTTCAGTCACCTGATAAAATACGATGCCAAAAGGTGACTGCAGTGTTGCAGTATAAATAAATGTTTTAGCTTTAAGATTTGATTTACTCAAGTAGGAAGAAAGACATAGTGAGAGATTAACTGCATCCTTAGCAAACGAGTCTTCCACAGATATTCTGTGCAACACGTAATCATCTGCTCTTTGAAATGTTGCCTCCCTTAGATTAATTGCTTTCTCAAATGTTCTTATTTTATACAATGTCTTGTCTTTCTTGTGTTTTTCTCAAGCAAACAATGCAACAGGACCAATCACTGGAGCATGTGCCTGCTCTGATGGCTATGGAAGCAGACGAACATGATACTTTCTGATCAGATTCAGTCTGTTTTCTTTCCTGGTTTCAGTACAACTTTGGCATGTCCCAATTTCTAGTTGCTTGTGTATTTCTGAAAGCAACCCCTCTGATAGAGCTTTGGTGGCACATCATATAAACTAGAAAATTCATCCACTAGCTGCCAATACAGTTCATCCCTCCTGGCTTCTGCTAGCTGCATCACAGAATTCTATCTGGCACTGTTGGCTTTTGACAGTTTTGCATTCTTTTGATTTTCTGGACAAATACATTTTTCAACATTTGTGGAGAGTGTTTTTTCCTTTGATGTAAGGTTTAAGAGGCTTGTATCTTCCATGTCTTCTAATATTGTAACATACCTATAGAGGTAAAATTCCCGAAGTATATTGTTAACCTTACCATCATTTTTAATTTTATACAAGTAAACAGACTTGTGCTAAATTAGATACAAACTAGACCTATATTAGTATCAAAATTGTCATTTCTGTTTAATGAGCACATTGACTGAAGCCCAATATGAAGCTGTGTATTATCAGCAAACTATCCCACTGCATAGGAAAGATAGGAAGTATGGCAAGAGATCACCCTGGCTTAACCAGGAGATCTTCAATGATCTAAAAACCAAAAAAAAATCCTATAAAAAGTGGAAACTAGGTCATATTACAAAGGATGAATATAAACAAATAACACAAGTATGTAGGGACAAAATTAGAAAGGCCAAGGCACAAAACGAGATCAAACTAGCTAGAGACATAAAGGGTAACAAGAAAACATTCTACAAATACATTCGAAGCAAGAGGAAGACCAAGGACAGGGCAGACGCATTACTCAATGAGGGCAAAAAAACAATAACAGAAAATGTGGAAATGGCAGAGGTGATTAATGACTTTTGTTTCGGTTTTCACCCAAGAAGGTTGGTGGCGATTGGACGTCTAACATAGTGAATGCCAGTGAAAATGCGGTAGGATCAGAGACTAAAATAGGGAAAGAACAAGTTAAAAATTATTTAGACAAATTAGATGTCTTCAAGTCACCAGGGCCTGATGAAATGCATTCTAGAATACTCAAGGAAAATAAGGACAACCTGGGGAATTACAGACCAGTCACCTTAACTTCTGTACACGGAAAGATAATGGAGCATATAATTAAGCAATCAATTTGCAAACACAATAAGGTGATAAATAAGTCAGCATGGATATGTCAAGAACAAATCGTGTCAAACCAACCTGATAGCTTACTTTGACAGGGTAACAAGCCTTGTGGATGGGGGGGGAAGTGGTAGATGTGGTATATCTTGACGTTAGTAAAGCTTTTGATACTGTCTCGCATGACCTTCTCATAAACAAACTAGGTAAATGCAACCTAGATGGAGCTACTATAAGGTGGGTGCAAACTGGTTGAAAACTGTTCCCAGAGAGTAGTTATAAGTGGTTCACAGTCATGCTGGAAGGGCATAATGAGTGGGGTCCCACAGGGATCAGTTCTGGGTCCAGTTCTGTTCAATATCTTCATCAATGATTTAAATAATGGCATAGAGAGTACACTTACAAAGTTGTGGATGATAACAAGCTGGGAGAAATGGTCTGAAGTAAATAGGATGAAATTCAATAAGGAAAAAGTACTCCGCTTAAGAAGAAACAATCAGTTACACACATACAAAATGGGAAATGACTGCCTAGGAAGGAGTACTGTGGAAAGGGATCTGGGGGTCATAGTGGACCACAAGTTAAATATTAGTGAACAGTGTAACCCTGTTGCAAAAAAAAAAAGCAAACAATTCTAGGATGTATTAGCAGAAGTGTTGTAAGAAAGACACAAGAAGTAATTCTTCCACTCTACTCCTCGCTGATTAGGCCTCAACTGGAGTATTGTGTCCAATTCTGGGCACCACATTTCAGGAAAGATGTGGAGAAAGCCCAGAGAAGAGCAACAAAAATTATTAAAGGTCTAGAAAACATGACCAATGAGGGAAGATTGAAAAAATTGGGTTTGTTTAGTCTGGCAAAGAGAATACAGAGGGGACATGATAACAGTTTTCAAGTAAACAGAAGGTTGTTACAAAGAAGAGGGAGAAAAATTGTTCTTAATCTCTGAGGATAGGACAAGAAGCAATGGTCTTAAATTGCAGCAAGGCAGGTTTAGGTTGGACATTAGGAAAAACTTCCTAACTGTCATGGTGGTTAAGCACTGGAATAAATTACCTAGGGAGGTTGTGGAATTACCATCATTGGAGATTTTAAAGAGCAGGTTAGAAAAACACCTGTCAGGGATGGTTTAGATCAGAAGTGGGCAAACTACGGCCCACCAGCCGATTTAATCTGGCCTTTGAGCTCCTGCTGGGTCTGAGCAGGGTCTGGGGCTTGTCGCGCACCTGCGTTCCAGCCGGGGAGTGGGGTGGGGGGCCGCTCTGCAAGTGCATAGTACAGCTCCACATAGCTCCTGGAAGCAGCGGCATGTCCCCCTCCAGCTTCTACGTTTAGGGGCAGCCAGTGGGCTCCGTGCACTGCCCCCTCCCCAAGCACCGCCCTTACAGCTCCCATTGGCCAGGAACTGCGGCCAATAGGAGCTGCAGGGGCGGCGTCTGTGGATGGATAAGATGTCTGGCCGCACCTCTGTGTAGAAGCCGGAGGGGGGACATACTGCTGCTTCCGGGAGCTGCTTGAGGTAAGCACCACAGAGAGCCTGTACCCTTGAGCCCCTCCCGTACCCTAACCCTTTGCCCCAGCCCTGATCCCCTTCCCGCCCTCCGAACCCTTTGATCCCAGCCCAGAGCACCCTTCTGCACCCCAAACCCCCCATCCCCAGCCCCACCCCACAGCCTGCACCCCCAGCCAGAGTCCTCACCCCTCTGTACCCCAATCTCCTGCCCCAGCCTGGAACCCCACCCCACACCCTGAATTCCTCATTTCTGGCCCCACCCCAGAGCCTGCATACCCAGGCAGAGCCCTCACCCCCTCCTGACCCCAGCCCCAATTTTGTGAGCATTCATGGCCCACCATACAATTTCTATACCCAGATGTGACCCTCGGGCCAAAAAGTTTGCCCATCCCTGGTCTAGATAACACTTAGTCCTGCCGTGAGGATTACCTCTCAAGGTCTCTTCCAGTCCTAAGATTCTATCTCTAACACTAATACTGACCTCTATATAAGTGTCACTGAATTAAACAGCTAGTTTCTAGAATACTTCAAAGGCTAGTACTGCATACATAGGCAATTATAACCTAGAACTAGATGCTACATTGTATGTACAAAAGCTTACAAATAGAGAAGCATTTCATTAGGAATTCACATACATTTTTATCAACCCATTATGCAGCACAAACTATGCAGTCTACTGCTACAGGTGTACAACCTTCAGTGAGAGTGATGTGGTCAGCAAATTTCAAGCGAAAATATAGAAAACTCTTATGATTGAGAGTTACTTTGACAATTAAGAATGAATCATTTCTGAAAAAAATACTTGCCCATGCAAAACCAATAAAAATATTTTCATACATTGCTGTTTGGTAGCTTTGACCAATAAAAAACATATTAAGGTATTGAAATTAATTTAAACAGAAAAAAAATTGTAGTCATAGTCATACTGCAGTGTTTCTGGAACTGTGGAAAAAATTAAACTCTCATTTGGAGAACCATAGTTTAACCTTGTCTACAGATTTACAGCACTGTTTGACAGCTCCACATAAAGTACCATCAAAAAAATACACAAAAGAAGTTTTTAAATGATATATGATGTGGGTTGGCATAGAGCGGGTACATTAAAAGTCCAAAAATATGCCCTTCTTTGGAGACTTGCCACACACCTAAAATTGTAAGAAGACAGGAAGAAGATGCCTCCTTGTCTCACTGGATAAAGAAAAAGGACGCAACTTGTACCCTGGTTGGATATTTAGATTCTTTACCAAAAGCATGGATCAGCCTTCTGATTGGCTCACATCAGCTTTGCCAAGAGGAGAAGCCAGGCTGCGCCACACAACAGAAAGTGCCCTGTGTTGTTAAGCACATTACTCCCTAAAGCCAAAACATCTGGACTGTGGGTGGAACCATCATCGTCTGGGCAGTGAGAGAGCCCCCTGCTTAGCAACAATTGAAGTCTTGTCACTAACAAACACCCTTTTAATGTTCGTTAAAGTCTTATCTAGAGAGTCCTCTCTGAAATCTGAAAAGAGAACAGGAATCCAATTGCCATAAACCTTGAGTGAGTTACCTGAAGGAACTTTCTATCTCCCTCAGGAAACCAGTCATTGCAACTGTGAAGATGAGCTGGAGAGCACATCTTCATGCCAATTCAAACTACTATGTAGCAAAATAACTTCTAGACATAAATTTGTGCACCCAATGGACAATTAGGTTATGCTAAGCTAAATGCTTCTCTGAAAGAATGTACCTGAGTTAAAACCCTCTGAATGACTAAAACGTATGGTGAAACGTAGTGAAATACTTGTATTTCACTAATATAAATAGTCTTGGTTGTCTAGAAATTATGCTGCATCGCTAACTTAGTTGAGAGTATTGAGGCTAGAGAAACTCATTACACAAATAATTTAGTAATTTTTGTCACATTCTGTACCTTGGGGGAGCGTATTGTAACCCCCATATTCTTCATTTTCATATAATCATGATCTTACTTATAAAGCATGCCCTGTAAGGTATCAGGGGAAAGGTTATGATCTGCTGAAAGTAATTTCTCTATCCATATATGTGTATCATTAATGCATATGAAGTTATGAGAATTGTATTGTATGGTGGTCACGAAAGCACGCTGTACATTGGAGAATCAGATAGATATTAGCTCCCCAGAGGCAACAGCAAGGAAAGTAACCAATGCCCAGGCGGGGTGTCAAATAGTCCATCAACAGCCATTGTCCAGCAGGGGAGCTACAATGCAATGACTCACCTGCATGAGGCCGCACCAGGGGGATTGCTCAACCTTGCTTGGAGAGACTCAGCAATGCCACACAGACATGCCTGGGCTTGTGTTCTACAAGCACATGGACTGAGCATATAAAACAGGCAGAGTGGACACACACTGGGCCCATCTCCTGCCCCCACCTATGCTGCAAGCAAGCAAAACACTAAGACGACGACAAGACTCCAGCACAGGAGATTTGTTCCTTAAACCTGGACCAACCTGTACATTAAGGACTGCAATATCCAGTGGAGTGAGAAAAACCACTCCACTTAATACCGGCTGCCAAATAGACACGGAGCCATTGATCACTACCCATTGAGCCTGACAATCTAGCCAGCTTTCTATCCACCTTATAGTCCATTCATCCAGCCCATACTTCTTTAACTTGCTGGCAAGAATACTGGGATAACAAGCCTGGTACATATCAATTTCTTTGTTAAACTGACAAACTCATATAAGCTTGCAGTGTCCAGCAGGCATAACTGGACACTGCAAGACGGAGGTTCCTAGGGTTGTGTCTGGGACCAGAGATATTGGCTAGTGTCATTCGCTTGCAAGTAGCTGGGAACAGCTTACTTGCCAGAGGCCGTGCATGAACAGCCCAGGAATGGGGGTTCTCACAGCAGAGCAGGGTAAGGCTGACTCCTAGAGTCAAGGATTGGCTTGACCTAGCAGATCACTGGTCTGGATAACACCAGAGGGGAATGTCAAAATGTTTGTAACAGGAAACTATCCTTTATTACAACAACAGTTTGTTGTAAGAAATCCTCAGTGTTTCAAAAAGTTCAGTCTAGAAATCACAGATTTTGTGGTCAAGAGAAATGGAGGTTACCTACCTGTAACTGGAAGTTCTTTGAGATATGTGATCCCTATCTGTATTCTGTGAGTGGGATATGCTTATGCACCATGCACCTGAGTTTGGATTTTTTTAGCAAGCAGTATCTATTGTTCTGTACATGTGCCATAGCAATCCTCATCCTCCGCTCCATCACCTCTCCAGTTCCTTCTCTGACTGCAAAGACAGATAATCTGAAGCAGAAGGGACGGAGGACAGATAGTGGAAAACAGATAATGAACGAACATCTCAAAGAACCTCGAGTTACATTAAGTAACCTCCATTTCTTCTTCAATTGATGGACCCTATGTATATTACACAATGTGGGAGATTAACAAGCAATGGTCAAACAGGAGGTCAGTATGAGAACACAGAAGTGGTAGCTGACTGTAATACTGCTGTCTCCATGACTGTATCTGCAGTAGAAGATTAGACCAAACCGCAATGTGTTGTAAAGGTGTGCAAGGAGCTCCAGGTAGCTGCACTAAGTATCACTATTAGAGGTACATCTTTCAGAGATGCAGCAGAGCTGGCTTCCACTCTGGTAGAAGGAGCCCTCATCCCATCTGGGGGAGCGATGTGAGATAGTTGGTAGCAAAGGATAATACAACCAGAGATCCATTTTGAAAGTCTCTGTGCAGATATAGCAGAGAGATCTCCTTGATCTCTCTGCTATAGAAACAAAATGTTTAGGTGTTTTTCTAGTAACTTTTCTTCTTTGTCCATAAAAGGGCAGTATCCAAGAGGGTCCAAGAGGTCCAGATGCCTTGTGCCATATGATCATTCATATGAGCTCCCCAACCTAAGAGCATCAGTAATAGTTGCCTTGGAAGTTGGTATGAGGAAAGGGGTCCCCATCTGAACTTTCTCCAGCTTTGTCCACCAGACAAGGGAGTCCAAAACTTGAAATGCAATTATCACTTAGTCATTGATGTTGCCCCTGTCTGGTGAGTAGATGGACAGAAGCCAAGCCTGCTGATACGGGAGATGAAGGCAGAAAATAGCATCACTTGTGTGTATGAGGCCATGTGGCCAAGGAGGGAAAGGCAAGTTCTGACTGAAGTCTGAGGTGTGAGAATGAGCTGGTCTATGAGAGCGCCCATGGCCTGGAACCTCTTGATAGGTTGATAAGCTCTTGCTGTGGCTGAGTCCAATGTTTCACTATGAAGTTTATGGAGGTCAACGTGGATTTCTCATCATTGACTCAATCACATAGGAAAAGAAATAGATGGAGAAGGAATCAGGTTGCCAATTTTTCAGATGATCTGTCAGGAGCAAGTTAAGTTATGGGAAGTCGGTAAACCCTTCCTTCTCATCAAAGCTGCCACCACTGAAAAAAAAAAAACTTTTTATAAAGAACCTGGGTGCTGTGACTAGTCCAAAGGGGAAGACTCTGAATTGGTAATGGTCTTGACAGAAGAGGAACCAAAGAAACCTCCTGTGGAATGGATGAATGTCTATGTGAAAGTATGCATCTTTCATCTCGAACTGCGAACTATGTGCCCTCTTCCAGGGAGGGAATTATTGATGCCAAAGTGATCTTGTGAATTTTAGTTTTTGGCTGAATATGTTCAGTCATTGTAAGTCAAGAACTGGCCTGCATCCCCCATTCTTTTTGGGGACCAAGTAGTAAGGGGAGTGGAACCCCTTCCCTGGATGTTGAGGTGGGAACTTTTTCTATAGGTCCCTGGTGGAGAGAGGAGTCCACTTTCTGTCAGAGAATCTTCTTGTTTCCCCTTCAGGGACAAGTCTCACAAGAAGGGGATCTGTGGATAGGAGTTGCCAGAAACTCATTCAGATGGCCACCATGAATAACTTCCAGTACCCATCTGTCAGTAGTTAAGTCCATCCAGTTGCAAATTGGGCAAGGTAGCCTCCAAAAAACTGAGGAGGGGAACGATGTGGCATCAATAAATGGATGTGGGTCTCAACAGTCCCATCAAAAGAAACTCTTTGGCTGAGGGTTACAGGGAGATGTGGCCGTGGATGTTGCAGGGCTTGCATTTCTGGGCCTATAAACCCTGTATTTTTAACGTGGTGATTCCTGAGGGTTAAGGAGGTGGTCTGTACCTTTGTCTGCAGTGTTTTCTTGTGGGGGTAAGGTATAGATGCCCAGAGGGATTGACTTTCAGGTGATGCTGCCTAGATGACTTGGAAGCTGCTTGCACCACCAAGGAGTTAGATGATGGGTGTGAGATGGAACAAAGAAGTGCTTCTCTTTGGGATGGGTGCACAAGAAGCAACTGTGTGCTGCACCTCTTTTGCTGGGTCCACAATGTCCTCATTGATCAGGAGGGTCACCAAACTGGGACTGGAGGGCTGCAAAATGTCTCATAATCTGCATTGAGGCTGATTAGAATTCCTCGAGCTAAATATGCAGCTCAGATGCCACCCGGTGCCTGAACTCCTTATATTGCCTGAAGTTGTCAGGCAGAGATGGAAAAGATGGATTCACTGCCTCATCTGGTGAAGATAATGAAACCACCCCCGGAACCATCAGACCCAGTTTGTCTTCCTCCTCCAAATACTCCAACCAGGATGGTTGGTGCTGGCTGGGAGATGGCAAACAGGGTTCATGTACAGATCCTTGGTGTCTAGGATAGGGATCCCAGGGGCCACAAAGCATGCCTGGCTACAGGACAGAACCCTTATATTCTAGGGCTTATGCCCAGAACCATCTCTGCCCATACTGCAGAGACTCCTGAGGAGCTTCTGATTCACTAGAAGCAAAGGCCAAATCTTGGAATACCACCAGTACCAACGGCTGCATATCCAGGCTAGCAGGTGGGAGGTTAGAACGGCTGTGTATTCCTGGACTAGCCTCCTCCTCTGGATGGTCCCTGAATATAGATGGGTCAGAGAGAAAGGGTGAACGAGGACAGGAGGGAGCAAAAATGTCCTATAGGGAGACATAGGTCTCAGACGAACCTGAGGTGTGGGTGAGTACATTGCTAGAACCATCAGATCCAGAGCTTCCCTGGTCACAGTGGAAGTCAGATCCCTCTGGGGCCACATCTGTATAGGCATCATGTCAGCTCTGGGTGTGGAAGAGAGCACCAGAGGATGTTCGTCCTATTCTTTAGATGTCAGAACCAGCAGATCCTTACATGTACATGTCTCTTTCTCTTCCCCAGAAGATTTACTTGGGTCTAAGTCTTTAGCACCTATGCATTCAGGCTCCTGACTTAGATGGGTTCAGGGATGGATCCTCTCTCTTTGGGGCAGCCTTGGGTGAAGATGGTTTGTCCCTATGCTTATGAGAGGAAGCCTTTTCTTTAGGCTTAGAAGCTTCTATTCCTGAGCTCGTGCTCAGAGGGGCGCTGCCTGTTTGGTGAGAATGAAGTATGGAGGGTGGGTCTCCCCAGCCCAGACCTGATTATGGTCTCATTGCCTTCTCCATCAGGTGTTTCTAAAGTCTCAGTTCCTGACCCTCACAAGTTCTCGGGGGAAAGGATCGGCAGATGCTGCACTTGGGCGAGATGTGAGCCTCGCCCAGGCAGTAGAGGCCACTGTGATGTTTGTTGACCACAGAAAAAGGGTGAGGGCAGGAAACTCAATTTTTGAACCCTGGAACACTGGGCATAATCCCAGCCTTCCAAGGGGTGGAGGGAGAAGAGGAGGAAACTAACTACCAGTACACTATACTTGAATCTAAAAAGGAGAAAATACAGAAAGCAAACACTTACAATATATTCACAGAAATGATGCAGTAGCAAAAGAAGCTGAGGACACAAAAGATTCTGACTCAGACCATGCAGCGTTAAGAAGGGACTGGAGAGGCGTTCGTCTGCACCATCCCTTATACCTTCAGTTCGGAGCATGAGGAAAGCTATGGCACGTGTGGACCAATGGACAGCGATTACTAAAAAATTCTGGATTCGGGTCCATGGTGCACATGCATATCCCATGTGTGCAATATACAGGGGGACCATCACCCAAAGAAGTAGTTAAAAGTTTCTTAGACAAAAAGACAAGAAGCTTTGAACTAGCTTGTAGGTTAAATATATTGAATATCAAATATTATATAAACTTTGGTTAAAGTGACAAGAGATTACAGTATTGGTGAAGTTCCAGATAAATTAGAATAGTTTCAAACCCTTAATCTTGCCTTTTTTAGATTGTAAGCTCTTCAAGGCTGACACTGTCTTTTACTATGTGTTTATACAGTGCCTAGAACAATAGACCTGTTCTCTCAGTTTAGGTGATACAGTAATACAAAACCAAATAATATTATCTAAGTAACTGGAGGTCCAACAATCCCCCTCAGAATGTGAATATTAGCACCAAGTGGCAAATATACCCCTCAATTAAAGTGACAACAATAAATCTTCACCATGTCTTCTAGTTGCTTCCCCCAACCTACCTGTATAAACTCAGTCTTATCTAGGTCCACCATCTTATCTATCCAGCTAACCCCTGACCCACCTCTACTAAATAAGGTCTTTAACAGCAGTGGCTGGACTGAATGAAATAAAACAAAACGAGGTGTCATAAGCATACTGAAAACACTAGAGCTCATGTTTCCTCACTAATCCTCTCATCTACTGAACAAGAGAGAGGACAAGAGGACCCCTGAGGAACTCCAAATGAGAGTACCCTTGCAGCAGAAGAGCAACTGTCCAAAATTATCATTTGGGATCTCTCAGAGAGATAAGACCAAAGTCACTGAAGGTCAACCTTTCTACCATTCCCCATATGGGGGTGAGTCAACATCTCATGATCAACAATATCAAAGGTAGTGGATAGATCTCACAATATCAGTATGGACATCTGGTATTTATCTATAGCCAGAAGGTGAATAATGTACCAATGCAGTTTCTGTGCCATACTCAGATTTGTAACCAGACTGACAAGCGTCAAGGAGATCTGAGCCAACCAGATATGTTGAGAGGTGTCCCATTATAACATTAACAATGTTAACTAGAAAGGGAAGATTAGATACTGGACAATAGTTAGCCAGATTGTGAATATCAAACACTTTTTTTTGAGTGATAGTTGTACAACACCTTCCTTAAAGAAGCCAGCAACCTGATCTTCCCTAGGGAGATTTTAACAGTATCCAATTCTTCCCTAATGGCCTTAACCAGCCAGGAAGAATTTGGACCCAAAGCATATGTAGTAATTAAGGCCACAAAATTATGAGTTATTACTATTTAAGAACTGCCCACAGATTAAGGCATTTTAGAAAAAAGGAACAATGGAGGTCTAAAAAGAATAAAAACCAACAAGGTCTAGCTTTCTTCAAGTGTAAGGAAACTCAGAGTTGCTGCAGCCTTTCACAAGTGTGTACTACCTGTGCAGCTAAACAGACTTCCCCTTTTTCCGGTCTGTGAATATGTAAATGAATTAAAAATCATACAAATTAATATCAATATATGATGTGCCACATACAGTAGTAAAATAGGGAATGTGATGGAATCTAATCTGATTAAAATGTATATAAAAACAAAGTGAACTATAAGTGATACAGCTTTGGGCAATATGTTGTAAACGTTATGGGCAGAGCTTACATCATGGGTAATCCTCTTAGGTAAGAAAGGGGTTGCATTCATATTGATTTCTTTTACTTTAAGTGACAAAGTGAAGAAGTAAGACTAATGTTTGCAATCAAGCATGCTTATGGTAGCAAGTTAGTGAAATACAACTATGCCGAAAGAGGCAGTAAATAAAAGGAACTAAAACCAAATAAATAGCGTGTTTTATAAAGACACTAGAACAAAGTGGAATAATCAGATATGTAACTGGTTAATAATGCACAGACTCAGCTCAGCCATGCATACCAAGGTCCCCTACTGTTAAAACAAAGAGAACGGAAAAGGAAGATTTATACACATTTGTTCCAGCCTCCTGGGGAGTAACAGTTCTTGAAGTGACTTTGCATTGTATAATGACTGTTAAAATAAGTTTAAAGAGTATCAAACAACCTGGGCAGACTTTGTGTAAATTATATGAATTTGAAACAGACATTTCTGCACCTAGCAGAGTGTTGATGGAGAAACTAAAGATGTTCATTTTCATCATCTGAGTCAGATGTCTTCAACAGAAGGTTGATTTTCTTCTTTGGTAGTTCGGGTTCTGTAGTTTCCGAATCGGAGTGTTGCTCTTTTAAGATTTCTGAAAGCATGTTCCACACCTTGTCCCTCTCAGATTTTAGAAGGCACTTCAGATTACTAAACCTTGAGTGGAGTGCTGTAGCTATTTTTACAAATCTCATATTGGTACCTTTTTTGCCAAATCTGCACTGAAAGTGATCTTAAATTGAACAACATATGCTGGGTTTTCATCCAAGACTGCCGTTACACAAAATATATGGCAGTATGTGGGTAAAACCGCAGAGCAGGAGACATACAATTCTCCCCCAAGGAGTTCAGTCACAAATTTAATTAACGCTTTTTTTTTAAATGAGTATCATCAGCATGGAAGCATGTCCTTTGGAATGGTGGCCGAAGCATGAAAGGACATATGAATGTTTAGCAAATCTGGCACATAAATACCTAGCAACACCAGCTACAACGGTTGCATGCAAATGCCTGTTCTCACTTTTAGGTGACACTATAAATAAGGAGGCGGCAGCATTATCTTCTGTAAATGTAAACAAACTTGTTTGTCTTAGCGATTGTCTGAACAAGAAGTAGGGCTGAGTGGACATGTGGGCTCTAAAGTTTTATATTGTTTTATTTTTGAGTGAAGTTATGTAACAAAAGAAATCTACATTTGTAAGTTGCAGTTTCATGATGAAGAGATTGCACTACAGTACTTGTAAAAAGGTGAATTGAAAAATACTATTTCTTTTGTTTCTTTTTTACAATGCAAATACTTGTAATCAAAAATAATATAAAGTGAGCACTGTACACTTTGTATTCTGTGTTGTAATTGAAATCAATATATTTGAAAATGTGGAAGACATCCAAAAATATTTAAATAATTGGTACTTTATTATTGATTAACAGTGTGATTAAAACTACAATTAATCTTTTTAATCAAGTTAATTTGTTTTGGCTTAATCGCTTGAGTAAACTGCGATTAATCGTCAGCTCTATTTGTGATATTTATGAGTCATAAACTGATTATCTATACATAGTACATCTTAGAAATATTAAATTACACAATTGATTGTAAAATATTTGCCCCTGGAGTGCCATCCTTCAGCATTGCTTTGGGGAACTAAGGAGCTTTTGCTTAAACTGTGTGCACTGATATTTATTCTTTGTTAATAATTATGTAATTCACATATTAACAACAGTGCCTTTCATTTGATGATCTCAAAGTGCCATACAAACATTAATGAATTAAGCCTCCTAAACCCTTATGAGATGGCATTATTACCGCATTCTACACATGGGAAAACTGAGGCACAGCGTGGTTAAGTTACACACTAAGAAAGTGACAAACCTGAGAATAAAAGAGGAGAATCATGACACTCACTCCTTTGTTCTAGATACCAGACAATATTGCTCAAAAAGGGGTTAAAGAACTTAAAGATTAGTGAGAACTGAAAGTAACTTCCATAACAAGACAGGGAAGAGAGATATAATATTTAAATCACATTTACACTTTGCAATATTTTGAGACAGATTTTGTTTAAAAAAGCAGCTTCTTGACACAGGAAAAAATTCACCCAGACATAGCTGTAATGAATACAGATCTCCAAGTATCAAAACTGTCAAGTCAGTTAACAGACAGTTTCTGAAAAAAGCATGTGTTGCTAAATTATTTTTGCTGATTCTAAAAGTTAATATGCTGACCTCCAAACTACTGTAAGGTTGTCACTATTTCACAGTGAATGTTACTATTTACTATTTTAATAAAAACAACAACAACAAAGTACTACTTCAGTCTTCAAAAGGAATAAGAAACATTTGACTTGGGATAATTAATAAAACAACAATAATAATAATAATAAATAATAATTCTGGGTATAATCATGCCCTCCATGATACAACTGAAAAGGAGATGCTCCAAGAGAAGAAACCTTGGTAAACCCCCTTTCTTGGAATTCCATCTAAATTCTACTACTCTAAGGGTGGAGATTGCAGAAAAAGTTGTAGATGTCGCTCCCAAACACCAGTTCTCATGGTATCTTGGAGACCAAGACTATGTGCACTGATTTCTGAAACCCTTGCAGCTCTTCCCTGTCACCTGGCAGTATAAACAACTTAATAATATTGTGATTACTGTTACTGTTACTATCGTCATTTTTGAACCAACTTCTGAGTGTTTCCAGGGACTAAGTTGAGGATAGCTTCTCCTCTTGTTTGCCATAGAGCTAGCTATTCCCAGAAGCAAATTCTGAAGTTGTTTCTCTAAACTGTCCCCCAACGTGACCTATATGTATGTGGATACTTGAAGGCACGCATTATTACTGTTTTATTTTCTTTAGTTGGCTCTTTGATCTCCCTCAACATTATGTGCTCAACATACCTTTCCTTATCTGGAGACTCATTGTATAACTCTATTAATATATTTGTATTATTGTGACATGGGATTTGAATTTATATGGATTCTACTGTATCATCCTCCCTACTCAGAAACTGTATCTAATTAAATTTTATGGCATCTTTTAGATACAGTGCTATGCTCTTATCTCTATAACCTAATCCATTCTTCCTATATAGTCTACGGCCTGGTATTACAATAGCCCATTGATTTTTTTCATCCAACCATACCTCGGACATGTCTTTTATCCCAGTACAGCTCATTTATTTTTCTATTATGTTTCTCACACAGGTATACAGATTTTTACATACACAGACACACACGCACTATACCATATGCCTACTTTTATCTAATATCCTGTTCTATTTCTGCCTCGGTGATTTCAACCCATCTCTTTCTCTAGCACAGTATAAGTTCTGTCTTTCTCTACCACCATAAACAGAGTACCACTGTATTACTGGTCTACCTAGCAGATGTTACATTTAACCATCATTTACCTCAATTGCTCATTTCTATAAGGTGGTTGGGTAATGGGTGTTATCTTGAAGTTTTACACTTATTTATTGTATTATTTATTTAACAGAACTTCTCCTCTTTGGTCCACTAACAACTAATTGAGCAACCTACTCCCTTCAGTGCTGAACTACCATTTAGTCCAAATTCCTTTCTTCTCAGTACTCCCTCTCTCACTTCCTCTTGCTCACTCTGTCTGCTGCCTCTCTCAGCAAAACTATCTAGGGATAAAGCTCCTGTATGGTTGTGACACAGAGGCCCTTTGGAGGTTCACTATTCTGTGTCAACAACTCTTGTCAGGCCTGACATACCCACAGCACTTAACACACTGTTGTCATGACATATACCCAAAAAGTGGTATGCAATATATCACTGGGAAACTAATAACTCACTGATCATTAATGTTCTTGTGTAAGGTATATACAAGATGTGTACAAAAAGTGTTATGGACGGGGTGAAAGTGGGCCAGTACAGGCCGATATGATGTACCGGTAAGAAGATGGTACCAGCCCGTACGCAGCCGACATTAAAGCGCTGCTGTGGCAGCACTTTAAGGAGGGTCCTTTGCTGTGGCAGAGCTTTAACGTTGCTGCCCCTTTTGCTCCCCCCCCCCCCCCCCCGTGAGCGGCCCTGTTGGTAGCGCTTTAATGTCATTGCCCCTTTTTCTCGCCCTCCCCCCCTAGGCCGCCAACAGCAGGGGCTCAAAAAGAGGCAGCTGCCCCAGGGCCGGCGATTTAAAAGGGCCGTACCAGTAAAAATTTTATATTACTTTCACCCCTCGTTATGGATATATTCTAGAATTATGTTCTTAAAATGTATTTTGCAAGCAATGCATAAGCACAGTATGCCCTAGACAAAGAAATGTGTACTTGTTTGTCTGACCAACCTGATCACCACGCAGAGTCAATGAAATTGCGTTTACATGCAAGGTAAACAAAGCCATCAAACTAGCAAGTGGGGGAGACTATAACTATTAAAGACAGGGGGGCTGAACCTCAAAGATACAATTGAATCAACTGTTTGTATACAATATTACTGTATTATAAAAGTGTATCAAGGTCTTTTATCACACTGGTGATTCATTTCATTGTGAAACATATGCATTAACACTATATGAGGAATTATGGATACTCACTGATGATATGCTTTAAAGTCTGTGACCAAATGCATAGGTTTTCTCCCTAACAGGAGGGAAGACAGCTGCCTACCTGTCTCCAATGTAAATTAAGTATTATGGAATCAAAACAACGGAAGCCCCATTTCCATATGATAGGAAGTCAACAGGCAGGGAAGAACAACAGAAAGCCTTCCTGCCTCTTGAAGTAGGGACAATGAACTTTAGGAAGACATCATGGCATCTACATCCCAGGAGGAGAGAGAAGCTTTGTTTGGGCTTACTTGTCAAATAATACATTTCAAAGGTTTACTGGACTTTAAAAAGAATGGGGAGAGAACCCTCATAATTATCCATCATTTGGGAAATTAAAGGGACCAGAGCTCTTGTAATTATGGAATGTTGGATCCTTCAAACAAGTGGGTTGAAGTCTTTGGGAACTGAGTTTAGGTGAGAAACCTGCTTAGGCAAAGACTGTAATTTGCTGAAATTAAGTTTTAGCCTTAGAAATGTATTTTTACTTTTGTTTGCATTTAACCCTTTTTATCTTTATTCCTTTTAATTGGTATCACTTAATCCTATGTCCTTTTGTTAAATAAACTTGTTTTACTTTTACTAAAAACCAATTCTGTGCTATGATTGAAATAAGAGAGTTGTCAAACTCTAATTAAATTAATGAACTGCAGTGCATAGTTTCTTTAAAGGAGTAGCAAACTTATTAACTTCTGAGAGTGTTCCAGGAGAGGGCTGGGCATGGCATGGAGACATCTCTGGGGAACTCGGGAGCTGGGGATTCACTGTTTGTTACATACAAGACAAGGTGTGTCCTGAAGAGTTTACTGGCAAGACAGACAAGCTGGTCTGTCAGGGAGTTGTCACACAGCTTAGCAGTAGCAAAACTCTCACTTACTGAGGCTGAGAGGAATAACACAGGAGTTCACATTTCTGGGAACCTCAGCAGATTGCCACGTTAGCAGATGATTTTGGGGATATTCGGAACTGCGAGGGTGTTGGGTCACTCTGCAAAAGTAACTGAGCAATGGAAACCAGGGTGTGACCTGCATGCTTGTCTGCTGGCTGTTGTTGTCAGGGCTGTGAGCCACAGCAAGACCATTTAAGGCATCTAGAGTTGCTGGGCAGGTAGTGAAACAACCCTTTACTAGTCTGGGTTGAATCCCAAAGCATCATGATGGTTACTGGGTTCCATTTACATTAGTGGGCGTTAAAATGCAAGACAATCACTTAAGTAATTCTGTTAGTCTACATCTTTCAGAGCCTCTTTTTCAGCTAAGAAGAGACTAATATATTAATTTAAGAAGAGAGGCCAGCTGAGTTTTTGACAGTTCATTCCAGTACTCTTCTCCATGGGAGTCCTGACACAGGTGTTCAAGGAATGTGGACATGATTAGAATAAGTTAGGGAGGAAAATTTGATTTTTTTCTGTTTTTGGTAACTTACACAGAATTTTACTCTGTACTTTAATTATAACTTATTCATCATCCTGGTTGAAGAAAGGTTGTTGTAAGCCTAAGGGGGTGACATTTCCTCTGAAAAGGTCATGTGCATGCCACGTGTAACATATCTGTTCACGGCACTTGGCCTTAGAACTAGGCAAGCCAAGCTTTTTCCTTGCTGTTTTCCAAGAGTCGATTCTGGGATAGGGCTAGTTTTTTTGTTAAGTAATTAATTATAATTCCATATTCAACTCTAAATTACTGTAAATCCCTTTGGCTCCATAAAAAGAAGATTCAAATGGCCACCTCTTTACAACAGGACTGATCATCAGGGCACAAAATCTGAGAAAGCATCAGCAGAGAATTATACAGATTACAAGACCTAAAACAAAATTAAATCTGAATACTATAAGCCTCAGCTCCACAGTGTTAATCATTTGATCAGACAGTGCCAGTTCTGGCTATTCTACAGTGTCACCCAACTGTACAGCTGTTCCACTGACAGTAACAATTTTTCAAATGGCAAAATGGTAATAATAATAATAATGCAGATAAATTACAATGCATAGAATACCTCAGAGTTAATATTCACTGTACAACTTAAACGAAAAGGCCTAAAACACATTGAAAAATACAGACTCCTTCAGAAAGGAATTAATAATAGAAGCAAATCATACATTTTTAGAATTTTTAATTACTGTATGTATATCTATGGGGGAGGAGGTACGCCATAAACTCAGAATGTAAAAAGTGATATTTGATTTCAGTTGCCAACAACCTGAAGATAGTTCAACTGTTTGCAAATTCCATTACACAAAAAACATTCCATTTTAATTAAAACAGATGGCACTTGGATGGTACTTGTACTTACTCATTACCCCAGTCCAGTCGCACTGTAAGGTGTCTCTTGACCTCTCGCACCTGATCTTGTGTCAAGTGACCTGACAGTAGCTGTCTACGCAGGTCAATGAGTTCATTCATCACATGGCGCAGTTTGTAGAAAAGATCTATCTTATGCTTCTGTAAAAGTACATTTTGGTGGTAAGGGGGGGTGGGAGGGGAGAGAGAGATTAAAAAAATCAAATGAGATTTTCATCAATTATCCAAGAAAAAAAAACTCACAAAAGAATCACTCTTTTCCCCATATATTCCTCAATGTCATGATGCTTCCAGAAAATAAATAAAATACAAACTCCTGGTTCCTTTTCCAGGTTGTTACAGTCAGTCCATTCTGTTTTTTCTGCAGTTTGTTTTGCTTCAAAAAGTAAAAAAAACTCTAGAACAACTTCCATTTTAAGTATTATGGCCACAAAAAGGCAATCAACTGTAAATCTTGAAATTGAATTTTATGCTGATTGCTATATTTTAGCAGTACTAGAAAGGTACCTGGACCACAAGGCAGAATTAGGTACTGTTTTCTTACCTGAGGCCTAAATCACACACAGAGAAGGGAAAAAAACATGAATTTATATGTATGTAATTCCATCCTACTCTTGAAAGTGTACCTTTCAGGATGGAGCAATTTAAAACAACCCAATTGAAATCACTTGATTCCCCCCTGCAATAATTGATTTAAATCAGGTTCAGTCTTTCTAAAACTAATTTGAAAAACTGCTCTATAGCATCTTTAGATTAAAATTTATAATATAGACTAAATTATAAATATTGTTTGTTTTAATGCCACTAGTAGGAGGCTGTCTGCAAACACTTAAGTGTGTACATAACTTTAGTTACATGTATCATCCCATTGACTTCAATGGGACTACTTATAAGTAAGCATATGCATCAGGGGATAAAAACTGTATTTTTAGAATTTTGTCTCTTAATGGCATTAACACCTTGATACTAAAATAAATTTTCTTCATTTTTAATAATTAGAAGTTATTTAGACCTTTAGTACATAAACAAAATTACTGTAAACTCTTTTATGCACATAGACCAAAAAGTTCAAGGATAGGAGTCTAAAGTTAGGCTCTTAAGCCCATATTTGGGCACCTAAGGGTGGGATGCACACAGGGTAAGATTTTTAGAAGTATTCAGCATTGGTCTAATGCTGCTCCATTTACAGTCAATGGTAAAACTCCCAGGGTGATATCCTGGCCCTACTGAAGTCAATGGAATTTTGCCATTGACTTCACTGGGAGCAGAGCTCAGCTCATACCAAACATTTTTGAAAGTCCCATCTGTAACTCTTAAGGTACTAAGGTCCAGAATTTAATTGGTGTACCTAGTATAAACTAAAAACACAGGCAAAGGTCCCCAAACTTGTCTATCACAATCAAAAGAATGAAACACATTTAGGTCAATATCAACATAGGCAATAGTAAATCACAACAAAATAATTCTTCACAGTGCCTGCAACAAATACAGGCAACAAATATCAATGGGGCCATATCAACAAAGGGACTTAGGTGTCTCAGTCTCAATGTAAGCACCACTGAGATCCACAAAACTGCCACTCAGCTGCTGCCTGACTAAACTCAACCAACATGTAAATTTTCGGCTGTAAAAATTCCATAGGCTTCTAAGTTTCTGCCTCTGAACATGTGCTGCTTCACTGTAGGCATCATTCTAGACACATATCATGTCTCAGCCCCAGTGCGATCCTCAAACCAGGGTAAGAATACAGGGAAAAAATACTATTAATCCTTTAAAAAATATTTAGAAGTAGTCTAAAACAAAAAACTTTGATCATTTAACTATATGGGAAGTCTGAAGAGTCTGTGTTATTCCACTGTTAAAATAAGGCCATGAAAAAAAGATTTGACACGAGATGCTAAATTTTTTGGCCGAGCTTGTGAAGACCTTACTATCCACTTGATAGCATTTTTCTATCAGTCTGTAATGCAGTAACTTTTGAATGCCCTATCTGATAAATTCAAAAAGTTCAAAGACTGTTCCTGGTATCAGAGGCCAGAATTCTATTGGCTTTTGGGTAAACCAGAAAACAGGGGACACATGGAGTCCCTGCCATCTGATTAGCACAGCCACAGCTTCAAGCACTCAACAATTGTCTATAAGGAATAAACTAATGGCACTCATTAAAGACTTTCAACATAACAATACCTTATCTGATCTCTGCTCATTCTCCCAATTGTTTTTCACATGATGACATCCTAAATGACTTTCACCCAGACAAAACAGGGTGGGATACAAACAGCTCCTGGCATGGGGTGGAGAATGAGAAAGAGAGGGATCTGGGGACACAGAACCCTGACATAATGGAGAGAATGGAGGACGCTGGTATAGGGTGGAGGTGGTAATGTGGGGCACTCAGAACCCCTGGTGGGGGAGAGATTGGGGGACCCTAGTATGGGGGAAAATGGGAATGGGGGAACACAATGCAATGGGGGACCCTGGAATGGGGGAGAGTTAACAGAACCTCCCCGATGGGCAGGGAAATGGGGGGATCCTAGTATGGGTGGGGGAAAAGGAGGAATAGGTAGCATGGGGGGAAATAGGAATGGTGGTGCCTGGAGGGAGAATGGGGATCCTGGTATGGGAGGAGGTGGGAAATGGGAGGCAAACGGAACCCCTGGCAGTGGGGAGATTGGGAGAATTACAGGGAGTCCCTGAAACAGAAGGGGATGGGAGGATGGCACACAGGGAGCTTGTGGAGAGGAATGGAGGAATGCAAGGAGCCCCTGGCATGGGCAATAAGCTCAGCCCACATGAGCTATGAAGTGTGCAATCCCGAATAAAATTAATTATAGCTCAAATTACCTAATAAATTTACTTGACTTTTCTCCCAAAGTTTATGCATTACTGAAATTTTAAGTGGTGTCATTTTGGCCAAGGGAGGATATGCTGTATTTTTTCATGAATAATAAAGAGGTTGAATTCCAACTTTAAGTGCAACACTCAACTCAACATTACCTATGGAACTGTATCCTGTGCATCAATTGACAACGGTAACTCAAAACTAGCAAAAATCATGCAGACTAACACCATCAAATGTAATCAACATATCCCACAAAACAATTATTTAAGTTGACCTATCCATCATTAGTCATTTGAAACAATACATGTCTTAGAGGTACTGAGGCCTGGAAGGAAGCCAGCAGAGAAATATCTATAAATATACTGCAATTAATACAATTTCTCACTAAACTACAATAATATTATTTTAAAGCACTCAAATTTTACTTGGTACTGACCAATAGCCAAAGGAAAAAACAGTCGCTTGCCCAAGGAGCTTACAATCTAAACATACAAGCCACAGAAGAATATTTGGAAGATTTAGAGCAGGGGTCTGAAACATGCAGCCTGCAGGTCACATGCAGCCCGCGAAGTTATTTGCTGTGGCCTGCCAAGATCCTCACCCCCCCGGAGTTAATTCCTGCAGCCGCCAAGCTCCCCTCACCCACTGCCCCACATCCCCCTCAGCGCGCCACATCCCTGCTCCTCTGCGTAACTCCAAGTGCTTCCTGCCGCCAAACAGCTGTTTGGCAGTGATTAGCGCTTTCCGGGGGGGGGGAGGAGGGGAGCAGGGAACCACACGCTCAGGGGAGGAGGCAGAGAAGAGGCGGGGCCGGGATTTGGGGAAGGGTTTGGATTAGGGGCAGGGAGGGGGCAGAGTTGGGGTGGGGACTTGGGGAAGGGGTTGAATGAGGGTGGGGAAGGGGTGGGAAGAGGCAGGGCAGGGGCGGGGCCTCATGGAGTGGGGGCGGGGCCAGGGGCAGAGGGGGGGCTTTTGTATCTTTATATGAAAAGGTGTCAGTGATGCAGCCCTTGGGCCAATGTACAAGTCCTCATGATGCCCTCGTAGTGATTTGAGTTTGAGATCCCTGATTTAGAGGATGATGCTAACTTGAAAATGGGTATTGTTTGCTGAGAAGTGTCAGATTTTATGGCTATGAATCAGCAATGATGCACTTCACATAAGACACTACAGTGACACTAAGGTGAGATTCTGTGCTGTGCCTCAAAGTGATGCAGCACAGAACTCTCCACTCAGGAGGGTGGGGGTATAAGGGGTCTATTAGCAACCTTTGGCTTCCTGATTCTGGGCTGTTCTGGAAGCTGGAAAGGACACCAGCATAATTTAAGAATATTGTTGGGGGCCTGTCTAAATTACAGCAGCTTCCCCAGTCTGCCCTGCAGGATGCAGAGCTGCCTGGAATGTCCACAGTGCTGCATGGTGCATGCCTAATCCCTGACATGTCCCTCATAATCCCAGCCTCACTCCAGCACTCTCCAACACCGGTGCTCACAAGAGGGTCTGCAAGAGGCAGCTTTCTTATCTTTTCCCTTATTTCCCCCTCCCTAAACATGACCAGGACCTTTTAGGGTTACTTTATGCCATTCCAGCATAGTGTAAAGGGGTCGAAGCAGGATTCAGGATCTCACCCAGAATATTCAGGACAACTTTGAATGAAGACACACTTAGAATAGAGAAGATATCCTAAACATACAGTGAAGCATGGAAGGCAGCACAAAAACCAGTGGGAAAAAGGAAACAATAGGAGTGACCAATTTAGCTTCATTAGAAGAGTAAAAGTGTAAGGAGGAATGTGATGTTTTGTCCCTATACAGCAGTGCTCAATTAATATGTTACTATAATAGAGACACTGACAAAGCTCAATTTTATCAAATGGTATTGACAATTTAAGCCATAAAAATGGAGAAATAAGATGGAATATTTTTATATAAAATTTTTGGTCAGTTTTTATATTATCAAAGTGATGCTCTAGTTAGCGTTAACTATTTAAAGATTCATAAATGGCACCCAAGGGTTCCTGGGCACCTCTCACCAGTTAAAATACATATACATTTGCAAAGTAAACTCTAAAACAAAGATGCAGTTAAAAACACCACCTTCTGACCTTAAAGTCTACGATTCTAATCCAACCAAGTTGTTAAAATTAGTTCTATGTTCAACAAAGGACCAAGTCCTGTCCCTTTTTCCTTCACAACTTTTCCATCCAATCAGCTAAATCGCTGCTCTATATCTCAGTCATTTGCCTTACTTGATTACTACATACTATTTGTAACCGGTCTTTCCTATATTAAATAATTTGTCTTTCCCTCCAAATTGTCCACATTACCACTGCCAACTCATCTTTCTCACTCACCTCTTAAAATACCTCACACACCTCCATCTCTTTCTTTCAGAAATTTTACCACCTTCCTTTTGCACTGTGAACTAAGTTCAAACTTCTTGTCCTTGTTTTTAAGGCACTACTGCAGGGGTGGCCAACCTAAGCCTGAGAAGGAGCCAGAATTTACCAATGTACATTACCGAAGAGCCGCAGTAATAATCAGCAGCCCCCGCATCAGCTCTCCCCCCACCCCCCCACTCCCAGTGCCTCCTGCCCACTGGCAGTCCTGCTGATCAGCGCCTCCCCCTCCCTCCCCGCACTTCCCGCTCAGCTGTTTTGTGGTGTGCAGGAGGCTTGGGGGGGGGAGGGGGAGGAGCTAGGGCATAGCAGGCTCAGGGGAGGGGGCAGGAAGAGGTGGAGTGGGGGCAGGGCCTGTGGCAGAGCCAGGGGTTGAGCAGCGAGCACCCCCCAGCACACTGGAAAGTTGGTGCCTGTAGCCCCAGCCCTGGAATCAGTGCCTATATAAGGAGCAGCATATTAACTTCTCCGGAGCCACAGGTTGGCCACCCCTGCGCTACTGCATGCAGCCCTGGCATAAATTGGCACCCTTGTCTTCCCCCAAACCCTCACAAAATAATCCATCCTTGATGCCAGCATCAATATCCATTTCACCTTCTCAGAAAAGTCTCTGTGCTTTCTTTCATCCTCTGCACACCTGGAATGTCTTTCGAAAAATTTTGTGTTTTATTTCTCAATTTTCTACAAAGTCCCTCTTTTATATTGTGAGCACACCTTCAGTTTGCTGTGTTTCTTGTTAAAAACTTTTGAATGTGTAAGAAATAAAAGAAAAGAATAATAGTATTTATACTAATAAAGGAAGGTCTGAGCCTTTGTATCTTATATTGCACCCTGAAGATTGTCAACTTGGGCTCTGAAAGACTGAGAAAGCTAATTCTGGAAAGTTCATGATCCCTATCAGCAAGAGCAACCCAGAAGATCATAACTACCCTGACAGAACAGGGGGAGAAAGGTGATCCTTTAGAAAACATATAATTTAAGTCTTTATCAACTGAAAACCTCACCTCAAGCTGTACTCTCAGAAGCAGATATAGCTAATGCAGAGCTGAACTGGCATTGATAAACAGTATGACTCATTCAAAAGCTGTTATGTTACATGCTAGCTGAATCTTCTGTGTGCTTTTCAAGAACAGTGTATAGTAAAGCACATGGCACTAACTGAGACTTGAGATTATAAAGGCAATTTATTCTGGGGAGAAGCTGTCTGTTGTCTGCATCAGTGAAGAGACACTGAAAAGATCATTCCGCTCTAATCCAATATTTTAAAAAAGATTCTTAATTTTAACAAATATGTACTAAAATGACATTTTTAATGCTTGGTCTCAGCCCTGAACAAAGTCTGTTCAGCTATCTTTAAGTTATGTGAAGATGAAAAAATCCATACTTTTCATTAACAAAAATTTCAGAGATCTGCATTACATAGTTAAAAACAGTTTTACTTTAAAACTTAATTGTCAGCATATTCATAGTACTCAGTGAGGAATGCGATCTTTGCTAAGTTTAAATACACTAGGATTTTGTTTTTGTTTTTTAGTAAATTGGGTACTCCAAATTACTGCCTCCATAGATATGCTTTTGGAATTATGTGCTCATCTGCAAGCAACACTGGAACCAGTAAAAGCTTTAGCTAGCTAGGAAATCTGGACAATGACACATAAGCTGCATATTGCAAAGATTTTGAGCCTAATTCTTAGTTCCTTTATTACTGAAATCAGTGCAGGAATGGAAGGGGCAAAAGGGCCTTTAAACCACCTCTGTGCTTCCTGTATTCTGGGCTTTCCCAGGGACATGTCCACACCTGAGATTAAGTTAGACTGCTCTAATTAATGTTTGACCGGGCCATGGTCTCCTAAGGGCTCCCAGTCATCTGAGCACAGACAGCTGGAATGCAGTAGCCCTCGGGATACACCCCATCCCTATCTCTGCCAGCCATTTGCTGAGAGCCAGAACACAGTCGTTCCGACAGCTTTACATCAGCCAGGAAGCCCCATGTGCTGGGGGTATTTCCACATGTCATTTCCTTTCCTTTTATTATCTCCCCAATGGTGCAGGCCAAAAAACGCTATTTGGGTCCAGGTCATAAGAGAGATTTGGGCCCAAGTGTATAAAAGAGAAGCGAAAGCCTCAACCCTTTATATTTCCTATTTTGTTCCATCTGTCAGTGGGCCTAGGGTTTGATCCTTTGGTATGTCACCTTGATAATATGTGCTAATTACAGTGAGACTCCTTATAAATTAATGCATTTTGTGTATAGATACCCAGCAACCAGAAAGTTGTCCTAGAATCCTACAAGGTGTGAAGGGAGGCATCAATCTTCTTGGCAAAGAGCTTTGTGCCCCCAAATGGGAGGTCTTCCGCAATAGACTGCACCTCCTTTGGGAAGCCCGACAGGTGGAGCCAAAACACCTGTCACACAACCACAGCTGTAGAAATGGAGCTAGCCACTGTGTCAGCTGCATTGATGGCACACTGCACCCATGTCTTTGCCACTAACTGGCCCATTTGGACAATGGGCTTAAATTGGTCAAATTGTGACTCTGGCACCCATTCAATGAAATCATTCAGTTTTGAATAGTTTATGTAGCCATACTTTGCTGTGAGGGCCTGGTAGCTGGTAATACGGAATGAAAGAGTGGCTGAGGAGTACGCTCTCCTTCTGAAAAGGTCCAGGCACTTCCAATCCCTGTCACTGGGAGTAGCCCTCGACTGGTGTTTGCAGCCGCAGGAGTTGATGGCATCCACCACGATGGAGTTGGGTGGTCAATGGAAAAAAAGGAATTCAAATTCCTTGGCAGGCACATAGTATTTTTCATCTGCCTGCTTGCAGGTAGGCGCTACTTACAGTTATGTCAGGGTTCACTGTGGGGACTTCCCACCCATTTATTAGATTATTTATGAGAGGAGTCTGCAGCTTGTTTCTTCGACCCACCGCCCTCAGATGTAGAGGGCTGAGGGGAAGATTCACGTCTGCCAGGTGACTCAGGCCTGAGAGCAGCCACCATGAAGATGATCTTCTGTCAGGCTCTCAGTCTGAGGCAGCGAATGCACTGAGTGCTTGTCTGCAATCACGATGGTCTCATTGCAAGTGAGATATTCCTTAAAGCCCGGGCATACCCCACTGGATGGAAGGGTCCCTGGCAGGGAAAAAAGAGCGGGAAAAGAAATTAAAGTCTTTTTTTTTTAATTTTCATTTTCAAGGATAAAATTAGAAAACAAAACTGTAACTATAAACTAGGAGATTAACTATGGATATGTAAATTAAAGTGATAGTTTTAATGGACTGTGAATTGCTATGTCTCTTGTTAGGAGTGGTTGAGAAGGAATTGAGGGGGTTAGCCTGCTTGCGCTGACTAGCCTCATGGCACAGCATGAGGGGGGTCAGCGCATGTGCAGGCCTAACAAACACTGCTACCTAAGTCCTCCAATCAGCAGCGCAGGGACACAAGCATACCTACAGTGGAGCACCCATAGGGAAGCTATTCGAAGAAGAAATACCTATTATATCTGGAAGAATAAAATGGTGGTTTTGTTGAATGGAGTAACACAAGGACTTGAAAATATACAGGTATAAATTTCCTTTTGGTTATAAAAGCACTATATAGAGAGAATTATGAACTTCCAAAAACACAAACCAGTGAGAAATGTCTCACACAAAATAGAGATGACAACTGCAGTTTATTACTTTAAGTAATGAAAAATGAATTTTATACAGTTTCCACTAAAGAGATACCCTAACAAAGCAAAAACAAACATTAAGAAGGGAGCAAATTTTACATCTCATTCTCAGAACGGGTAAGAAATTACATGAATTCCAGGGCAGATGAATGCCCTAGAGAAGATTTAGTTTTTCATATAGCACACAGCATCTGTTTAGTCATTGCATTCTCTCCCTGGTGACAGTACACAGAAAGAATGACAGAAATGATTCTGCCAGTATAAAAAAAAAAGTGTACTAAATATACATATTGAGCTACTCTAGCCATTCAGCCAGTACAAAGTGATATAAAAACTATTCCTCCCTTTTTTCCTGTACAAGATACATGCTTTGAATACAAAAAGCCAAAGGAAAAACAGAAAAAAAAACAGAAAAGGCAAAGTAATGGTGTTAATGCTTTTAAAATAACATCACATTTATAAATAATTGGGCCACAAGACAGACAGCCCTCTACAAATTGGCAGAGAGAGGGGAAAGGGCTCAAGGCGTCTCCCACCAGCCTTGAATCACTGTTCAGGGGCCAGCATAATCCCATTACTTCCACTCATGTGAGAACAAGGGTTGCATGAGTACAACACTACTGGCAGCACTAGACTCCCCCAAGGAGGCAGGAGGTATGGGCTTGGGCAGGGCTATGACCCTGTTCCCCAAACTAGAGTACATGAGCGGGCACACAGCACAGGAACACATTGCTTCCAGCAAAATAGTGTTCCCCAAAGCGTGGGGCGCACCCTCTTCCCCAGAGGTGTGTGAATTACTAGACAGAATGCCTGGACAGACTTCTCAATTGCTCTCCAGTTTCAGATTTCTTGCAAGTCTCTAACTATTACAATTGTGCAGAAAACCTTGACAACGTGACCCACTTGTAACCAATGAAGTAATGTCTGCCTGAGTTTTGAGAGAGCCTGAAATAAAGGTTATTCACTCATAACAGGAGGTTTTTAGAGATGTGTGGTCCCTATGACCCTGTTTGTACTCCACACGTGTATACACGGGCTCTATGAACCTGAGACTGGTGCTCTGTAAGCAAGCAGCGTCTGTTGCTCCATGCCTAGACAGTTGCTCTCCTTGTGCTCTGATCTGAGGACATAAAAGTGGTGTTGACTGACATCTCCAGTTCCTTTTCTTACTGCAAATCAAACAATATCCACAGCAGAGAGGAAGAAGGGTGGGTAGTGGAATACAGATAGGGTTCACACATCTCTATGAACCTCCAGTTACAGGTGAATAACCTCCATTTCTTCGAGTGCTGGTTCCTATATGTGTTCCACACATTGGTGATTAGTAAGCAGTATTCAGAGAGCAGGAGGGTGCGAGGATACAGCTGGTATAGAAGACTAACACTGCTGTTCCAAATGTTGCATCTGCAGAAGAGGCCTGGACTAAGTGTAATGCTTTCTGAAAGTGTGGATGAAAATCCAGCTAACCACCTTCCAAACATCCAGAATAAGTACAGCTCCAAATGATGCTGCTGAAGTTGCCTATGTTCTAGTGGAATGGGCTCTTACCCATGGGGTGAGATAATCCAACTGATAGCGAAGAAGGATACATCCAGAAATCTACTTAGTGTCTGAGCAAGTAATGCTTATTCCCGTGTTCATTCTGCTATAGCAACAAAAAGCCTAGATGTTTTTTTAATTGGTTTTGTTCTCTGTAGGTAAAAAGCCAAAGTTCGTCTGATATCAAGAGAGTGAAGTCTCCTCTCTTCCCCAGAAGCATGAGGGTTGGTAAAGAAAACCAGTTGATTCATGTGAAACTCAGATCACCTTAGGAATGAATTTTGCATGGAGATGAAAAGAAACCTTCTCCTTAAGAAATATGGTGGGTCTGCCATCAGCTCTCCTAATACGCTAACCCTTCTCATTGATGTGATGGCGACTAGGAAGGTGACTACTTTCATAGAGAGATGGGATCTGGAACAAGTGACAACAGCTCAAAGGGAGCTCTGGTAAGTGTGGAAAGTACAAGACTGAAGTCCCATTGTGGTGCTGGCTTCATAAGGGATGGGAAGGCTCTAATGAGGCCTCTCAGAAATCTGACTAATCTGGGTGAGGGAAAAAAAAGTATATCCTTCAAATGGAGGATTAAAGGCGCTGATTGCTGCTAGGTGGACCCACAGAGTGCTAAAAGAAAGGCCTGGCATCTTAAGAGGAAGGATGTAGTCAAGAACAACAGGAATGACCATAGCCCCTGAACAGAAATGGTTCTGTTGCCCACAGGTGGAGAAGCATCTCCATTTAGCCAGACAGCATTTTGTGGTGGAGCCTTTTCTACTTTGATTGAGAATAGCCAGGATGTTCTCTGAACAGGAAAGTTTCTAGGTCTGATGCCCATCCAAACAATACACTGTGGGGTGCACACTGTCTCGATGGGGATGTCTGCTTGTGCTGTTCTCCTGGGTCAACAGATCTGGGAAGGATCTGATGCTGATGGGAAGATGGGCTGGTATTTGTAGAAGATCTGACAACCAGAACTGTCTGGGCAAGTTGGATGCGATGACAATAATCATGAGAAAACTCGAGTCAATCTTTCTCAGTACCTGTAGTAGTAGTAGAATGGGAAGAAACGTGTACTTCACGTAGTCTGTCCAGGACAGGAGAAGCGCATCGCCCTTAGAACCCCTGGCCGGAGCTGCTCTGGAGCAATAAAGTCTGAATTTATTCTTTGTCTGGGAAGTGAGCAGGTCCCAGGATAGTATTCCACACTGGGTGAATCTCTCATTCAGGATGGCATTGTATAACTCCCATTTATGTTCTGTGGAGAAATGTCCGCTGAGATTGCCTGCCAGAGAATTCTGTGTCCCTGGAAGATATGTTGACATGAGTGCTATGTGGTTCCTGATGCACCTGTTCTATAAGCTGACTCCCTCAACTCACAGAGGAAGCAATCTTGCTCCACTCTGTTTATGTAGAAGACAGTTGTCCAGTGGGAGGAATGCATTACAGGCGAGGCAGACTGCTCCGAAGAGGTCTAGAAGGTTGATATGCATGCTAGCTTCTTGAGGGGTCCAGGTGCCTTGCTCAGCATGAGTTCCCAGGGGGCTTCCCATCCTATGAAGGATGCATCTGTGATAATGGTCACACTGGTTGGGGTATAATGAAAGATACTCCCACACACACTTGCTCTGGTTTTGTCCAGCAAACCAAAGAGGCTGCAATTTGGTGGGAACTGATACCCTAGTTTTCATGTAGTCACTGTCTCAAGAGTAAACAGAGCTGAGCTGGACCTGCAGACAATGGAGGCAGAGTCTAGCAAACAGCATTACATAAGTACATGAGGGCACTGTGCTCAGTACACACAGACAAACAATGACTGTAGTTTGAGGATCAAGACTGACTTTTCTTATCAAAGAGTTCATGGCATGGAATCTCTCCATAGGGAGATAGACCCCTTGCTAAGATTTAATCTAGGGTTGACGCGATAAAATCTATAGTCCTCATGGGAGTCAAAGTAGGATGTTACACAGACTCCCAAGGATGCCAGGAAACTCAGTAAAAAGATGGTTGCTGACTGGACATCCTAACTAGATCTGCCCATAAGCAGCCAATCATCCAGGTATGGGAAGACAGCGTAACCATTTCATCTCATCTGGGTCAACACCACGGATAAGGCCTTTGTGAAGACCCTGGGGGCTGTGGTTAGTCCGAATGGAAAAACTTTCAAGGAGGGGATTATCAAGACCAGTGTAATCATTCTTAATTCTGACATGTGAATACAAACATTTTACTCCAGCCTCCATTTTTCTTGGCAACTAGAAAGTATGGTAAATAGAATGCTTTCCCCTAATGCTGAGGAGGTACTTGTTCTATGGCTCCTCACTGGAGGAGAGAACCCACTGCCTGATAGAGAATCACTTCATAAGAGAGGTCCCTGTAGAGGGGTCAGGATGGGGGTCTGTGAGTGGAAGGAGAGTGGAAATCGATAGTGTAGCCAAAGTGGATGATCTCTAGTAACCACTTGTCTGTTATTGCCCTCCAGTTATATATGAAGAGGGTGAGAGGGCCACCAAATGTTTGGAGAGCAGTATATAATGTCATTGATAGTGGTAAGCAGTTCTTGAGCGTCCTGTCAAAAAAAAAAACAACCTGGTGGGTGAGATTGCGCAGCAGTAGTTGAGGTTGAGAAAGCTGTATATCTGGGTTTATGCATACTCTACCTTTTTACAGGGTGGCCTGTGAGAACATTGGTGATAAAATGCCTGAGGACAGGGTCTGTGTCTGTATATTTGTTTGTGGTGCTTCCTCTTTGAGCATGGTGTATAAATGACCAGGGAGCAGAGGGTTGTCCTAGAGTCCTTGAGGGAATGAAGTGACTCATCTGTCTTCTCACTGAAAAGACTGGTCTCATCAAAGAGTAAGCCCTTTATGGTATTTTGGACCTCCCTAGAGAACCCTGAAGAGTGAAGCAACTGTTTGAATCTCACGACAATGGCTGTGGCAATGGCACTAGACATAATATTGGCTGCATCTACTACTGCTCCCTGTACGAATGTTTTAGCCACCAGACTGCCTTCATCAATGAGTGCTTGGAATTGGGTCCTGTCTTACAGGGGAAGTTTTTCTTTGAATTCCACAAATTTAGTATAATTTGTGAAATCATATTTCACTAACAGGGCCTGGTAGTTCGTGATCCTAAATTGGAAGCTGGCAGATGAGAAAATGTTCCAACCCAGAAGGTCAAGTCATTTATCACCCTTGAATTGACCTGGGGTGCTGTAATCTGGATCACTGTTCCCTCAAGGAAATCGGTGCTGGGTGCGTGAAACACTAAAAATCCCTGTATTCACACCGTACACACTATAGTAATAATCTTTGTAGAAAATATGCCTTGTGAGGTATCACATGAAAACTAATAACTCATTGATCATTACTATTCTTGTGTGATGTTTGTACATGGTGGTTATTAAGAGTTATGGATATATGCTAGAATTATGACTAAAGTGCGTTTAAATCAGGCATGTCAGGGGTAGTTGGTAAACAGGCTTGCCTTAGACAAAAGAATGTGTATTTGATTCTCTGATAAGCCCGAAGTTCAAGCAGAGACAACGAGGGTCCATTTTTACATATTAGGTAAACAAAGCTATTAAGCTAGCACAGAGGTGGGCAAACTATGGCCCGCAGGACCATCCTGCCTGGCCCCTGAGCTCTTGGCCTGGGAGGCTAGCCCCCGGCCCCTCCCCTGCTGTTCCCCCGCCCCACAGCCTCAGCTTACTGCACCACCAGCGCAATGCTCTGGGCTGTGAGCTCCTGGGGCAGCGCAGCTGCAGAGCCCGGCCTGAACTGGTGCTCTGTGCTGCACGGCGTGGCTGCCTGACTTGATGCAGCCGCGCCACCAGCCACCGGTGCTCCAGGCAGCACAGTAAGGGGGGGGTTGGATAGAGGGCAGGGGAGTTTGGGGGATGGTCAGGGGCCGGGGGTGTGGATAGGGGTCGGGGCAGTCAGAGTGCGGGGAACAGGGGGGTTGAATGGGAGCAGGGGTCCCGGGAGGGCAGTCAGGAAGGAGCGGGGGTTGGATGGGGCGGCGGGGGGGGCAGTCAGGGGCAGGGTGTCCAGGGGCAGCCAGGGAGAAGGGGTGGTTGGATGGGGCAGGGGGTCCGGAGGAGGTCAGGGGACAGACAGCGGGGGGTGGGGTGGATGGGGCAGGGGTCGCCGGGGAGTCATCGGGGGGGTCAGATAGGGGTCAGGGGCCGGGCCATGCCTAGCTGTTTGGGGAGGCACAGCCTCTCCTAACTGGCCCTCCATACAATTTCAGAAACCCAATGTGTTTCTGAAAAAGTTTGCCCGCCCCTGAGCTAGCAAGTGGGGGAAGAAAGAGCATGGTACATCCTTCACCACAAGACTCCATCTCACCCTCCTCTCCACTTGAATCAACTTTATTTTGAAGGGTATCCCCTGGAAAAATCCATTCCAAAGGTTTATTGGTCTATAAAGACGAGGGCTGAACCTCAAGTGATAAGCAATTGACAATATTACTGTATTATAAAAGTATATAAATTAAGGTATTTTCTGAAAGCTAATGACACACTGGTGATTAACATAACTGTGAAATGTATGTATTAACACTATATGAGGAAATATGGATACTTAATAATATTACATTTTGAAGTCTGTGGTCAAACGGGGAGGAAGAAGTTCCCTCCCAGACAGGAGAGAAGGCAGCTATTTACCAGTCTCATATGTAAATTACGCATGGTGAAATCAAAACAATGGAAGCCCCATTTTCACATAGGGTGATGGGAAGCCCACAGGAAGGTAAGAACAACAAGAGGTCATCCAGCCTCTTGAAACAAAGTCATTCACTTTTGAAGGATATAACCAAACACAGAAGCCATCTTTGGCATCCATCATTAAACAGACACAAGGGAAGAGAGCTCTTGCAAACTGAGAAAGATGGGTCCTTCAACCAATGAGGGTTGAGGTCTCTAGAAATTGAATACAGGTGATAAACATGCATAGGTAAAGATCTTTCACCTAGGAAGGCAAGGGAAAACAGCCTCTTGTACTTCTGTGGAAGGTCCTGACTGAGTGAAAGTCAGCCTGGCTCAAAGAGACTGTCTTGAACAAAGCCTGTACTTTGCTAGACTTAGTTACAGACTTTTAGATGCTTTTTCACTTTTATTTGCTTGTAACACTTTCTAACTTTATCTCTCATACTTGAAATCACTTAAAATCCTATCTTCTTTTGTTAATAAACTTGTTTTACTATTAATATAAACCAACTGAGGCGTTTGTTTAAATGGAAGGGTATATTTACCCTATTTATGTCAATAAGCAACGATGTGCTTTTGCGTCTTTAGAGGAACAACCAAACATTATTTCTCTGAATTGACCAGGAGAAGGCTGGGTGTTACAGTACACATGATTTTGGGAAAATGTGGGACTGGGAGTGTGTTGAGTTACCCTGCTGGTTGTAACCATGGCTGGTCCAGTTGGGGAAGATGGTCAGTGTGATTCCTGCAGAGATCTGGAACACCTAGGATACAGATCCCAGAGGCCAAAATAAGGTGAATATGATGGGTGAACTGGCTGGGGGGGTATCCTCCAAGGCACTGTCTGATAGGAGAATGATTCCAAAACCTCCTTGATGATCTGTCTAGGCTGGTCTCTCTAGGAGGGAGGGTGAAGGTTCATACCAAATGTCATATTCTTCCAATGAGAAAGTTGGGTCATGTTCTACAGGGGATGACAGCAGTAGAATACTCCCATTTGTATTGAGAGAGAACCTGTTTCTCCCTAAAGTGGTCACCTCTGGTGCAAGAATGTCTCTAATAAGGACCGGACCTGAGAAGAGAAGAGATTGTTGGTATGGGAATGCAAAAATATCCTCCATGGAGGTAAAAGTCTCAGTTCAACCCAGAGTATGTGGAGTACCCGAGGTTGGTACCAACGGATCTGCGACGTCAAGAGAGTAGACCTGTCTTGGCTGAGGTAGTACCATGGAAGGGAAATCCAATATGGAACTCCCAAACAGAGTTGTCGGATGCCAGTCTTTTGGTCAGTGAGATGGAGCCGGTACCAACAGATCCTTCCCCCTTTCACACATTCTCTTCTTGAATGGAAGATTTAAGCAGGCTTAAGTCCTTAGAACTCATGCATGAGGACTCGCCCAACTTGGAAAGGTATCTTTTCTTTCAGAGGCAGATCTGGAAGGGGATCTGTCCTTGTGTCTATGGTCATGCCCCTTTCTCTCTTGAGAGGGTTTTTAATCTTAAAACAGACCCCACCTCAGCCCCAGAGCATGTGGTTGGGGGGAGACTATTCACAGACTGAGGCTACTACACATGGGGATCTCCCTGGTCTGGGTCCAACTGTGGTGTAATGGCCTTCCTTCTCTATGAGATGTTCCTTCAAGCATAGCTCCCTTCCTTTCTGGGTTGAGGGAGAGAAGGAGCAGTAAATGCTGTACTTGGAGGCAACACGAGGCTTTCCAAGACAATAGAGGCAGTGCTGATGTTCATCACTGACAGAGAAGTAATGAGGGCAGATAATACAGTTATTAAGCCCCAGGACCCTGAGCATAGTCTCTCTCTGTGGGGAAAAATTTCCCAGAGCAGAAAGAACTAAACTAACTATGAACTTCTAAAGCTAGAAAACTATAAAAGCTATATAATGATGTACAATATCCACACTACAGATTCAGAAAAGAACAAGGATAGCTGAGGATTCTAACTCAAGCCATGCAGTCGTAAGAAGGAACTGGAGAAGCAACAATCCACACCACCACTTATGCCTTTGGATTAGAGCACAAGGAGAGCATCTGCGGAGACGCGGACCAACAGACACTGCTTGCTGCTATCTCCATCTCTGCATGGAGAGCATGCATATCCATGTGTGCAATACACACAGGGACCAGCACTAGAAGAAACAATAGTTCTGACAACTCTGAGGTGTGAAATGTCCCATTCTTTGTAATGGGTGATTCTTCAGATGTGAATATTATTAACTATGTTAATGCCCATCAAAGCATGTAAGAAAGGAGAGGAATATTTACACCAGTGTTTCCCAGAGCCAAAAAGTGTGTGGACAAATGAAAAGGGGAAGGGGAACACAGAAGATGTATAAATTAAAAATGTAGGCCTTTCGCAACACATGATGAGACTGTAATGGGGTATATAATTGTTTTCATTTTCCTGAAGGAGGGATCAGCTTTCAAAAGTTTAGGAATCCGGGATTAAAAGCTGAGCAGAAATTGCCCAGTCTCTCTTCATCCAGCTCCTCCCGCAGTAGACTGTGGTTCAGAGACACAATGTGTTCTCAAGAAATAGCTTTATCCTAATAAGACATAAAATAACTGGTTCCGTTGTTTGCCCATGGAAGTGACCTCAAAAGACCCAATCAGCCAGATTTCTTACTCCCTATGCACACCTTACTATGTAGCAGAGGCAACACGTTGGGGGGGGGGTCACATTCCCCCCAGATTTGCTGCTTGGCCTGTGAGCATGCTCACACACAATGAGCATGCTCAGTAACACTGCTGAAGCTGGCTGCCCTCACTCTGCCCCCCCACTATTGGCAGGCACGGGTCATCTCTGCTATGTAGTTCTGCAGTGCCAAATGTGGCTGAACTACAAGCATCCTGATGGTCTCCAAAGATACGTTATATCGTACCACTTTGTCAAGAAAGATTACTCTACTGAATACCCTTGGAAGCTGGGGTAGAGGGTTCCCTATACTGAAGAAGAAAATAACTGTGAAAGAGATGTTTGCATAACGCTACACCAATGTCCCCATCCATCTGAGTAGTATGTGAAGATTTTAATTCCTTATCTAAGGTTTGCCCATCCTCTGGAAATGGCACTGTTAAGCTTCTGAAACACTGTAATCTTGTGAAATTAAGTTGTTTGTAATATTGTGCAACCAGAGAACAATTACTGTAGATTTCTGGAATTGAATGCAGTGTTCAGTTGTAGGCCACATTTTCAAGATAAAAACAAATATTATTAATAGCATATCCTGCACAGCTGACAAGAGTTCTGACATGATGAATTTTCCCATTCTGTCCCAAGTACATGCAGTCCCAGGCAATGTCGAAAGACTGATCAAGTTCTGAAGAAGACTGTAAACACCCTGTGTAGCCTGTGGCAAGGTCTCTGGATTCTGCAGCACGGGGGTGGAAATTATGCAACAGCTTCAGATAAATTAAAATACTTGAGGTTTTAAGTAACTCTACTAATAAACAGTGGTCAGCACAATAGCATCTGTTTTATTTATTTTATATTAAATTAAATTTACTTTATATTGTTCCAATATTTTCAGTTTTCAACATGCCATACTTTTTTGTATTTGTAACAGTCAATTGTATCAGCACTTGTCATTGGCAAAACTAGAGCTGTATACAGTTGGGTAGAGGACAGAATTGAAGCTTTTGGTGACACATAGGGAGGAGTGGGAGACAGTTTGGGACTGTGGGATAAGCAAGTTAGCTGCATATTTCTGTGAAAATGATCAGCAGTGAAATAATAGTTAAGAACCATGACATTAAAATTGTCTTATTCAGGTTTCAGAATTAACCTATTGAGATGAATGGGGCACTTCAAAACTCTCATGCAATTGTTTCAAGTTATTGGTAAACTCACTACATTGGTTAAATTAAAACAACATTTTCAATGTTGTCTTCAGAATTATAAGCAAATATATAATTTAAATTAAAGATGAGATTCTGGAGCACAATTCTGCTGCAAGGAGTAATTTCTATTGAAAATTCTGCAGTATAGATTTGGCAAACACACAGAGCTCCAGATGAAGTACTGTAGGAAAAGAAGGGCCTCTTAGTGATCAGCTACTCCAATCCCCTGTCTCTTTTGGCTGCAGCTGCCAATGCTGTTCTTTAGCAGATTACTTCTCAGCCATTGTCAGTAGGAGAGGTAGATGTTGACGGCTAGGGAGCTGAGAAGATTATGCCCGTGTAAGGAAGACAGAAGTTTAATCTCCACCTAAGGGGAGAAGAAAGAGGGGTAGTTGTGGGTGAGGCTCTGTCGGAATAAAAGAATTTATGGTGACAGCCCAGAAGCTATGGAGTACAGCAAAGATTGGGGAGCCATGAAAGTGGAGTAAAGAAGGAGAGCTGTACTGGAGGAGAGAAATCTGGAAGAGTTGAGGTCGTTCTGAAAAGAGGGACTGAGGACAGTAATGTGAGGGTTGAAATAATCAATGTTTTTTTTTTTTAAATAAACCAGGAATCTGGGGATTGCTAGGGTCCATTCAACAGAGGGGTTTACACACATTTTGGTGAATTTCAGTGAATTTTCTCTGCCTTTTTCTCTCAACTTTCTAAGAAGAAACCCCTAAACCCCTAAAAGAAGAAACCCCTAAAATTCACTACCATGCTAGTGAATCTACACTGCACGTGCATGAACAAATTCTGTAAATCTCTCTTGTACCTAGGATATTTTAGTAAACATATACACAAAATTTTTATAATAGTAATAATAATAAAAGCTGGCTAAGGGCTAATTGTACCTGGTCAGACTTGATATCATGTGTTGCAGGATCTCATATCACATGCAGCACAAGTCTATCGTCCACTAAATCTTGTTGCCATGTTTTATGTTCCAGATACAGACCATTTCCTAGGCTTCTATGGCATCATCTATTACTACTGACAACGCACAGCATTAGCACTGCTAAGACTATCTTAAGTGCAGTGATACTCAGAAAAGTTACATTGTGAGGTTCCATCTTAATTCTCTCTCAGTGATTCTATATGAAATCTGTGGAGTTTACAAATCAAAAGACGATTTTTCTAACAGACAGTTTTTTAAAAACTCAAACTTGGTTTCCAAAATCACAATGAGCATTTTCTGCCTCCTACTCAAGCACTCATAATAAAGATTCAAAAATTAGAATTTGGCTGCCAATTGTGTTTATGCATGAAACATCTCACTTTTCCATACCTAGCTTTGCAATGCTAGAAAGGGTCGATACTTGTTTTTTGTCACTAAGATAAACAGATATTGTATGCCATGAAGATACATAGGAAGCAAGTTTATTGTGGAAGTTGACATGTTAATAGTCACTTTTTATCATCATAACTATATTTAAAGGTACTGTAAAGATAACATCTTTGCATTTCTATAGTGCAATCTGAAAAATTCTACTGATACTTATCTAGGGTATAATTTTTTTTAAAAGGTGACTTAAATATACTTTTTTTCTTATCATAATTATTATAAGAATGGATTATTAGATTTTGTCCCTATGCTAATAAATTTTCTGATGTCTAAGTATGGATTTACGTGTCTAACTTTCCTCATTAAAGTCTGAAAAATGATAATGTGAGTGCAAGATAGTAACAGAACTGGGAACAGAATACAGACCTCATGCCTCCATGTTCTCAGTTTTAACCACTAAACAAATCCTCTCTCAATAAAACTCAGTTGGAATATAGAGTGTTGTGCCTTATTTATGGTTTAAAACTTATTGCAAGTCTCTAATGTTATAAATGCAACTGAAACCCTTAAGCACAACAAAAGATATTTTAAAAACTTTATACATAATACTGTGTCTGACTGTTCAACCAACTTCCAAGTAGTAATGTTACCATGAAGCTTCCTGCCATCAACAGAGAATTAATCTCAGATTATGCACAGTAGGACTAAACAATTAAAAGAATATGTTTTAATGCAGAAAGATAAAACACTCTTATAAAGAACAAAGAAGGGTAAATTACTAGCATGTAATTTGGCAATTTTGAATATATCATTTGACTAGATCCCTGCTCTTGAGTTCTGTGCTCTTGTGAACACCTTTAGTTATAGAAGAGATAACTTGGGGTATCAGTAGCTGAGTCTCAGGCTCAGAACTAGGTGCTCAGAAATTACGGGGAAAATTGTGTTCTCATAGTGTATCCAACATACTAGATTTTGTCCATAAACACTGCCCCAAGAGTTTATGATCTAAAAAGAAACAAGCTACATGCAAAGGAGGGAAGAAGGATAAAAGAGTTAATCAAAATCTATTGTATAAATTGTTTAAATAAGTAACAATTATCTGCAACTGCCTCTCTAGCTGGCCATTAGGAGTTAGCTAATTTCTCTGAGGCATCACAACAGAAGTGGGCCTTGAGGAGGAATTTGATGTAGTAAAAGTTAAAGGCTCTACAAATCAATTCAGGGAGATTGTTCCAGGGTTAAGGGAAGGAGCGTAAGAAAGTATAAATCTGACTGGGAGAGAAGCAGACAAATAGGTGATTAAAGGTGGTGTTCTTAGTGAAGCAGAGGGGATGGAGGGAAAGAGAAGAGCAGATAAGTAGGAAAGGGCAGAGGGGTGACGGACCTTGAGGTATGTGTTACAAAGACGCACCAAGTGCCAGTGCCTCAGTTTCCCCAGAATATTTCACCTCAATTCCTGAAAAGCAGGATGCAAAGAGTCCCCAAATTCTAAATATAATTTTCAAACAGGCATATGACCAGATGAACACCAAAAAGGAGTCACTGAAAATCTTTCACTTCCAAACTCTAAGAGTAAGACAGACAGGTAAGCAGGAATCTAGTCAAATAATTTTGAGAGTAGCCAAACCATAGGTAAATCATTTTCTTTTTTTAAAGACCTCACATTGTCTTGATTCCTGCTCCTGGAGATAAATAAGCCCAAGCAGGTCTCCACAAAAATGCACTTTCCAAATACAGAGTGCTAAAAAAGCCATTTTGTATACTCAGAAGAATCCATTAGACTTCACAAAAAGGAAGGTGAACAAGTTCTTTGGTGACCTGTCTACCATTTTGAGGGGCAAAATTTCAGAAGATAGATCAAGGGAAAAAAGGTAGTAACAATGATGTAAAATATATAGATATGGATTTAAAATGGATTGTCAAGTAAGGGCTGAAGGCTCCATAGAAATTACAGAGGCTAATATGTAAAGTATCAAAAAAAACTTATACCCTTTCCCCCCACTCCTTTATATGCTATCTAAATTGATGTTATGCTCTCTGTCTTACTATGCTTATTTACGGTCTTGGGTTAGCATTTTGACACCACAGCTTGTGATACTAACCAATATTGTCTCATTGTATTCCCCCATCAGTGTGTCTATCTATACCAATCTGTTCTCTCTTGTTTCATACTTAAATTTTGAGATTTTTGGGGCAGAGACAGTCTTTTTGTTCTGTATTTGTACAGTGCCTACCACAATGGAGTCCTGGTCCACGACTGGGGCTCCTAAGTTCTACAACAGGGGTCTCAAACTCCCAGCCCACGGGCCATCTGCGACCCGAGAACCTCCCCAATGTGGCCCGCGGGGCTCCAGCAATTTTGGACCCAGGTCTCTCCCTTGGCCCAGCCTGCCGCCCCTGGGCGCTCCCCCCATGCAATTTACAATGGCCCAGGGCCTCACTCACCATCCGCAGTGAAGCAGAACTGAGTGGCTTCTGCCTGCTCGCTCCATGTGGCTGCCGGCCCCTCACTGTGGCCCCAGGGCAGGGCAGGGCAGGGCAGGGCAGGGCAGGGCTGTGCCTCCATTCGCTGCCCCCACCCCAAGCGCCCCTGCAGCCAATGGGAAGCCCCCGGGCCTGCCCCACCCTGGAGACCCAGGTAAGCACCGCCCCCCCTCCCAGAGCCTGCACCCCCACCCTTTCCCCACACACACCCAGCCCCCAAACTCCCACCCAGAGCTTGTACCCCTCCCCCTTTCCACCCCTCCTCCCCTCTCCCAGAGCCTGCACCCCCTCCCCCTTCCCACACACACACCCCCAGCCCCAAACTCCCTCGCAGAGCCTGCACCCACTCCCCCTTCCTTTTGGGGGGCGGGTTCTGGCAGCATGAGTGACATTATTGGTCTGCTGGGAGGATTTGAGGACTGGCACTGGCCCTAAGGTAAATTGAGTTTGACACCCCTGTTATATGATAGATAGATAGATAGATGTTTGTAAAGAGCCTAGAACACATGGGTCAAGATTTTCAGCTAAAGTAAATCAGCAAGCTCTACTGAAATTAATGGTCCTATATAATGGCCTTGCATCCAACAATTTTAAAAGAACTGGATAAGGAGCTCCCTGGACAATTAATGTTGATTTTCAATAAGTTTTCAAATACTGAAGAAGTTTCTGAAGACTGGAAGAAAGCTAACATGACAATTTTTAAAAAAGGGTAAACAGGATGACCTGGGTATATGGAGGTTATTTACCTGTAACTAGAGTTCCTTTGAGATGTGTGGTCCTTACCTGTATTCCACAAGGGGGTATGCATGTGCACCATGTGCCTGCTACAGAGATTTTTAGTAAGCAGTGTCCTTTGGTCTGCTCACGTGCAATTTTTCTCCTTGTCCTCTAAACCGAGGACATAAAGGGCAGTGCAGAACACTTCTCCAGTTCCTTTTTTTAATGCAAATCTAATCATAATCCACACCAAAGGGGATGGAGGAGGGCTAATGGAATACAGATATGGACCGCACATCTTGAAGAACATCCAGTTACAGGTGAGTAACCTCTATTTCTTCTTCGAGTGATGGGCCCTTTGTGTTCTTCTTTATACCCTTAGTCATTTATACCCTTATACTCACTCTCCAGCAGGAGAGTGAGTTTGTATGTGTGTCTGTGTGTGTGTGTGTGTGGGGGGGGAAGAGTGAGAAAACCTTGATTTGTGCTGGAAATGGCCTTCCTTGATGATCACTTTAGATAAGCTGTTAGCAGCAGGACAGTGGGGTGGGAGGAAGTTTTGTTTCATGGTCTCTGTGTGTATATAATGTCTTTTGCAGTTTCCACGATATGCTATGCATCTGATGAAGTGAGCTGTAGCTCACGAAAGCTCATGCTCAAATAAACTGGTTAGTCTCTAAGGTGCCACAAGTACTCCTTTTCTTTTTTCTTTTTACGAATACAGACTAACACGGCTGTTACTCTGAGATCTGCTAAAAGTCACTATTCTAGCTAAATATGTATATCATTAGTGGATATGAAGTTATGAGATTGTATTGTATGGTTGTCACTAAAACATACTGTAAGTTGGGGATTCTGCCAGATATTAGCTCACCAGAAGCAACAGCAAGGAAAGTAACCAACGTCCAGGCGGGGTGTGAAACAACCCATCAACAACCATTGTCCAGCAAGGGACCTACAATTCAATGACTCACCTGCATAAGGCCACACATGGGGAATTGCTGAACCTTGCCTAGGGACTCAGCAATGCCCACCAGACATGCCTGGACTTGTGTGCGCCAAGCACATGGACTAAGGGTATAAAGAAGAACACAAAGGGCCCACTGCTTGGCCTTTCTCCTGCCCCCACCTATGCCGCAAGCAACAAAGACACTCAGAAGACTGAAGACTCGAACAGAGGAGACTTGCCCAGGTTTAAGAGACAAACCTGTATATTAAGGATTGCAATATCCAGTGGGGGGAGAAAAACTGCTTAATTTAGATATTGCCCAGTCTAATAGGGATGAGAGTTTAGACTGCATGCTTATATTTTATTTTGGTAACTAACTCTGACTTTTTGCCTAGCACTTATAAATCACTTAACATCTATCTTTTGGAGTCAATACATTTGTTTAACTGTTTATCTTTACCAGTGAGTTTGCCTGAAGTGTCTGGTGAATCTGCTCAAGTTTGCAAAAGCTGGTGCACATCCACTTTCCATTGTAAACCAATTAATAAATTTGCACTGCTCAGACGGTATATTTCTGAGATACAAGACTGGGACTGGGTGGGCATTTGGCTGGTGTCTTACTCTGATTCATGAGTGGCTCTGGGAACATTCATGCTATCTAGCTGGGCGTGGGGCTCCACATGTGGTTGTGCTGAGTGATAACAGCACCTGGAGGGGTTTGCTGCTTGTCACTAGCAAAGCATTGTGAGAGACATCACAGACTGGAGAGTTAAGGGGGCACAGTTGTCCCACAGTCCCATTAAACATGTAAAGGTGTGTACAGAGCTCCAGAGAGCCACCCTTCGTAATCCTAAGTAGGGTACATCTCGCAGAGATGGTTCAGAGGTCACTTGTGCTGTGGTGGAATGGGTTCTCACCCCATCTGGGTCAGGAATTTGAGTTAGTTGGTAACAAAAGATGATGTAGAGCAAGATCCACTTAGAGTGTCTCCTTGATTGCTCTGCTAGGGTGATAAGAAGAGTAGGTATTTTCCTAATTCTTCTGTTCTCAGTAGGTAAAACACCAGTCCCTGCCAAACATCTAGAGAGCGAAACCTTTTCTCCTCATCAGAGGCATGAGATTTTGGAAAAAATATTAGCAAAGGGATGATTTGATAACTGAAGTCTCCAGATCACAGGCCCTGGTTCTAATGGGGGACTTCAATCACCCTGACATCTGCTGGGAGAGCAATACAGCAGTGCACAGACAATCCAGGAAGTTTTTGGACAGTGATGGGGACAACTTCCTGGTACAAGTCCTGGAGGAACCGACTAGGGGCCGTGCTCCTCTTGACCTGCTGCTTACGAACAGGGAAGAATTGGCAGGGGAAGTAGAAGTGGGTGGCAACCTAGAAAGCAGTGACCATGAGATGGTTGAGTTCAGGATCCTGAAAAAAGGAAGAAAGAGGAGGAAAATAAGGACCTTGGACTTCAGAAAAGCAGACTTAGACTCCCTTAGGGAACTGATAGGCAGGATCCCCTGGGAGGCTAATATGCGGGGGCAAGGAGCCCAGGAGAGCTGGGTGTATTTTAAAGAAGCCTTATTGAGGGTGCAGGAACAAACCATCCCAAAGTGCAGAAAGAACAGCAAATATGGCAGGCGACCAGCTTATCTTAACAGCGAAATCTTCGGTGAGCTTAAACTCAAAAAGGAGGCTTACAAGAAGTGGAAATTTGGACAGATGGATAGGGAGGAGTATAAAAATATTGCTAGAGCATGGAGGGGTGTAATCAGGAAGGCCAAGGCACAACTGGAGTTGCAGCTAGCAAGCGATGTGAAGGATAAAAAGAAGGGTTTCTACAGGTATGTTAGCAACAAGAAGGTGGTCAGGGAAAGTGTGGGACCCTTACTGAATGGGGGAGGCAACACAGTGACAGATGATGTGGAAAAAGTTGAAGTACTCAATGCTTTTTTTGCCTCGGTCTTCACAGACAAGGGCAGCTCCCAGACTGCTGCACTGGGCAACACAGCATGGGGAGTAGGTGAGCAGCCCTCAGTGGTGAAACAGGTTAAGGACTATTTAGAAAAGCTGGACATGCACAAGTCCATGGGTCCAGATCTAATGCATCCAAAGGTACTGAGAGAGTTGGCTGATGTGACTGCAGAGCCATTGGCCATTATCTTTGAAGATTCGTGGTGATCGGGGGAGGTCTCGGACAATTGGAAAAAGGCAAATATACTGCCCATATTTTAAAAAGGGGAAAAAAGAGAACCCATGGAACTACAGACCAGTCAGCCTCACTACAGTCCCCAGCAAAATCACATAGAAGGTCCTCAAGGAATCCATTTTGAAGCACTTGGAGGAGAGGAAGGTGATCAGGAACAGTCAACATGGATTCACCAAGGGCAAGTCATGCCTGACCAACCTGATTGCCTTCTATCATGAAATAACTGGCTCTGTGGATATGGGGAAAGCAGTGGATGTGATATATCTTGGCTTTAGCAAATCTTTTGATAGTCTCCCACAGTATTCTTGCCAGCAAGTTACAGAAGTATGGATTGGATGAATGGACTATAGGGTGGATAGAAAGCTGGCTAGATTATCGGGCCCAGTGTGTAGAGATCAATGGCTCGAAGTCTAGTTGGCAGCCGGTATCAAGCGGAGTGCCCCAGGGGTCAGTCCTGGGGCTGGTTTTGTTCCACATCTTTATTAATGATCTGGATGATGGGATTAATTGCACCCTCAGCAACTTTGCACATGACACTAAGCTGGAGGGAGAGGTAGATATGCTGGAGGGTAGGGAAAGTGTCCAGAGGGACCTAGACAAATTGGAGGACTGGGCCAAAAGAAATCTGATGAGGTTCAACAAGGATAAGTGCAGAGATCTGCACTTAGGAAGGAAGAATCTCATGCACCGCTACAGGCTGGGGACCAACTGGCTAAGCAGCAGTTCTGCAGAAAAGGACCTGGGGATTACAGTGGACGAGAAGCTGGATATGAGTCAGCAGTGTGCCCTTGTTGCCAAGAAGGCCAATGGCACACTGGGCTGTATTAGTAGGAGCATTTCCAGCAGATCAAGGGAAGTGATTATTCCCCTCTATTCAGCACTGGTGAGGCCACACCTGGAGTACTGCATCCAGTTTTGGTCCCCCCACTACAGAAGGGATGTGGACAGATTGGAGAGAGTCCAGCGGAGGGAAACAAAAATAATTAGGGGGCTGGGGCACATGACTTACGAGGAGAGGCTGAGGGAACTGGGATTGTTTAGTCTGCGGACGAGAAGGATGAGGTGGGATTTGATAGTACCTGAAGGGGGGTTCCAAAGAGGATGGAGCTAGGCTATTCTCAGTGGTGGCAGATGACAGAACAAGCAGCAACAATCTCAAGTTGTAGTGGGGGAGGTCTAGGTTGGATATTAGGAAACACTATTTCACTAGGAGGGTGGTAAAGCACTGGAATGGGTTACCTAGGGAGGAGGTGGAATCTCCTTCCTTAGAGGTTTTTAAGGCCCAGTTTGACAAAGCCTTGGCTGGGATGATTTAATTTGTCCTGCTTTGAGTAAGGGATTGGACTAGATGACCTCCTGAAGTCTTTTATAACTCTAATATTCCATGATTCTATGTGAAACTCCGAATATAATAGGCATGAATTTTGGATGGAGGTGTTTCTCTTTATGAAAAATGCTATATGGCGGATCTGTCATGAATGCTCACAGCTTGCTTACCCTCCTGGATGATGTGATGAGGAAGGCAACTTGAATCGAGAGATGGGACCTAGAACAGATAGCTAATGGTTCAAAGGCAGGTTTGATAAGAAGGAAAAGATGAGATTGAGATCTATGGGACAGGTGAATGTCTATGGGAAAGTATCTTTCATGAAAAGAGCCACGAGCCATGTTATGTCTCCTAGATAGGGGATTATAGATGTTAATGTGTCCATGCAGAATTTTAATTTCCAGAGGAATACACTTAGTTGACATAGATCAAGAATCAGTCTCTATCCCTCTTTCTTTTGGGGGACCAAGAAACCGGGGCAATAAAATCCCTTCCCTTTATGCTGGGATGGCACCAATTCTATGTCCCCTTTCTGAAGGAGAGAATTTACCTCTTGACAAAAAGAACGAGGAGTCCTTGAGGCACCTTAGAGATTAACAAATTTATTTGGGCATAAGCTTTTGCGGGCTAAAACCCACTTTATCAGATGCATGCAGTGGAAAATACAGTAGGAAGACACACACACACACACACACACACACACACACAGAACATGAAAAAATGGGTGTTGCCATACCAACTCTAATGAGACTAATCAGTTAAGGTGGGCTATTATCAGCAGGAGAAAAAAAACCTTTTGTAGCGATAATCAGGGTGGCCCATTTCAAACAGTTGACAAGAAGATGTGAGTAACAGTAGGGGAAAAATTAGCATGGACCAGTCCACACAAGAGATCGACTTCCTGGACACTACAGTACTAATAAGCGATGGTCACATAACCACCACCCTATATCAGAAACCTACTGACCGCTATACTTACCTACATGCCTCCAGCTTTCATCCAGACCACACCACACGATCCAGTGTCTACAGCCAAGCTCTAAGATACAACCGAATTTGCTCCGATCCCTCAGACAGAGACAAACTCCTACAGGATCTATCAAGCATTCTTAAAACTACAATACCCATCTGGTGAAGTGAAGAAATAGATTGACAGAGCCAGGGGGGTACCCAGAAGTCACCTACTACAGGACAGGCCCAACAAACAAAGTAACAGAACACCACTAGCCGTCACTTTCAGCCCCCAACTAAAACCTCTCCAGCGCATCATCAAGGACCTAGAACCTATCCTGAAGGACGATCCCTCACTCTCACCGATTCTGGGAGACAGGCCAGTCCTTGCTTACAGACAGCCCCCCAACCTGAAGCAAATACTCACCAGCAACCACACACCACACAACAAAAAACACTATCCCAGGAACCTATCCTTGCAACAAAGCCCGTTGCCAACTGTGTCCACATATCTATTCAAGGGACACCATCATAGGACCTAATCACATCAGCCACATTATCAGGGGCTTGTTCACCTGCACATCTACCAATGTGATATATGCCATCATGTGCCAGCAATGCCCCTTCTGCCATGTACATTGGCCAAACGGGACATTCTCTACGCAAAAGAATAAATGTACACAAATCAGACGTCAAGAATTATAACATTCAAAAACCAGTCGGAGAACACTTTAATCTCCCTGGACACTCAATTACAGACCAAAAAGTCACAATTCTTCAACAAAAAAAACTTCAAAAACAGACTCCAACGAGAAACTGCAGAACTGGAATTAATTTGCAAACTGGATACCATTAAATTAGGCTTAAATAAAGACTGGGAGTGGATGTGTCATTACACAAACTTAAAACTATTTCCCCATGCTAATTTTTCCCCTAATGTTACTCACACCTTCTTGTCAACTGTTTGAAATGGGCCATCCTGATTATCACTATAAAAGGTTTTTGTTGTTTTTTCTCCTGCTGATAATAGCCCACCTCAATTGATTAGTCTCGTTAGAGTTGGTATGGCAACACCCATTGTTTCATGTTCTCTGTATTGTGAGAGGGTCGGGCAGGATGGCTATATGAGAGTAACAGAAGGCAGATATATAAGCCCCAGTCTAAGTAGGTCCCTTTTCCCTGGGTAAGGTAACAGGGAAGGTTTTTTCTTTTTTTTTTTGAAACAGAAAAGAATTTTATTGTAACAGTTACAAGAATTACCAAAGAAACAGACCAAACTATGCAACAAAACAACGCAAACAGAAGGTATAACACAGCAGCTTTCAGGAGGGAGAAGTGTTCAGGCTAGCCTGGGCCCAGAGCGGGGGGGCTTCCTCGACACTCGTGGTCTTCCACCCTCCTGAGTTACCTGGTGGCCTAGAGCGGGGGGGCTTCCTCGACACTCGTGGTCTTCCACCCCCTCGAGTTACCTAGTGCCGCGCCCAGTGTCACCGATTATCCCCCTCCTGAGAGTGCCCGGCAAGATGGGCATGGCTGCGGCGTGGGCGGTTTGGGGGGGGGGTAGACACCCACGTATTATAGGACCCCTCCTAGGTGACAGTAACGATGGTATCCACAGCGGCAACGGCTGGGGCTGGTGTCTCTCGCTCTTCCCCGCAATCAAAGGGTCAGACAGAAGGAACCGGACGGGGTCACCGAGCAGAGAACCCCAGACAGCGCCCACCGCTCTTCGAAGGTGTCAAGGGAGTCTGTGGGGCCTTTTTCCGATCCTCAGTACATTCACGTATCCGGGCGGAGTTCCTCTGGGTGGCGTCCACCATTGCAGGACGTTTCATGGGCCAACCTCCTCTCTCTGGTTTTATAAATGGCTGTTTTAGCCAAGGCTAGGAGGAGGTTAACCAGGAGATCCCGCGATTTTGTGGGGTCACGGATGGGGAGTGTATAGATAAAGAGGTGAGGGGAGAAATGAAGCCAGAAGCGCAATAAAATATGTGTGAGGAGCCGAAAAAGGGGCTGCAATCTGGCACACTCTAAATATACATGCGCCAGGGTTTCCCTCACATTACAAAAAGGGCAAGTATCCGGGATGGGAGTAAACCGTGTTAAAAACACGCCCGTGCTCACAGCTCCGTGAAGGACTCGCCAACTGATGTCCCCGACGGGCCTCGGGACCAAGATGGAGTACAAGCTGGCCCACTGAGGTTGCTCACCCTCCAAAGGTGGCAGGAGGTCCCGCCACTTTGTGTCGGGGCGGGACACCAGGGTGTGGGCGTGAAGGGTATGAAGCGTGAGTGTATACAAATATTTCCGTGATGCAAGTTGAAAACTGACCGGCTGCAGTTCATGCAGCCGGCTCGCAGTGAAAGGGTGAGGGGTTTGTTGGGATCGGCAGGGTAGGGGCCCAATGGAAAGGTCCGACGGGCCTGGGGTAGAGGATGGGCGGGGTGTGCCCTCGCGCAAGGCTCGGTTGACATAAGCCCGAGCAGCGGGGGTCAAGGCGGCCTTCACCTCCTGAAGTACGCGCCGAGGAGTACGAGGACTGGAGAGCCCCATGCGCCGAGCGAGCGTCAGGGGATCCAGCCAGTCTCTCCGGTCGTAGTCCAGGAGGTCTCCGACCCTCGTGACTTCCGCCAGGACCAACCTCTGGCGCACCGAGCGGGACTCCGCCACCTGCACACGGAGTTGGGGGTTGTGTAGCAGGGGCTCCGTGAGGAGATCTGCTCCCACGGTGGCTGCCACGTACCTGGTCTTTAGAAACAGTTTCCAGATCTGGAGGAGGTCCTGGTAGAAGACTGGCAGCCCGGAGAGGTCTCGCGGAAAACCTCTCGGACAAAGATAAAAGAGCTGCCGGTCATATCGGAGCCCTTGGAAGCGGCGCAGGAAGGCGTGCGCCAATATGCTCCACATTGAACTACCTGCACTGTAAAGAACCCTCTGCAGGGCCTGGAGGCGGAAAACGCGGACCTGAGTGTACAGACACTTCAGGCCCTGCCCTCCTTCCTTCAGGGGTAAATGAAGAACTCTGACAGGGGCCCAGTGCATTCCTGACCAAAAGAACTCTAGAATCAATCTCCGGAGGTGGGTCAAGAAACCCGGGGCCGGGGCCAGGTGTTGAGCTGGTACCAGAGCGTGGACAGGACTAGTTGGTTAAGCACCAGTGCTCTCCCTCGGAGGGAGAGACATCGGAGTAGCCTAGTCCATTTCCAGATCCGCTCTATCACCCCGCCCTCTAAATTTTGCCAGTTCTCCGGCGGGGAAGGGTGCATGGTGGAAAGGTAAACGCCGAGATAGAACAGAGGACCCGCGCTCCACCGGATGGTCTGAAGCGCGGGTGGGAGGGAGCTCACCTGCCGCCAGTCCCCCACCGCCAAGCCAGAGCTCTTGACCCAGTTGACTCGGGCGGAGGAGGCTGCCGAATAGATGGCCTGGCATGCCTCCACTCGCGCCAGGTCGCCCGGGTCCTGGACCACGAGAAGTACGTCATCGGCGTACGCCGACAGGACCAGCCGCAGCTCCGGCTCCCGCAGCACCAACCCCGTCAACCTCCTGCGGAGGAGACAGAGGAAAGGCTCGATCGCCACAGCGTACAGCTGGCCCGAGAGGGGGCACCCCTGCCGCACTCCTCGCCCGAAGCTGACCGGTTCGGTCAGGGTCCAGTTGAGCCTAACCAAACACTCCGCGGAGGCATACAGCACCCGGAGAAAACTCACAAACTGAGGTCCGAATCCAAACGCCTGCAGAGTGCTCAGGAGGTACCCATGGTCTACTCTATCGAACGCCTTCTCCTGATCAAGAGACAGGAGGGCGAACAACAGACCATCTCTCCGCCCGAGTTCCAAAAGGTCTCGGACTAGAAATAGGTTGTCAAAAATGCTGCGACCCGGGACAGTATAGGTCTGGTCTGGGTGGATCACGTCCGCCAGCACGGACCCTAGCGGCAGCGAAATTGCTTTCGCTACGATTTTGTAATCCGTGCTAAGGAGTGAGACGGGACGCCAGTTTCGTAAATCGCGGAGGTCCCCGTTCTTCGGCAACAAGGAGAGCACCGCTCGTCTGCACGACAGAGGGAGGACCCCGCTCTGCAAAGACTCAGCCCAGACAGTGACTAGGTCTGGGCCGAGGATGTCCCAGAACACGCGGTAAAACTCCACGGTCAGCCCGTCCATGCCCGGAGATTTATTGGTGGGCATGCGGCGGAGGGCTTCCGAGAACTCGGCCAGGGTGAGAGGCAGCTCTAGCCAGTCTCGGTCACCCACGCTGACCGTGGGGAGTTCCTCCCAGAGCACCCCGCAAGCGCCAGGATCGGTCGGATCCGGGGAGAAAAGGCTTGTGTAGAAGTCGCGGGCCCTCCCACACATCTCCTCCAGATCCGTGAGGGGGGTGCCGTCTTCCGCTAGAAGGCAGGTGACGTGTTTCTTGGCCCCCCTCGTTTTCTCCAGGGCATAGAAGAAGCGGGAGCCGCGGTCCATCTCCCGAAGGAGGCGGATGCGGGACCGGACGAAGGCACCTCGGGCCCGGTGGTCCTCAAGGGCCCGAAGCTCCTCCCACTTCTCCCGGCACGCTCCGCAGAGGGACGGGTCCTCGGGGTTGGCGGCCAGGCGCCTCTCCATCTCTAAGACCTCCCGTTCTAACTGCTCTATCGCCGCATTTCTCCGTCGGCTGGTGCCCCGAGTGTAGTCACGGCAGAAGAGCTTGGCGCGTACCTTCCCTAGATCCCACCATCGCCGCACCGAGGGAAAGGCACGCCACTGCTCTCGCCAGGCCAGCCAAAACTCCCGGAAGGACGTCACAAACCTCTCGTCCTCCAACAGGCTATTGTTAAAGTGCCAATAGGCCAGCCCCGGTCTCTCTGCATGGAGGGAGACCGTTATAGTAACTAAATGATGGTCGGAGAAAGGGGCCGGCCGAATGGTGGAGGAGTGAGCCTGTGAAAGATGGAAACGGGATAAGTAAATACGGTCCAACCGAGAGTGGTGTGACCGATGGGTCTCCACCCGGACAAAAGTGAACGTGGAGGTGTCATCTGGGTGATGGTCACGCCAGACGTCCACTAGGGAGTGATGTTCGACTATTCCTCGGAGGATGTTCGCGGCGGCTGGGCTCGGTTCGGCCCCTGAGCGGTCCTGTTCCTCAAGGGTGGTGTTAAAGTCCCCTCCCAGGACCAGGCACTCGTGCGAATCTACGGTGCCGAGAAAGTCGGACACCCGCTGGTAGAATTGTGGCCGCTTTGGCCTCATTTGCGGGGCATAGATATTAACAAGATTGACCACGAGCCCCTCCATACGGACTCGAAGGTGCAGCAGGTGGCCCGGCACGACCTCAGTGACCCCTAGCACCTCAGGCTGTAGGGTGGGGGAGAACAGGGTCGCCACTCCAGCTTGCCAAGTCGTGAAGTGGCTAAATTAGACCCCGTCCCCCCACTCCAGCCGCCACCTGTCCTCAACGGTCGGGTCCGTATGGGTCTCCTGCAGGAAAACTACAGAGTACCCCCCTTCCCGAAGGTAAGAGAGCACCTGGGACCTGCGGAGAGCCATCCTACAGCCCCTGGTATTCAAGGTTGCAATAATAAGAGGCATCATGCGGAGGGCTGGGGGGGTGGGGGTTTCTCATTGGCGGGGGTGTTCGTGGCCCCCGGCGGGTTGCACAGCAACCCGTGACCCATCCCATAGATGAGTAGATCGTTTCGGAAGCCGCGGGCCCGCTCGTAGGCCGCAGCACCGCGCCTTCCTTGCCCTCTGCCCTCCTTTATAAGGGCCCTTGTGGCCTGAAAAATTTGATCAAAGTCCCCCCATAGCTGAAGAGCTAGCTGTACCCTATTGCGGGCACCACGGGTGTGTTCTAAGAACTTCCGTAGTGCATGCCGCAGCTCATGGGGGGTTGGGGTTACGATTTCCGAGGCATTCCCTGGTGGGGTTCTTAATACAGCCTCGTGGTCCGTTAAGGCGGGTAGGCAAGGTGCGGACCACCGACGGGGCGTCTGAAAGGCTGGGGTTATTAAATCCATTTCGCGCCTTGGGGTGGAAGGGGATGGCGGGGGAAAAATTGCAACTCCTAATGGGTCGCGACTAGAAAGTGCAAAGACTGCTCCCTGGGGGGAATCTGCAAAAGGCGGAAAAAAAACAACCCCAGGGACAGCAAGAGCATTGCAGGAGGAGGTAAACTAGGCGGGGACAGGGGTAGGGCAGGCGTAGAGGTAAGGCTCTGGGGTTCAGGAGGCAAGCAGCTAAAGGAAGGTGCCTCCTGAGCACATTCAAGGGTTAAGGGCTAAGGGAGGGGGCTCCCAGTAATGCTAGGCGCTGGCTCCATGGTGGTCTTGGCGGCCATGGCATCAGGTGGTGGACCACCTTCTGCAAGGTGCTCGCCCGGGAAGGCAATTACGGGGAGGAAGCATGGGGAAAGGGGGGCTGGGGTGAGATTGCCCAGCTCGAGGCCAGCCGGCAGTAAATCATCCTCTCCCTGGGTGACCGGGGTCAAATCTAGGGCCTCAATCTCCGCATACACGGAGGAGAGGCCAACTCCTGCTACCCCGGGGGCTTCTCCTCTAGGGCCCGCCTCAACGGTCGCCTCGGGGTTCGCAGGGGGTTCAGGTGGTATCCGGGCAGAAGGGGCGTCCTCAGGGGTCTCGGAGGGGAGGGTCTCCCGTGGAGGGGGGATTCTGCCCTCCAATGCCAGTCTGTCTTCCCCTCCCGACACCAACGGATGGATCTCACTCGTGGTCGTACCGGAGGGCTCAATGTCGGTGCCTCCCTTCCTGGTCTTCCGGGGGGCTTCCGCGTCGGATGGATGCAGCGGAGCTCGAGCCTTCCGCTTGCCTCGCTTCCCCTGGACTAGGGTCCAGCCCTCCATAGCGTTGTCTGGGGGTTGGTTAGCAGGGGTCGTGTCGGGGGGCGGAGGCAATGGTTCAGGGGTTCGGGGGGGTAGCGGTGAGACAGCATGAGGGGCAGGGGGTTCTCCTTGGGGCAGGCCTTCTCCTGTACCCGGTAATATCTTTGCCACACCCTCCTCCATAGGCTCTGCTGAATTGGTAATAGCAAGGGTGGGACTCCCTTGCTCGCCCGGGCGTTGTAGGGAAGGAGTCTCCTGGGCCCGGACAGGAGCAGTGATGGATTGAGTAGGAGGAGGGTTGGTTTCAGGTGCCAGGCAGCCAGGGGCGTCGGCAACGACGGGGCCGATGTCCTGCCGGGTCTCGGGGGTCTCGGGTGCCCCTCCCCCCCGGGCCAAAGGGCAGTCTCTGCGGACATGCCCGGCTGAGCGGCAGAGGTAGCACCGGGCCTCTCCGGTGGAGTAAAAGACCCTATAGCGGGCTCCCTGGTAGGGGACTAGGAAGGACCCCTCGAGCGCCTCTCCGTCACGCACCCTTGCCAGCGGTAGAAGCTGCACTTGCCGGCGGAAAGAAAGGACGTGACGGAGGGTGGGGTCCTTGCAGCCCAACGGGAGAGGGCTGATGACAGAGGTAAGTTTCCCCAGGGCGGAGAGAGCGGGTAACAGGGCAGCATTGGGTAAAAAGGGAGGAACGGAGGTGAGGACGAGGCAAACGCCCAGGTCTTCTAGCGGCTCTAGGGGGACGAACACCCCCCCCACCGCCAGGCCCCTCTCCACCGCCTCCTGGGCGGCAACCTCCGTAGCTAAGAAAAAAACGACCTTCCCATACATCTTGGAGGCCGCCACAATAGCCGTGGGTCCTACCACCTTCGCCAACGCCTGCATGTATGTCTCCACATGGGGCGAGGCGGGCACCAGGAGGCAACGGACACCGTGCTTCCTGGTCAAGGTGGGGAAAGGGCCCCGGCTGCTGGTGATGGTAGCGGAGGCAGTGGGTGGGCAAGATGACGAGGCGGCAGGCAGGGGGGAGCCTGCCACCGCCCGGGCATAAGTCCTGGGGGCCGGGGGAGGGACAGTCGTAGAGCTGGTGGAGGGAACTGCGGGGAGGGGCGCCACGGTCGATGACGAGGCCACGGCTGTGGGGGCAGCCCCTGCCATGGAGGGCCTAGATGTTTTAGCGGGGCCCTTTCCTTTCTTCCCGCTCTGGCCTTTGCGGCCAGCTGGGGGGGGTTTCCTAGAATCTGGGGGGGCTGTGGGCGCAGCAGCGGCAATAATCACTCTGGTGCCTCCTGCTGCCGGTGCCCCAGCGGTGGCGGTGGCAAGTATTTTAACAATTGTGGTGGGGGGGGGGCGGGTTGGGGGTTGGGGGGGGGAGGAACAGCTGATATTATTAAAGGGGCCTCGCCCCTCTCATTCCCCGCCATTGTGAGCAGGGAGAGACGGGGAGACACCGGAAGGAGAAGGGGGGAGGGGGAAGCAGATTAACCGCTCCTCCCTGCTGGGCTGCAGGCGGGGGGGGGGAGCCAAATGTGTGGACTGGGTGGGGGGGAATAACAGGAATCGGGGTCCGGTAATAGGGGCAAGCCTGTGGGATAAGCAGTCCGGGGGGTGGGGGTGTAGACCCACGCACGTTTGTCCAAAGAGTCTCATTTGGTCGGCTGTTATGTCCGGTCCGAAAGGCAAAGTTCAAAGCAAATAGCTGGATCCGAAGGCAGATGGCAGGTTGCCAGCAGGGACGGACGGCGGGGGGCCGTGACAGTTGTAGTAATGGTGGGGGGGGCACCGATGGATCGGGGGACAGATCGTTGCCACACCCCTTATGCCGCCACAAGCGCAATTAAAACACAGTCAAACTCCCCCCACGAGAGTATAATTCGAAAAATTTCTCAGTCTTACGGCTCCCTTCACGATGATTTATAGCTTTTCGGGGTTATTTCTCCTGTCTTCTGAAATCTTCTTCTCCGGCTGTGTTGGCTTTGTTCCAAGGCTTCCGGCATGCTGAGAATGTTGTAAAGATAAGAAGTAAAATCCGAGCTGCCAGCAAAACGGCTGGGTCTGGGGGTTTCCACTCCCCCCTCCGGATAGCAAAATCGGCAATCTTCCCCCCCTCCTCCGGGGGTTTCAGCTAAGACAAATAGCTGCGCCCAAAAGCAGGCGAGGGGTGGGGGGGTGCTGGCTGCAAGCTGGAGGCCGACCAGCACTCAGAAAAAAAAGCAAAAAACGGCAGAAAATCAAAACAAACCAAAAAAGCGTCTGGCCTGTTCGGGGGGGGGGGGGGGGAACTAATGCAAGGTCCAAAAGTAAGAAAAATCCAGGCCAGGGGGCTTTAGGAAAGAATAGAAAGCAAATAGCTGAGGAGCAAGCTAGGGACGGTCCCGTCTCCCAACAGGGAAGGTTCCAGAACAATCAGGAACTTTCTGGAAACAATTCAGACAGACAGGCTGATTAGAACACCTGCAGCCAATCAAGAAGCTGCTAGAATCAATTAAGGCAGGCTAATCGGGGCACCTGGGTTTTAAAAAGGAGCTCACTTCAGTTTGTGGTGTGCGTGTGAGGAGCTGGGAGCAAGAGGCACTAGGAGCTGAGAGTGAGAACGCGGACTGTTGGAGGACTGATGTGTACAAGCATTATCAGACACCAGGAGGAAGGTCCTTTGGTGAGGATAAAGGTGGTGTTGGAAGGAGGCCATGGGAAAGTAGCCCAGGGAGTTGCAGCTGTCACACAGCTGTTCCAGGAGGCACTCTAGACAGCTGCATTCCACAGGGCCCTGGGCTGGAAGCTGGAGTAGAGGGCGGGCCCGGGTTCCCCCCAAATCCTCCCAACTCCTGATCGGACACAGGAGGAGTCGACCTGGACTGTGAATTCAGTAAAACGGCCAAGCTGAGGGCAGCCATGAAGCTCCAAGGCGAGCAAATCCGCCAATAAGCGCAAGATTCACCAAGGTAGAGCAGGAACTTCGTCACAGTATATCTTCCTACTATATTTTCCACGCATGCATCCGATGAAGTAGGTTTTAGCCCATGAAAGCTTATACCGAAATAAATTTGTTAGGGTCTAAAGTGCCACAAGTACTCCTCGTTCTTTTTGCTGATACAGACTAACACGGCTACGACTCTGAAACCTTTTGACAAAGAATCTATTCATAAGCTGGCCCCTGACAAGGACCCAGGAAGGAGGTTTGTGGCAGGGGAAGTGTGACCCTAGACACTGCTATATTCACATCCTACACACTACTGCAATGATATTTGTACAAAATATGCCAGGAATGAAAAACACGTCACGGACCATGAAATAAACTCTTCCCCATGAAATCTGATGTCCCCTTGTTCTTAGGAGTGGCCCAGTAAAGTGGGCTTCTAGTTCCGGCTGCACTGGGGAGGGACAGGACTTGTCCATGCCCTGCACAGCTGCCCAGGAGGGGTGCGGGAGACTAGACCCAACCCCAGGTGCCTCACCCTACTGCAGGACGCTCTGGGACTAGGTAGTAGCTCCAGAGGTTCCTGCAGCTGGAGTCGAGTTGTGTCCGATCTTCACAGTGCTGCTGGAAACACCCAGCAAAGGGGGTTCCTAGCTGTTAGCCTGGGCAGGGCTGGGGCAGGACTCCTCTTGGGTATCTCTCCCAGCTGCAGATAGCTCTGCACCCCTTCCTCCCTACTCTGTCCAGCTCTGAAGGCAGCACAAAAGTGAGGATGGCAATCCCATGACCGTCCTACAACAGGTTTATGACCCCTCCAACCCCCCGCAATCCTTTTTTGGGTCTAAACCACCACGGTTACAACACCGTGAAATTTAAACATCTGAAAATGTGAAATTTACAACTTTCAAATCCTATGGTTGTGAAATTGACCACAATGGACCATGAATTTGGTAAGGTCCCAGTTATATGTAAAGCTATAAATTCTCTCTGTGTGATGTTACTAAAACATGATGAAAACCAGATGACCTAGCCTAGGCAAAGGTAATAAATAGGTTTGTTCTAGACAAAGGAATGTGGGTTTACCTCAATTTACATATTAGCAGTAAACAATGCCATCCAGCTAAAACAGTGGGGTTATCATGAGAATGAACTTGAGACAGGGAATTAACATGGCTCCTGCACTCCAGAGAGACAAAGGAGACTGAATCCCCAAGGAGGCCTTCCTGACTTTTAGAACAAAGCTCCATGTGTTGGGTTCTGGCCAGAGGGTCTTGTCAGACATTCTGGACAAAGAATGATTGGTGAGAAAACTACGTTGAGTAACATCTGTAGCTCATTAAGTTAGTTCTTAAACATTAGAAAGTGTATTTTTACTTTTGTTTGACTGTAATCCATTCTACTTTAATCCCTTCTATTTGGTATAACTTAACCTATGCCCTTTTGTTAATAACCTGTTTTATTTTTACTATAATCCAACACAGTGATGTGTCTGAATTGAAAGGATTGTTAATTCCAATTAAAGCGATAAACTCTACTTTTGTCTCTTTAAAGGACCAACAAACTTTATTACTTCCTTGAGTGTTCCTGGAGAAGACTGGATACTTCAGGGCAGATGTTTTGGGAGAAATTTTGAGACTGTGGGTCTGTTGGGGTCACCCTGCAAGTAGTAACAAAGCCTGGTGCAGACCATGGTGGGTCTGCTGTGTTATACAAAGGCTGCTGGAGTCCGAGCACTAAACCAGTGCTGCACAGTACACAGACATGCAGGAAACTACATGCTTGTCTGCTGGCTGTTGGTGGCTGGGGTTTGGGCCATGGCGGCAGAGCATTTAAGACACCCCCAGTTACAAGATATGTGGTGACAGCTTCTCACTGGTCTGGGCTGAACCCCAAAACATTACAGGATGTGTGATACCCTTGATTGTGTAGCCAGAGTGGATGATCTCCAGCATCCACTTCTCTGTTATTGCCTCCCAGTTAGGATCAAAGTGGGCAAGACAGCCACCAAAGGTTGTGGGGGCAAAAAAGCATTAATATTGGTATCAGGTCCTTGGGAGTGCCATCAAAAGAACCCATTGGACAACTGGCGAGGTGGGTAGCAGGTGTAGAGGTGAAAAAAGCTGCATATCTGTGTCTTTGAACACTGTCTTTTGCATGTAAGCTTATAAGGACACTGGTGACAGAACACCTGACGGGGAGGTCTGGGCCTGTAGGTTTGCTTATGATGTTTCCTCTCTGAGGCAGAGGTGTAAATGCTCAGAGAGCGGAGGGTTGTCCTAGAGTCTGTAAGAGAGTGTCGAGACTCATTGCTCTTCTTCATTAAAGAAGTTACTCATCAAAGGGAATGTCCTCGATATTCCAGACCTCCCTGGGGGGACCCTGAAGATTGCAACCACAATTCATGTCTCATGACTACAGCTCTAGGGGCAGTATCAGCTCGTCTACTGCCACTTGGACAGCCACCAGACAGCCTTCATCAATGAGGGCTTGGAACAGGTCTCTGCCTTCCTAAGTGAGTTTGTCTTTAATGTCTAGAAATTTTGAACCGTTCAGGAAATCATATTTCATTAGCAGTGTTTGGTAGTTAGGAACTCTGGAGACGAGATGCTGAAAATATTTTCCTCCTTAAGAGTTCGAGGTGTTTAGCACCTTTGTCAATTAACGTAGTCTTGGGGTGCTGTGCCCTGGATCTTTCTGTAGCCACTAGCACCTCTATGGAGTTGGGTGCTCGATGAGTAAATAAAATCTCTGTACCTTTGTCACAAAGTACTATTTTCAGCCCGCTTCAGAATAGGGGCACCGGAGGCAGGGGTATGCTACACAGCTCTGGTGGGTTCCAAAATGTCCCAATTGACTGGAAGGGCCATCCCAGAAGGACCAGAGGGCTGAAGGATGTCCACTAGACCATGTTGTGTGTCCTGGACCTCCTGCAGTGGTATCTGGAGCTCAGTTGCTAACCTCTGTATCCCTGGTATAGTTTGTGGCTGTCGGGCAGTAAGAGAGAATGCAGCGGCCACCTCATGAGGTGAAGAGGATGACATTTGTCAGAACCGGTAGATCCACCTCAACGACTTCTGCAAACTCCCATTGAGCCAGTTAGTATCAGCTAGGAAAGAAGGGCCGGAATGATTCTTGCATGGATCCAGAACATCTTGTTATACAGATCCCACAGGGTCCAATAAAGTCAGTAAGAAGAACTGTCCAGTGGAAGAGGACCCAAGGCATCAGGTACCAGGGGTTCCCTGGTTAGCTAACTTGTCTTATGAAAGGAGACTCAGGGAGCTTGGCTTGTTTAGTCTAACTAAAAGAAGGTTGAGGGGAGATATGATTGCTCTCTATAAATATATCAGAGGTATAAATACCAGAGAGGGAGAGGAATTATTTAAACTCAGTACCAATGTGGACACAAGAACAAATGGATATAAACTGGCCACTAGGAAATTTAGACTAGAAATTAGACGAAGGTTTTTAACCATCAGAGGAGTGAAGTTTTGGAATAGCCCTCCAAGGGAAGCAGTGGGGGCAAAAGATCTATCTGGCTTTAAGATTAAACTCGATAAGTTTATGGAGGAGATGGTATGATGGGATAACATGGTTTTGGTAATTAAATATTCATGGTAAACAGGCCCAATGGCCTGTGATGGGCTATTAGATGGGGTGAGATCCGAGTTACCCAGGAAAGAATTTTCTGTAGTATCTGGCAGATGAATCTTGCCCATATGCCCAGGGTTTAGCTGATTGCCATATCTGGGGTCGGGAAGGAATTTTCCTCCAGGGCAGATTGGAAGAGGCCCTGGAGGTTTTTCGCCTTCCTCTGTAGCATGGGGCACCGGTCACTTGCTGGAGGATTCTCTGCTCCTTGAAGTCTTTAAACTACGATTTGACGACTTCAATAGCACAGATATAGGTGTGAGGTTTTTTTGTAGGAGTGGTGGGTGAAATTCTGTGGCCTGCGTTGTGCAGGAGGTCAGACTAGATGATCATAATGGTCCTTTCTGATCTAAATATCTATGAATCTAGATATATCCTGAAGGCGGTAGAATATTCCAATACCTTTGGTAGGTTCTGTCCAGGTTTTCTTCTGCTGAGGAGAGATTCATCTGGAGCCTCAGATTCGCTCCATGAAATAATAGGCTCCTGCTCTACCTGCCATCGGTTCTGGTGAGAGGATGCTCCGAGTTGTGGACACAGTAGGTGAAGATCCCCTTCTCCTCCAAGTGGTTTCTTCAGGCATAGAGATGCCTCTATGGAGGACCAGGCCCCAATAGAAGAGGAAATTGTGGGTAGGAGAGTGAAAATATTGTGGAAGTAGATAAAGGGAATTTGGATGCAGGCCTCTATATTGAGCAGGAGTCAGGCTAACTCTAGCTTTAATAACGCGAGATTTGTAGAAGCAGGGATAGTGCGAAGCGAGTGGAAAACAACTGTGAAAGAGGCTGTTGTGACCTTGTATTAGATAAGAATAGAATGCAGACTATAAGAGAAATGGTAAGAAAAATAAGATATCATGAAGGAATATGTATAAACAATATGTTGCTTATTACGGTCTGTAATAAAGGTATAAATACTTGCTCTAATTGTTTATCTTGGAGAGACCTGCCTAGCTGGCGGAAACCCTGTGTCCTAGTGCACTCTCTCCCTCTGTGCAATTGCTTGAGGTAATAAAGTGTATCTGATTTGCTGCACCCAACCTGAGAGTGAGAACTGTGTTTTTCTCCGACAATATCCTCCATTGAGGTAAAGTCTGGGGAGCTCTTGAGGAAGGCACTGGCAGATTCTGGGGCATCCGATGGTCTAGTATTTGGAGGATCCCCATAGAGTATGTCAGATCCTCCACTGAATGGGGGGTCCAGTGTGGAGCTCCCAGACAGGACTGGTGTGTACCGATCTTTTGGTTTGTGGGACAGAGCTGGACCTGGTATCAACAAATCCTTCTACGTTTGTGCTTTATCTTCTTGAATGGAAGGTTTATGTGAACCTAACTCCTTAGGATGGGCATGCAAGCACTCAACCGACTTAGACCAAGGTAGATAGGGATCCTTTTTCTTAAAGGCAGATCTGGATGGGGACTTGTCCTTATGCCAACCGTCATGTCTCCATCTCTTGTGACAGGATTTCTTAGGCCTGGTCTACACTACGAGTTTATGTTGGATTTAGCAGAGTTACATTGAATTAACCCTGCACCCATCCACACAACGAAGTCATTTTTTCGATATAAAGGGCTCTTAAAACCGATTTCTGTACTCCTCCCCAACGAGGGGATTAGCGCTGAAATCGACATCACCATTTCGAATTAGGGTTAGTGTGGACGCAATTCGAAGGTATTGGCCTCCAGGAGCTATCCCACAGTGTACCATTGTAACCACGCTGGACAGCGCTCTGAACTCGCATGCACTGGCCAGGTGTACAGGAAAAGCCCCGGGAACTTTTGAATCTCATTTCCTGTTTGGCCAGGCAATCTCATCAGCACAGGTGACCATGCAGTCCCAGAATCGAAAAAGAGCTCCAGCATGGACCGAATGGGAGGTACTGGATCTGATCACTGTATGGGGAGAGGAATCTGTGCTATCAGAACTACGTTCCAAAAGACGAAATGCCAAAACATTTCAAAAAATCTCAGAGGCCATGAGGGACAGAGGCTACAGCAGGGACGCAACACAGTGCTGCATGAAACTTAAAGAGCTCAGACAAGCATACCAGAAAACCAAAGAATCAAACGGACGCTCCGGGACAGACCCCGTGACATGCCGCTTCTATGCTGAGCTGCATGCAATTCTAGGGGGGGCCGCCACCACTACCCCACCGCTGTCCATGGACTCCGATGATGGGGTACTCTCCGCCATGCCTGAGGATTTTGCAGATGGGGAAGATGAGGAGGAGGGAGGGATAGCTCAGTAGTTTGAGCATTGGCCTGCTAAACCCAAGGTTGTGAGTTCAATCCTTGAGGGGGTGTGTCATAAATATAAAGGGAAGAGTAACCACAGAACTATAAAATCCCTCCTGGCCAGAGGCAAAACCTCTTCACCTGTAAAGGGTTAAGAAGCTAAGATAACCTTGCTGGCACCTGACCAAAATGACCAATGAGGAGACAAGATACTTTCAAAGCTGGAGCGGGGGGAACAAACGGTCTGTCTGTCTGTGTAATGTTTTTGTTGGGAACAGAAAAGGAATGGAGTCTTAGAACTTCTTAGTAAGTAATCTAGCTAGAAATGCATTAGATTTCCTTTTGTTTAAATGGCTGGTAAATAAGCTGTGCTGAATGGAATGTATATTCCTGTTTTGGATTTTTTTTGTAACTTAAGATTTTGCCTAGAGGGATTCTCTATGTTTTGAATCTGTTTACCCTGTAAGGTATTTACCATCCTGATTTTACAGAGGTGATTCTTTTACTTTTTCTTTAATTAAAATTCTTCTTTTAAGATCCTGATTGCTTTTTCATTGTTGTTGAGATCCAAGGATTTGGGTCTGTGTTCACCTATGCAAATTGGTGAGGATTTTTATCAAGCCTTCCCCAGGAAAGGGGGTGTAGGGCTTGGGGGGGATTTTCTGGAGGGGAAGATGTCTCCAAGTGGGCTCTTTCCCTGTTCTTTGTTTAACACGCTTGGTGGTGGCAGCATAGGGTTCAAGGACAAAGCAAAGTTTATACCTTGAGGAAGTTTTTAACCTAAGATGGTAAGAATAAGCTTAGGGGGTCTTTCATGCAGGTCCCCACATCTGTACCCTAGAGTTCAGAGTGGGGAAGGAACCTTGACAGGGCCATTTAGGGATCTGGGGCAAAAATTGGGGATTGGCTCTGCTTTGACCAGGGGGTTGGACTAGATGACCTCCTTAGGTTCCTTCCAACCCTGATATTCTATGATTCTAGGAGGAGGAGAACAAGCTTGAAGAGAGCACACAGTACACCATTCTCCCCGACAGCCAGGATCTTTTTATCACCCTGACTGAAATACCCTCCCAACCCAACGAAGCCGGAAAAGGGAACTCTGGTGAGTGTACCTTTTAAAATATAATAAATGTTATAAAAGCAAGCGTTTTTTAATGATTAAGTAGCCCTGAGGATTTGGGATGCATTCTTGGCCAGTACAGCTACTGGAAAAGTCTATTAACATGTCTGGGGATGGAGTGGAAATCCTCCAGGGACATCTCCATGAAGCTCTCCTGGAGGTACTCTAAAAGCCTTTGCAGAAGGTTTCTGGGGACAGTAGCCTTATTCTGTCCTCCATGGGAGGACACTTTACCACAGCAGGCCAGTAGCACGAAGTCTGGAATCATTGCATAAGAAAGCGTGGCAGCATGTGGTCCCCGTGTTTGCTGGCATTCAAGCAACATCCGTTCTTTATCTCTCTGTGTTATCCTCAGGAGAGTGATATCGTTCATGGTAGCCTGGTTGAAATAGGGGAATTTAATTAAATGGACACTCAGAGGTGACCGTTCTTACTGGGCTGTTTGCCTGTGGCTGAAAAGAAATCCTCCCCGCAGTTAGCCACACAGTGGGGGGGGGGCATTGGCGCTGAGCTGTTCGCATTTAGCTAGCAGGGATCTTCCCTGATACCAGCCATGCAGTGGGGGGAGGGGTAAAGCGATCATCCCAGAGAATTGGATGGGGGCGGGGATTAGTTTGGTTTCTGCTGATGCACGTTAACAGGAAAACCGCAGCACTAAATGGCCAACTCAAGGTGCTTTGCTTCGTATGGGAGAGGAGGGCGCTGCTGTTATGAAGGCTGCAGAAGCCGAAAGACTATGGCTTACCATGGCTGCCTGCAAGCCAAATTCTGTTCCCTTGCACTGCGTGTGTGATATCTAACACCAAAGCCGCAGGCACTCAATATAAGATGCAAAATGTGACCTTGTACCAAAATCACATGTACTATGTAATGTGAATAGTGTTGTTCACCGTGAAAGAGTAGAGCCACTGTTCTGTAAAATGTATCTTTTAAAATACTTCACTCTCTTTTTTTCCTCCAGCAGCTGCAAATGTTTCAAACCTCCCTCCTCTGTCCCAAAAGCTATCTCAGATAAGGCGGCAAAAAAAATGCACACACGATGAAATGTTCTCTGAGCTCATGCAGTCGTCCGGCACTGACAGATCTCAGCAGAGTGTGTGGAGGGACACAATAGCAGAGTACAGGAAAGTGGCCGATGAATGTGAGGAGAGGTTGCGGCAGGAAGATCAGAGGAGGCATGAGGCAACGCTGGAGATACTGCGGGATCAAATGGACATGCTCCGGCTTCTGGTGGAGGTTCATGAATGGCAGCAGGATCACAGACTGCCGCTGCAGCCCCTGTTTAACTGCCCTCCCTCCTCCCCAGGTTCCATAGCCTCCTCACCCAGGCACCCAAGAACGTGGGATGGGGGGGAGGCTCCGGGCACCCAACCACTCCACCCCAGTGAACAGCCCAAGCAACAGAAGGCTGGCATTCAACAAGTTTTAAAGTGGCCTTTTCCTTCCCTCCTCCCACACCCCACCCAGGCTATCTTGTGAGTTATCTCCCTATTTTTACAATCAATTAATAAAGAATACATGTTTTTTAAATGATAGTGACTTTATTTCCTTTGCAAACAAGCTGTGATCAAAGTGGGGAGGGCAGGTGGCTTACAGGGAATTTAGAGTCAACCAAGGGGGTGGGTTTTCATTAAGGAGAAACGAACAGAAGTGTCACACAGTACCCTGGCCAGTCATGAAACTGGTTTTCAAAACTTCTCTGATGCACAGCACTTCCTGCTATGCTCTTCTAACCGCCCTGATGTCTGGCTGCGCGTATTCAGCGGCCAGGCGATTTGCCTGAACCTCCCACCCCGCCATAAATGTCTCCCCCTTACTCTCACAGAGATTGTGGAGCACACAGGAAACAGCAATAACAATGGGAATATTGGTTTCGCTGAGGTCTAAGCGAGTCAGTAAACTGCACCAGCGACCCTTTAAATGTCCAAATGCACACTCTACTACCATTCTGCACTTGCTCAGCCTATAGTTGAACAGCTCCTGACTACTGTCCAGGGTGCCTGTGTACGGCTTCATGAGCCAGAGCATTAAGGGGTAGGCTGGGTCCCCAAGGATAACTATAGGCATTTCAACATCCCCAACAGTTATTTTCTGGTCTGGGAAGTAAATCCCTTCCTGCAGCCATTTAAACAGACCAGAGTTCCTGAAGACGCGAGCGTCGTGCACCTTTCCTGGCCATCCCACGTTGATGTTGGTGAAACGTCCCTTGTGATCCATCAATGCTTGCAGCACCATTGAAAAGTACCCCTTGTGGTTTATGTACTGGCTGCCCTGGTGGTCCAGTCCCAAGATAGGGATATGCGTTCCGTCTATAGCCCCACCACAGTTAGGGAATCCCATTGCAGCAAAGCTATCTACTGTGACCTGCACATTTCCCAGAGTCACTTCCTTTGATAGCAGCAGCTCAATGATTGTGTTGGCTACTTGCATCACAGCAACCCCCACAGTAGATTTGCCCACTCCAAATTGATTACCAACTGACCGGTAGCTGTCTGGCGTTGCAAGCTTCCACAGGGCTATTGCCACTCGCTTCTCAACTGTGAGGGCTGCTCTCATCTTGGTATTCTTGTGCTTCAGGGCAGGGGAAAGCAAGTCAAAGTTCCATTAAAGTGCCCTTATACATGCGAAAGTTTCGGAGCCACGGGAATCATCCCAAACCTGCAACACTATACAGTTCCACCACTCTGCTTGTTTCCCCCGCCCAAAATCGGCATTCCACGGCATGAGCCTGCCCCGGTAACACCATGATCTCCAAATTGTTGGGGACCGCGGTTTTAGAGAAATCTGTGTTCGTGTGCTCATCACCGCACTGCCGTTGCCTCCTCGCCTGGTTTTTCAGGTGCTGGTTCTGCATAAACTGCACGATAATGCACAAGGTGTTTACAGTGGTCATAACTGCTGCGGTGAGCTGAACGGGCTCCATGCTTGCTGTGCTATGGCGTCTGCTCGGCCAATCCAGGGAAAAGGGCGCAAAACAATTGTCTGCTGTTGCTCTGACGGAGGGAGGGGCGACTGACAATATGGCTTACAGGGTTGGCTTACAGGGAATTAAAATCTACAAAGGGGGTGGCTTTGCATCAAGGAGAAACAGAATGGCCCCCTCAAGGATAGAACTCAAAACCCTGGGTTTAGCAGGCCGTTGATTTCACAGAGGGAGGGAGAAAATTAATCCAAAACAAATCTGGTCTATTTCTTGTTTTGATCCACTTCATCTGTCTTTTTACATCTTGCTGGCAGCAAACGGTGCAGTACGACTGCTGGCCATTGTCATCTCCTGGGTGCTCGGCAGAAGACGGTGCAGTATGACTGCTGGCCATAGTCGTCTCCTGGCTGCGCATTAGAAGACAGTGCAGTAGGACTGCCGGCAGGACTGAATCACCATGAGACGAAACTTAAAAGGGAAATGACCTGGCTGAATCACTCCCATGTTTGCCTAGGTGCCCCTGACTGACTTCATCCTGGAGTACAGCGACGATGGCTACCAGTCATACTGCACTGTCTGCTGCCAAAAGGCAATGAGTTGTTGCTGTGTAGCAATGCAGTACCGCATCTGCCAGCACCCAGGAGACATACGGTGACTGAGCTGAGCGGGCTCCATGCTTGCTGTGGTATGGTGTCTGCACGGTTAACCCAGGAAAAAAGGCGCGAAACGATTGTCTGCCGTTGCATTCACGGAGGGAGGGAGGGAAGGGGGGGCCTGACAATATGTACCCAGAACCACCCACGACAATGTTTTTGCCCCTTGAGGCATTGGGATTTCTACCCAGAATTCAAATGGGCGGCGGAGATTGCGGGAACTGTGGGATAACTACCCACAGTGCAACGCTCCGGAAGTCGACGGTTGCCTCGGTACTGTGGACGCACTCCACCGACTAAATGCACTTAGAGCATTTGTGTGGGCACACACACAATCGACTGTATAAAAACGCTTTCTACAAAACCAAATTCTATAAATTCGACCTAATTTCATAGTGTAGACATGGCCTTAGACTTAAGTGTTTTAGCCTCTACTTCAGAGCTCATACTCGGAAGGGCGCTGCATGCAGTCTGAGGCTGTTGCATGGCGGTGGGGAGAATCTCTCCAGCCTGGATCCAAATGGGACCTCATAGCCTGCTCCATGAGGTGCTTCTGTAGGTGGGGCCCTTGCCCCTCACACATTCAGGGAAGAAAGGAGTGACAGATAGTGTAATTGATGGCAATGTGAAGCTCCACAAGGCAATAAAGGCTGACAAACAAACATTCCTTAACACGCCAATCCCTTCTCCTGCCGCTGCATCCCACTCACAGTTACTAGCCCTTGGTTAATGAAGGCCCAGAGTTCAGAGGTACATTCATGGGGGTTCACCTCCCACCCCTGGGGAGCATTGAGTAATGTCTTTGCTGCTGCCGCCACCTCTGCAACTGGCTCACAGTTACTGCTGTCTCTCTGCTGTTGCTGACCGCTGATGCCTTTCTGCTGCCTGTCTGCTACCACTGGCCACCACTGACTCTCTACCCCCATCGGCTGCTGCTGTCACTGTTCCTCTGTTTCCATGCACGGCAACATCACATTCTGAGGTTCCACCACTTTACACACTTCTTAGTGATTGCAGCTCTCCTGGATTTCAGGAGGTAGTGGAGAACCTCACTGCCAGCGTAGTTGCTGTGTTGTCTTTTGCTGCAGCACTGTTCCCACACAAAGTCTGAGGCTTAGCCCCTAGACCTGCTCAGCGGTGATATCAGCTCCAGGAATCACCAACCAGAAAAAAGGATTTTCAATTGAGTCTAATCAACTCTGTCTTTAAAAGCTGGGAAGGGGCAGGTTAAGTGGTGTCTAGGACTCTTTAGGCAGTGTTCATACCATCATGCAGAAACACCTTTTCCCACCCACTCTCTCCTTACTGGGAATTGGCATCCCTAATTAGCAAGCAAGGTTCAGTTTAGGATGATCCCCCTCAATCAGGGCATGCTAAGCACAGTTGGCTGTCCTTTACTCGGACAAAAAGTATAGCAAAATTTCACTACTCCTGCATTCAAATACTAGAGTGATTTGTAACCCAAAACCAGACAAAACTGATAATTCTGGCAAAGCAGCTCCATCTGCTGCACACCTAGGCAGACTAGATATGTCTGTGCAAATACAGTCCGCTCCCAAATTATTTCCCCCGACTTCATCACTAGAAGTCAGGGGAGAGCTCATTCAGACCCTTTTTTACATTCTAAATAGTAAAGAAATAGTAGATTAGCTTGAGAGACAGAGGAATCACTTTCACCTCCACTAAAATGCAGTCAGGTCTGATAAAATGCAGTGACTGTTAACACTGCACAGCACCATTAAACAACAGATTTAAAGAGAGGAAGTCAATACTAACTTCTCCAATTTAAAACTATAAGGTGAATTTTACAAGAATTTAAATATCAACTCTGGAATTCAGACATGAGTCCATGGCTGATATCCGATTTCTTAGAAAATGTGTCACTGGATCTTTAGGGTATGCCAAACTGCAAAAAAAAAAAAAAAAAAAAAAAAGTGTTTTGAAATTGGGTCAGCTAAGCTGTGTTAGCTAACTTGGACTGAGATAATTGTGAAAACCTGACAACTCTGTTTAACTCGGTTTAGAAGCTCATGTTAAAATCTATAGGGAAGCCTGGGGTCGACCTTGAACTGCTAACTCAAGTTAAAAGCCAAGTTTCCATGCCTTCACTTCTATTCTGACCTGAGGTAGATAACATGGGTTTGCTAACCTGAATTAAGAACCCCCTCCCTTCCTTTTTCCTTCCAGTGTAGGCATCCATCCCCTTAATAAACACTTGAAAAGGGGGATCATAACTTTGAAATGTCTTTGTTTTTATATGCAACTAGTGAATAAAATGCATTAACCTGCATGCATTTTATTTACTCCTACTGATATATAATTAAGATCTTTTCCTTCAAGAAGGAATTATCAATTTATTGTACTATATATCTGTTGTTTATTTGGTTCTCAACTGTCTTCATAAATAGAGGAGGAGGGCACCTCAGTTTGCAGAGTTTGCATTAAAGCAAGATAAAGTGACAGAAAAAATTATTTCTCATTGCTGATAGTATACTATTAACCAGTGAAAAATGTGTTATGGCAACAACTTGCCTAAGTTTTAAATACTACAGTGTGTGAAATAGGAAAAAACAAACAGATATAAGGAATTTCAGATCATTTTACATTGAAGCAAATGAAAACTGAGTAAAATAGAAAGCAGAGATTTGGTTACATAATTTCCATTTATGTTAATATAAATCATGTGGCTGCATCACTATATTGTTCTTATAAAGTAGTCAGAATAATTACTTACTTCTGAATACATTTGGAACTGCACGGCCAGGAGTTATGAATGCTGCAAATTAGACATATTTCACCCTTGAGGGAGCACCTCATATGTCACTCAAAACCAACGCCTCTGGATAATTAAACAGAATTTTGTGGTGCAAAAATGCAAAAAATATTTATTTGGCTTTCCTTGAGTTATGAGAAAAAATAATGGGATTTCCATCCTATCCTGTCCTTTGATTAAAGAAGTATGATCATTGTGATGTGAAGAAGTCTTGAAATGTGAGGAACAAGAAGTTTTAAAGAACATTGTATGTGGGAATCCTGAAGGATCTATTCTCTATGTGCAAATTCCTCTTTCTCCTCACCACCATCAAAAGCAATTTTCTAAAAATATTTAAGGCCTATATAACTTGCACAAACTTAACTCTTTATGATATTTTAATTTTATATGCTCTGCTCCACAGTAATTTCTCTACAGTGCTATAGCAGCAAATGACTCCTTCCAACATTTTTTCAATTCTCTGAGCATTGCACATTTCTGCACTACACAAAACAAATAAAACCCAATTAAAATTCTATATGACAAATGGAAAATCTTAATTATTTGATGTAAGAATAAATTAGTGTGTTCATCTATATCAAAGCCATCTACCAACAGGATGAATACATCTGGTGATTTAGTGTACCTGCATCACACCAAACCAACCATGTTAAGTTATGACTCGTGGCTGCTATAAATATGATTCAAAAAGCGTTCCTGCTAACGTTATTCCGATACCAAAATTCAAGGAAATTACATAGAATGAGAGCAGAGAGAGAGAGATTCCAAGGTTTTCTAAAAACTAGTAATTCCTTGGAAAGTTTTTTTCCTTCCCTCATTACTATCTGACTACAAAGAACAGTGGGGCAAATGACTAATACTCAAACCCACTATCACAGTACTGCAATTAACAAGTCAACTTAGTCTGAAGTTCATGCTTTTTCACATTATTAGCAAGAGAAATTAAATTACAAGGGATTCATGCCAAGTTGCAGTCTTTCCTCACATGAAAAATGGTAGATTCTTTCGTATTCATGCTTCAAACATCTAAACCACATTTCCCTTACAAATTATTTCATTCAGATCCTTTTTCAAAACTTTTTCAAAATTAAAATGTTATTTACTACTATAATCAAAATGGCACAGGAACAAACCAGATTTTGTTCCATCATGTGTTAACTACACAACTTGTGCTAGTTGTGAGGGACAAGATCCTCATATATGACACTAATAATTAAGGGCATATAGCAGGCCCACATTCCTGAAGTTTATTCATTTTTTCTCATTTAAATATTAATTTTGAAAGGAAACAGCAATAACTTTTCTAGGGTACTAAAAAAGTAAACAAATTGCACATCACAATGTAGTCTGTAAATTGTGAAAGAAGGAGTTCATAAAATTAATAGAGTATTTTTTTTAAAGAAAAAACATGTTGATTTGAAGCAGCATTTCAGTCACAAGGCTTTCCTTGAGCTGTGGGAAAAAAACAAGGGAGATGGCAACTACATAAGCTTGCTCTACTTCTAAAGAAGTCTTTGCATTAGAAACACAGCCTTTAATCTTATTTTGCATATTTTAAAATCAAAATATCAGATGAAAACTGCTCTCAAAGAAGCATAAGGCACAGCATACAAAACCTCAGTATTCTTTCCATTCTTATATAAGCAACTTTTCCCTCTCAAAAACAGTTTTAGCAAATGTGCCAATAATCCCCAAATTACAAAATATTAAACTATCATCAAAGGCTCTATTTTCTCCTTATTTATAACCCCAGGCAGATCAGCTTTCAAGACAGTTTGAAGAAACAAAAATGTATGTAGTTTTCTCACATTAATTACACAAATTTACCAGTCCCAATAATGTCAAAGGCAAAATTCTCTATTGACTTTATGAGGAGCAAGACTGGGCATATAGATGTGCTTTTGAAAATTTTACCCCAAGTGACTTAAGGGCACTTAAGCACTTGAACAAGTTATGTAGAGAGTTTTTAGAATTCCTGGCATTAAAGGTTTTTAAGAACAGGCTAGACAAACATCTTTCATGGTCTAAGCATACTTAAATGTTGACTCAGCACAGAGGAATGGACTAGATAACCCCTCAGGGTTCCTTCCAGCCCTAAATTTCTATGATTCTACATTCCCTGCATTGTTCAATGGAACCAGGCACCAGGGGGCTGTGAATATTTTTATATTCTATATAAGCTCTTATATTGTGCTCATCACCCTGATGTGCCCTGTATCTGAGCACATTGTAGTGCCTCCCCTCAGCAACACAGGCTAGCATGAGCACTCGAACTAGTCTTTTGCTCACTATTCTGGGTCTCTATAGAATATCAAGTCAAATTCAAGATCTTAGTGCTTATCTTCAGGGAATTCAGTGGTCTGGGTCCAGGATACATAAAAGATCTCCTAAAGCACTGGAATGAATGCCATGATTTACAAATGCACTCCTTAGGTATAAAAGGGGGTCCTCCTCATCTGTGCAGGATACAGAGCTTTTCCACATCAGCAACAATCACAGGGCACATCTGATGTATTCCTAGAGCAAGCCACAAAAAGCTACAGTTCCCCAGCTTTTTCACCTTCAGCCCAGACATGCTTCCATTTTAGCTGTGGTGCTGAGCTTGCACAAAGACTGCTGGTGGCTACATGATGGGGAGAAAGGAACATACCACATATAGCTGCCTTCACAGTTCATGTGGGGCTCTATCAAAGATAATGTGGATCAACACTACCCAGAAAACTGATTGTCAGATTTGTTTATTCAAAAGTATTCCCAAACACAACAAAACACAGGCAAACGGAGTGAAGTGCAGCTGTGCTAATTTTCAGTCCTATGTGTTCTGTTATTTTGATGACTGATACAATAAAACCAGCAACTATACAGGTTGAAGTGAGAGAATACAAAAACCAAGACATTCTCTTTGATTCAACAATCAAAAATTGGCACATGGTAATTGGCAAATCTGTTTGTTCTTATGCTAATGAAAATAAATGTAATGTATTTAATAAGTAAAGGATTTGGGACAGGCTTCATTGTACGAGTTGAAACCAGAGAAATGGTCAATAATGACATTAATTTTACTGGTTTCAGAGTAGCAGCCGTGTTAGTCTGTATTCGCAAAAAGAAAAGGAGGACTTGTGGCACCTTAGAGACTAACAAATTTATTTGAGCATAAGCTTTCCTGAGCTACAGCTCACTTCATCGGATGCATTCAGTGGAAAATACAGTGGGGAGATTTATAGACATAGAGAACATGAAACAATGGGTGTTACCATACAAACTGTAATGAGAGTGATCACTTAAGGTGAGCTATTACCAGCGCGGGGGGGGGGGGGACCTATTGTAGTGATAATCAAGGTGGGCCATTTCCAGCAGTTGACAAGAACGGCTGAGGAACAGTGGGGGGTGGGGGGTGGAATAAACATGGGAAAATAGTTTTACTTTGTGTAATGACCCATCCACTCCCAGTCTCTATTCAAGCCTAAGTTAATTGTATCCAGTTTGCTAATTAATTCCAGTTCAGCAGTCTCTCGTTTGTTGGAGTCTGTTTTTGAAGTTTTTTTGTTGAAGAATTGAGACTTTTTGGTCTGCAATCAAGTGACCAAAGAGATTGAAGTGTTCTCCGACTGGTTTTTGAATGTTATAGTTCTTGACATCTGATTTGTGTCCATTTACTCTTTTACGTAGAGATTGTCCAGTTTGACCAATGTACATGGCAGAGGGGCATTGCTGACACATGATGGCATATATCACATTGGTAGATGTGCAGGTGAACAAGCCTCTGATAGTGTGGCTGATGTGATTAGGCCCTGTGATGGTGTCCCCTGAATAGACAGTGTCCCCTGAACAGTTGGCAACGGGCTTTGTTGCAAGGATAGGTTCCTGGGTTAGTGGTTCTGTTGTGTGGTGTGTGGTTGCTGGTGAGTATTTGCTTCAGTTTGGGGGGATGTCTGTAAGCAAGGACTGGCCTGTCTGCCAAGATCTGTGAGAGTGATGGGTCGTCCTTCAGGATAGGCTGTAGATCCTCGATGATGCGCTGGAGAGGTTTTAGTTGGGGGCTGAAGGTGATGGCTAGTGGCGTTCTGTTATTTTCTTTGTTGGGCCTGTCCTGCTGAATCAGAAATTAAGTAAATTTTATGCCCAAGCAACTACCCCCTTCAATTCCATTTCCTCATGTTTTATTAATACTTTATTATGACATTACAAATGGAGGTTAATATTGCTGTTACTTCTTCTAATAATAGATTAACTTCAATTTTGTTTTAATAAAATAGTGTTAAACTGCAATCCACATAGCTACTTTCTCATTGTGCAGATCCCCCTCCACCTCCTAGTCCCCATCCAGCATCAGGATGGCAGTGAGGATTTACAGGGCCTGGGACAACATGTCAACTTAGGGCCCTCTTACAAACCCACTGCTGGAGCAGCCTGGTCTGCATATTGGCTATCTCTGACATCATCCCCTGTAGCCCTTCCCACTCGGAAATACATTCCTTCCTTGTTTTTGCAATCTGTCCTCCTTGATGTTTCAATTCCCCTCTCACCAAGGCAGCTCTCCACTCACCCTACATTCACTTGCAGCCAAGCTCCTAAGTTACTCTGGCATCCCTGCTCACTCACTTTTCTTCTCCTGTTGCTGACGAGCCTAAGGGAACCTAGAGCCTGCTTTATATGTCCATGGAGGGACAGGGTAGGGAGCCTGGGGCTGTAGCCCCAAAGAGGAGCTACTTGCTGCTGCCACAGGAGGATGGAGAAGAGAGTGAGGGGGCTGTAGCTCCCCCGCTGTTCTGTTTTCTGCAGCATGGGAAGGTGGAGAGAGCAGTATTTATTAACTCTGGGGACATTATTGCAAGTGCTGTAATATTTGGTGTTTCTTTATGTCATGATTTTGAAACACTTGGCATTAGCAATACTGAGGTGATACGGGAAAACACAGAAAAGCAGGTAGTCCTACACCTCCTGAAGCACGGGTGAAGCATGGTGCAGTTCTTGCAGATGGCTTGAGAAGACATCCAGCATTGAAAAGAGGCAGAACAGCCAGCCAACTTGGGCAGCAGTACCAGTATTGCAAATCCTAAATATTCTAACATCATAAGTCAGGCCTCCAAAACTCATGATATTGGCTTAAAAATCATGAGATTTTAAAACGTAATAAGTTGTTGATCCTTTCTATTCACCTTCTGGTTGAACCATTATGGTTTGTGTTTTCAAGCTCTTCTCTGCATCAGTGCTTGAATTTTTTTTTTTCAATGAAAGCTTACATTCTCACATAATCACAGGACTCCATGATCTTGGGCTTTAAGAAAAACAACAAATATCATGAAACTCATGATAAAAGCTCAAGAGCTGGCAACACATATCTGTCCCAAAAGTTTCTGCAAGTCCTGGCTTTGGTCATCAAGCTTTGGTCCAATTCTCACCATATTCCTCAGCCCAGTCATAAATGCTATTTTAAACGCTTGTGCATCCTATTTAATTTCAGATAGGCCCACTTCTCTGATAGCTGAGCTTGCATGCACTGTCTGCTTTTCTGCAGCCAGCAACTCTCTCTTTTTAATTATCTATAGTTATGGATTATGTGGGTATCTAAGACTGCATCCCATAATTCATAGGATGGTAGCATTCAAGATTTCAAAGAGAAGGTAAATTGCAATAGAGAAGCCAGTGTCTAAAAAAGAGGAAGCAGAAGAATAAATAATTGAAAACCAGAGTGGAGTTGTGATAATTGTGTCTACAAATTTACCCTAAATATAAACTCAATTGTAAAAAGTATATTAAATTTCATGAAATGAATAACCTATAATAACCTAAAATAACAAATGTTGATTGAAAGTACGTCAAGTTGCTTTCAATAATGAATGTTATCAAAAAGATGCAAGAAAAAAGGATAGACACACTAAATTAGTACAAACAAACAAAAAGCCACACTGATATGATCCAAAACACTATGTTGAAATCATGCTTGGTAAAAACAGAAGATGAGGAACTGGAAATTAACCATTTGTTGGATCAGAAAAAAAGGGTCCTGCATCAGTTTCTACTTAGGTTATTTAACTAAAAGTCTTTTCTTTGTCTATTGGTCCCTGGAGAATCCAGCATACGTGAGCCTCTCTCCAGGTGGTGATACCTATCTGGAGATGCTACAACCTGAGTGAATTTGCCTAAGTACCCCCCACTGCTTTTAGTCCTTGGAAGTCCATGGTCCCTCTCCCCAATGGAATTACACATTCTCTGGTCCACAATATAACGTAAACTCAATTCAATAAGGTTTGTTCAGGATACTGCAAGAAATTGCCCTGTTACAGGCATGACATTGGAGCCAGAAACTCCAAAGAGGAAACAGCCCTTCAGACTTGTGAAGCACTAGACATGGTGATTGCAAACACACTTTCAGAGGAGGAAAAGCGACCTCATAACTTATGTGAGTGGAGGACACAAGTCGCAAATTGATTTATTTTTTAACAAGAAGAAATGATAGATCACAAATTAATTAATTTTAAGACAAAGACCAAACCTGGGGAGAAGGACTGAGCCCAGGCTGGAAGGTTGTCTAGCCTGTGAATAAATATCTGAAGGTTTAAGCTGCAGGCAAGTCCAGCTGGCATTCAAGAATCTCTGCAATCTGCCTAAAACAACATTTAGGGTGAGAAATTGCTACTTGTAACCAGTTTCTTTAGTATCTTAAGCTTAGATTGCAGTTTTGTTTTAATTGCTGGGTAATCTGCTTTGATCTGTTTGCTATCCTTTATAATCACTTAAAATCTATCTTTTGTAGTTAATAAACTTGTTTTTGTTGTGTCTAAAATCCAGTGTGTGGAATTCATAACGGGGGAGGGGAGGGCAAAAAGCTGTAGCATCTCTCTCTCCACATTGAGGGAGGGGACGAATTTCATGAGTTTACACTGTGTAATTCTCTGTGCAGGACAAAAAGGTATAATTTTGGGTTTATCCTCTCGAGGGGTGTGTGCACTTGAGTACTGCGCAATTCCTTAGTTGAGTCTTCCCATGCAGAGCTGATTTCAGTGTCTGTGTGTTTCTGCAGCTGGTTGTGCCCCTACCTGTGTGCTGGTAAAAGTGTGCTACCAGGAGCTTGTCTGCAGCTTGTCACAGCATTACAGGGAGAAAGGGAGCCCAGGCTGGTGGTCAGGTGGGCTCAGTGGTACCCAGTCCCAGTTGGCAACCCGCAGAAGGGGCGGAACCAGTCACAGGTTCAGTATGGATTTATGCAGGGAAGGAGTACATCTGATGCCATATTTGCTTTATGAATCCCTCATGAAGAAGCTCAGAGAAAAGGGACGGTAACTAGATATGGTCTTTGTGGACTTGGAGAAGGCATACAATCATGTGCCAAGAGAATTTGTTTGGTGGAGTTTACAGGTGTGCCAGAAGGATATGTCCATCTTATCCAGGATGATGATGGAGTAACTACCATAATCAAAACCAAATGGTGCTACAGCAGAGAATTTCCAGTAAACAGTGGCCTGCACCTGGAGTCGCAGTTAAGCCCTTTTGTTTGTGGTTGTCTTGGATGTGATAAATGAGAATATCACCCACCTTGAGAAAGCAACCACCTTGGAATATGCTGTTCTCAGATGACTTAGTGATACGGACAGATGACTAAGAGACCCTGCAAACCAACTTTGAACTGCAGGACTTAGAATGAATGTTTGTAAGACTGATGCTATGATAACTGATGGAGGAGGACCCACCATAAAGAACATTACAGGTAGAGAGCTTAGAAGAGTTAAAGAATGTAAATACCTAGAATCAGTGGTTGCTGACAATGGTGCCCTCCTGAGCAATGCCAGTTATGCACCGAAACAGTTTAGTGCAAATATCAGGAGCTGATCCCAGTTCTCTGTAACAAAAAGATGCCAATAAAGTTAAAAGGTAGAGTGTATAAAACTATAATTTGACCAGACCTAATGTACAGAGCAGAGACTGGACCAAGAAAAGAAATCACTATGCTCTCCACCGCAGTAATGAAAATATTGAGGTGGTCAAATGGGTAGACACTCCATGATAGGAAGCAAAATGAAGTTGTGAGGGCCTAATGCAGGTTGCGCCAATTGAAGACAAGTTTGGGGAGGCTAGGCTGTGTTGGTATGCACTTGTATAGTGGAGACATGAGAGTTATATTGGTAGGACAGCCCTTGTAATGATCGTGGATGGAAGATGACCAAGGGGGAGGCCAAAGACTCAATACACAGACTGGATATCAGCAGACCTTAGAGAGACCAATTTGCGTGACAGCCAGTGTACAATCATGAGTTTTGGAAGAAGGCTATAAAAGTCACGGCCCCAGAACAGAGAAATGGCAAGAAAGAAGAGGAAGACAACTGTACTTTGTATTTCTCTAGCCACTTCCATCTAAACACATCAAAGCCGTTTACAAACATCAGTGAATGCAGTCTCACCACTGCTTGTAAAGCAGGTAATTTTCTCAATTTTAGAATAGTAGATACCAGAACAGGTATCATCATACTATGGCTCACAACAGTCTTACTATTAAGATGTGTCTGGACAAAAAACAAGATATGGAACAAATTACAGCCTAAATGAGACCATCCTACGTCCAGTCAAAGAAAGATGAGCCTTAGCAGATCTAGCACTTGCACCACATAAAAGAACATAAATCAACAGACCCCCATCTCAGACCAAAAAGACAATGCAAACATAAAACAACTCCTGCATTCTAAGGAAATGTGACTTTATCTACATATGTTCTGAAAGTGTAACTGTTTACTCAGTTGTGTACTTTCCTGTAATTATGCCTTTGAAACGCAAAACAATTGGAGAAGAAAGATTTATGCTCTACAGTTCCCTATATAATGGAACCCTTGTTCCCAAAACTGTAATCTACATGAAAATTTACCATCACTCAAAACCCATTTAGACACTATGGAACAATTCTGTATTTTGCAATTCTTTAAGCAGAATACATAGAAATTATGCATTTGTACTGCTGTGCTGAAGGCCCGAGGGAAAAAACATAAGCATAAAATGCTGGAAGAGAGCTCTGACTTATATTTTTGAAAATGATTTCACTTAAATGCCATTGAATTGGTAATGTAGTATGCAATGATATGCATTATTTGCTCAGCTAGGATTAAATATGGAAGGATTTCATAACTACAATACATTTCCAGCACTGGCAAGAGCAATAGGCTTTTATACGATGGAGCAATATTAAAGATTTAGTTTCAACAGAGTTTGAAAAGTTCAGCATTGGCAAACACCTGGCCCCCTCAGCAAGGCTGGACACTCAGTGGGTTCCCAATCTAATAACTCAATTTATTTTTTCAGGGCAATAAAACAGATTTCAGTGAGACCTAGAAGGATCGTCCCTCCTTGGAGCCTAAACATGGTGATTAATAGCCTCTGTACATGACCCTTTAAGCTCCTGGCATTAGAATCCTTATTTTGGCTCTCACTAAAAGCAGCCTTTTCCATAACTATTACCTCTTTTTGGAGAGCGAGTGAGCTTGTGGTTCTCTTTTGCTGGCAAATATTTCTAGTTTTCCATTATAGGAATTGGCATATTGGATCAGATCCATGGACCACCTAGTCCAGTCCAGCATCCTGCCACCAACAGGGGCCAGTACCAGGTGCCTTAGAAGGAGGTGCAAGAACCACAAAGCAGGCAAATATGCTATAATCTGACCCATAGAGGTCTCAATATAATCCCTAATAGTTAGATATTAGTTTAAGCCTTGAAACAAGACATTTTTATCCCTTCCAAAATCTTCATTTTGCCTTAATTGTAGTAACTGGATATTTTTGTTATCCTTCTACTGAGAGACAAGATGCATGAGGTAATATCTTTTACTGGACCAACTTCTGTTGATGAAAGAGACAAGCCTTCAAACTTACATAGACCTTTTCTTCAGGTCTGAGACCAACATGGCTACAATAACATTGAAAATAATCCCTCTTGAATGTTTTTTAAGTTATTGGCCTCAGTGACACCCTCTGGCTGTAAATTCTGCAGATCAATTAAGGTTGAGTGGAAAAATATTTCCTTTGCTCAGTTCTGAATCTGTTACCTTTCAAATTAATGAAATGTCTCGTTGTTCTTGTTCTGTAAGACAGGAAGAACAAAAGTTCCTGATCTACCTTTTCTACACTATTAATTATTTTACATACTTCTATCACAGGGTGGAGATTAAAGATAATCTAGTAATGGCCCAACTCCTAAATGAGTATTTTGCTTCTGTTTTCAATAAGAGTAATGAGGAGGTTGGGGACAGCGCAAGGTAGCTCTTGGAAATTAGCATATGGAAGTAGAATTACCATATCTGAGGTTAAGCTTTCGTGAGCTACAGCTCACTTCATTGGATGCATTCAGTGGAAAATACAGTGAGGAGATTTATATACACACAGAACATGAAAAAACGGGTATTACTTACTTAGTAAGTAATCTAGCTAGGTGTGTGTTAGATTATGATTTCTTTAAATGGCTGAGAAAAGAACTGTGCTGAATAGAATGAATATTCCTGTCTGTGTGTCTTTTTTGTCACTTAAGGTTTTTCCTAGAGGGATTCTCTATGTTTTGAATCTAATTACCCTCTAAGGTATCTACCATCCTGATTTTACATAGGTGATTCCTTTTTACTTCTATTAAAAGTCTTCTTGTAAGAAAATTGAATGCTTTTTCATTGTTCTAAGATCCAAGGGTTTGGGTCTGTGGTCACCTATGCAAATTGGTGAGGATTTTTACCATACCTTCCCCAGGAAGTGGGGTGCAAGGGTTGGGAGGATTTTGGGGGGAAAGACGTGTCCAAACTATGTTTTTTCAGGAACCCAGATAAAGTTTGGTGGTGGCAGTGGAAGTCCAGGGGCAAAGGGTAAAATAGTTTGTACCTTGGGGAAGTTTTAACCTAAGCTGGTAAAAGTAAATTTAGGAGGTTTTCATGCAGGTCCCCACATCTGTACCCTAGAGTTCAGAGTGGGGAAGGAACCTTGACATGTGTGGTTGCTGGTGAGTATTTATTTCAGGTTCGGGGGCTGTCTGTAGACAAGGACTGGCCTGTCTCCCAAGATTTGTGAGAGTGATGGGTCGTCCTTCAGGATAGGTTGCAGATCCTTGATGATGCGTTGGAGAGGTTTTAGTTGGGGGCTGAAGGTGATGGCTAGTGGCGTTCTGTTATTTTCTTTATTGGGCCTGTCCTGTAGTAGGTGACTTCTGGGTACTCTTCTGGCTCTGTCAATCTGTTTCTTCACTTCAGCAGGTGGGTATTGTAGTTGTAAGAATGCTTGATAGAGATCTTGTAGGTGTTTCTCTCTGTCTGAGGGGTTGGAGCAAATGCGGTTGTATTATAAAGCTTGGCTGTAGACAATGGATCGTGTGGTGTGGTCTGGGTGAAAGCTGGAGGCATGTAGGTAGGAATAGTGGTCAGTAGGTTTCCGGTATAGGGTGGTGTTTATTTGACCATCACTTATTAGCACTGTAGTGTCCAGGAAGTGGATCTCTTGTGTGGACTGTTAGTCTTTAAGGTGACACAAGTACTCCTTTTCTTTTTGCGAATACAGACTAACATGGCTGCTACTCTGAAACCCTGTCACATCTGAGGTGGAAGCCAAACTCGCACCACTTAAAACGGGATCAAATCAGGGGCACAGATAATCTCCTTCCAAGAATATTAAAGGAATTAGCACATGAATTTGTAAACCAAATAGCAAGGATTTTTAATGAATCTAGAAACTCAGGGATTGTACCCTATGACTGGAAAATTATAAATATCATACCTATATTTAAGAAAGGAAAAAGAGTAATCCAGGAAACTACAGGCTCATTAGTTTGACCTCAGTTGTATGAAAAGTCTTAGAGAGAGTAGTTAAGGACTGTGGCAGAGCTCCGACCTTGTCCCCATGTGTCCCGCACTTCCAGGTGGTTTATGCTAGCCTCAGAGGCTCACTGCTACCCTCCACGTAGCCCTTCTCTCTCTAGGGCCAGGGATACAGTCTACGGAGCCCTTTTCATCATAAGCCAGTAAGGAGATTGGTGAGAGAATTCCCGCAGTCTTTGTTGCTCCTACAGCCTCATACCAAAACAGTTTAGCCTCCTGTCCTGACAGGGGCCTGTTTTCCCCTCCCAGGAGGTGTTTCTTTAGTGGTGGGTTGGGGGGAACCCAGGCCCGCCCTCTACTCTGGGTTCCAGCCCAGGGACCCTAATGGTAGCAGCTGTTGGCAGCCAATCTTTCACTGACAGAGTTGCTACATTTCCCTGGGCCACTTCCCCACAGCTCTCCTGCTTCTCCCTTCTTCACTCTTACCAATGACTTGAGGATGTCTTCATTAACCAGCCCTTCAGCCAGACTTGCTCTCCTTTGCCTGACTGGAGTGAGCCCTTTTATAGTATCAGAGGGGCCTTAATTAGAGTCACGTGGTCACGTTAGCTTAATGGCCTCACCTGACTCTTTGCAGGTTAATTGGAGTCAGGTGTTCTTATTAGCCTGGAGCAGCCCCTGCTCTGGTCAGTCAGAGAACAGAAAACTGTTAATCCAGTGGCCAGTATATCTGCCTTCTGCTACTCTGCTGTACCCAACTGGCCTGGGTATATCACAGGACATAGATGTAAACAGCTTGATTTTACAAGAGGTAGATTGTGCCAGACCAAACTGATCTCTTTTTTGAGAAGATAACTGATTTTCTAGACAAAGGAAATGCAGTAGATTGAATCTATCTGGGTTTCAGTAAACTATTTGATACTGTTCCACAAGAAAAATTATTAGTTCTGTTGGAGAAGATGGGGATTAATACAAGAATCAAAAGGTGGGTAAGAAATTGGTTAAAAGGGAGACTACAAAGGGTCATACTGAAAAGTGAATAAGCTTAGGCTTGAAATTAGATGAAAATTTCTGATGCTCAGAGGAGTGATGTTCTGGAACTGCTTTCCAAGGGGAGTATTGGGGACAAAAAACCTAATTTGTTTTAAGACTGAGCTTGATAAGTTTATGGAGTGAATTGTATGATATGATAGCCTAAAATAGCATATGGTCCATTCATGACTGCAGTAATCAAATTTCTCCAATGACCAAAGATGGGACACCAGATGGGAAGGGCTCTGAGTTACTAAAGAGAATTCTTTCCCAGTATCTGGCTAGTGGGTCTCACCCATATGTTCAGGGCCTAAATGACTGTCAAATTTGGGGTTTGGGAGGAACTTCCCACCCAGTCAAATTAGCAGAAATGTTCCCCTGGATTTGAGGGGTGTGTATACCCCAGAATGTGATCAAGCTAATTACAACCATATTATGTGCATTCAGACACTCTGAAGTAATGAAATAGAACACCACATAGTTAAGGGTTAATTTGGGGACAGGCTTTTAGAAGCAAGGTCATATTTAGCTGGTAATTCTGCTAATCAGAATGGGAGGAGGGGACAAACAAGTAAATAATTGAGACTCAAAATCTTGGTGGTTGGAAAATCTTGAGTCTAGATCCCATTGATATTACAAGTTTATTGAAAGTTAGAAAAGTTATGATACAGTAGGGGTCATTATGACCTGTATGTTTTGTAGAAGATAGTTATAAAAGATTAGCTAATAGAGTGTACTTTTGAGCAGTCCTCTGAAGCCATCTTGAGACACATTTTTCCTGACACCCTTTCTCCCACATGGGTGAGCAACTGGCCACTGCAAACCTGCTGTTAATTACTCAGTACCATCCCAGATGTTAGGTAAATATCTGGGATGTTCTAAACCTATTGCTTATATTTGTATGTGCTTAAATCTAATAAACTGCAGTCTTAGATAGAGCACACTTACTCGCATGAATCTTATCAGACAGAATTACTGAGTTCCTGTTGATTTACTCCTTACACCGCCTGGAGTGAAATAGTTAAATTGCCCCTGCTAGGGGTTCTGAAAACCCTGGGAAACAGAGATCAGGGCATGGGGGGGGAGGGGGTAAAGAGTTCGCTTTCCTCTGAAGCATGGCGCATGCATCACTTGGTGGTTTGAACTAGAGCAAATGGTGGATACTCTGTAACTCAAAGTCTTTAAATTAAGATTTGAGGAATACAGTAATTCAGCCAGAAGTTACGGACCTATTCCATGAGTGGGTGGGTGAGGATCTGTAGCCTGCGATGTGCAAGTGGTCATCTGATGGTCTCTTCTGGATTTACAGTCTAAGAGTCTGTCACCTCTTATTTGTCTCCTTTCTAAACAAACAATTCCAATATTTTCCAAATCTTCTGTATTTTCCTTATCTCTAATAATTTTATTGCCCTTCTCTGAACCCCTTCTAATTTTCCAGTATTATTTTTAAGATAGCTTGACCAGCACTGCACACCATATTCTAGATGAGGGTCTACCATCAGTTTCTATAATGATATTATACTATTTCAGGTATTATTCTTCATTCAATTCCATAGACATCTTAACTTCTTTTTTAATGCAGTTACACATTGATCGAGTCTCCACTGAACTGTCCTCAGTGATGCTCAGGCCCTTTCCTGAGTCAATACAGTTAATTAAAAACCCTGAAAATTGTATAAGTAGTTAAATTTTTTTCAACCAAAATTCATTACTTTGAATTTATTAAAATTGAACTTCATCTATCATCATGTTGCCTATTCACCTAGCATAGTTACATCTCTCTGAACTTCCTCACGATATTATGTGGACTTGACTAACCTAAGTAACTTTTTGTCCTCTTCCAATTTTGCTACCTCACTACTTCCCCTACTTTACAGAACATTAAATAATCTATTAAATATTGGACCCAATATAGAACCTTGAAGCATCCTGTTGTTAACCATTTTCCACATGAAATTTGTCCATTTATTCCTACTTATGGTTTCCTATCTTAGTCCGTTTTTGATCTATAATAATATTTTTCCTCTTACCCCATGACTTCTTGGTTTCTTTAGTAACCTCTTGTGAGGGAGGCTTTATCCACATGACTTATTCAGAATTCTACTGGACTCTGGACAGTCTTCCCCCTCCTTTTGTTCTCATTTGGCCTCAGATACAGAAGAGGTTTGGCATTCCCTAGATTTTTTTTAGAGCTCTGAAATTTTACTTTTACAGAGAGTCGGGTCCTATATTCTGACCCGAAGGAAGGGCAATCTTCTTTCTATTTGGTCATTGCTCAATAAATGAGAGCATGTATTATGGAAGGATTTGGTGCAGAAGGTCTCCCATGTACCATAGGTATTTCAGCTCACTCCATTCATAAAGCAGCCTCCTCCTGGGCAAAGAGAAATATAATCTGCCTCAATAGTGAAAGTCTGAAGTAACCTTTTGTTGCTCCACACATATTTCTATAGAGTCCTTAAATGCACTTTTGGGGCATATGGTCCTGAATGCTGTAGTCCAAGAATCTTCCAGTAAATTCCCTAAATAGGTTCCCCACTGTCTTGGTATTGGTTATTACTAGACAAAATTCACTTTGCAGGTTGTTGAAGCCTCATGAACAGAAAGCAGAATTTTGATTCCTATTGATACTTACAAATTACACTTCTGTGAGAGGCTCTAACAATCTGAAATCCATTCCAGGAATCTTGCTTTTTGTTTTTGATTCTCAGGTTATGTTTCAGAATCTGAGTCTAGCTACGGAAGTTTCAGATGGTTAGTGAGGGAGAGTTTCTATCTGCAGAGAAAAAGGCACCAAAGTCATCTACCCCTCAATTGGTGAAGTTACCTGATTAAGCAAAGGAGGAGAATCAACCTCGATTATTCGGAGCCTCTTGCAGAAAAACAATTTACAGGGTCAAAATTTCCCTTTCCTGCTTAGTTGTTCAGCACTCAAGTAGGTAGACACAATTTTCCCAAGTCTGGATTTAAATTCTTATTATATCCTTTCATTGGGAAATTGACAATGTGGATGATAGTTACAATAGGTCCAAAACCCAGGATCTCTAGGGCAAAGATGGAGACACTAAAATTACTTATGTCATCTCTTATTTTATTCTTCTGAATATCAAGGGAAAATATGTAAAAAACTATTGTCCGTGACTGGAACAACACATACAGCACTTTTACCTCTTGACTGCAATGACTGGAGAATAATCTGTAGGTTTAGATATCCTGCTTGATTGAGAAACATTTCACACTAGTGTTCTGAATATGTGTGTCAGGTAACGGTATAAAGACTCACAAAGAGTTCATTCTGCAGGCTCTTCCATTTGCATGCTCAGAGACAGACTGCAGACTCCCCTTTCTTCTACAAATGTCCTGGCTTTATAATCACCATCTAGCCCCTCCCCAACTTGGCTTCCTTATTTATTAAGCCTGGCTTTCTTTCTCTCACAGGTGCTGCCAGGTATGTGAACTGACCTCTCAAGCCACATTAACCCCTGTAGGACCTATGTGAAGTACACACTCATCACACCATGTCATTAATAACCACCATTTTGTGTAGGCATGATGACTTTGTGTCCCCCCATTTGCTCACATAGGCCACAACCATGGTGTTATTCCTCACCCCAAAATGTGTTGGATACATCATATGTTCTTTCCAGGGTGAAAAGGGCTAGCTCAACTGCTCTGAGCTCTAGCAAATTTATATTTTGCTGAAGCTCAAGGCAATGTTCCAGGTCCTAAAAAAAGCCAAGAAAACTTGAAAACTTGGCTGGAGAAATGAGGCTTGCAACTGACAGCTGCGACTCTCCTGTAGCCATTCAAATACCTTCTGCTAGAATCACTTTGTTCTGGAGCTGCTAGCCTTCTGGTACTGTAGGCAAAGAGGAAGCTATGTTGCTTCTGTCCGAAAAGGCCACCCTTGCTGGAGGATTTGATAGAGACACTCACTTACTGTCCCTTCAGCAGAAGCCAGTGAAGGAATGACTAGTAGAGACTACCTGTCAGAGGAAAAGGAAATAATTTTTTTCCCTCCAAACTAGGCTGAAGTGCAAGCTTCTGGATTTCTTCTTATTTTTGGAGGGCTTCTCCATCATCAGGGAACTGTGTAAAATTGTATGTTAAAACTGTCAGAAGGCAAAACAAACAGGATTTTCCCAGAAATGAAAGCTAAACATCTTTCTTATGATTAAAAGTTATTCCATCTGTGGAGTAAAGGAAAACTCAAATCTGAGAGGCGATCTTGAATATGATGGAGAATTTACTTCACCTCACTTGTCAATTTTTAGAATGTGTCAAGAACTATTTTTGTTTTTACTTTGAGGAAGCATTTCTTTAAGTTCTTACTAAAAATGTGAGGGTAGTGAATTACCCACACATTCCAATAATTCAAATTATCCACTTGAAGTTATACCCTATATGACAAAAAAAGGTCAAAAATTCAGATGGGTTAAAGCAGACGGACGGTTCTGAAATTGCTACAAGGACAATGATTTTTCTTAACACGGCTGATGTGTCAAACACTGATGTCTACAACATAACCAGAGTTCATAGAAAAACATACTCATTTTCAGGAAGAATATCTGCTCTTTGTCAACATTTGATAAACAATGAAGAGTTAGCTCCTCAGATATTACTGAGTTCTGAAGTATGTCCTGACCTTCCTTCCTCCCCTGTTCCAGGTTCCCGCTCTAAGTGGCACACAGTACCTTAAAAATCAAGTGTCTCATTCACATGTCCATCAGTCTAGAGCCAGTACTACCACTCAGAGTCTAATCAACACACTAATAAATCTTAAAAGGAATTCCTAGGCACTCAGCCAGGGCCTATATATTGTGACAGGGTCAGGCCAGATGGCTACAGGAGAGTGATCCTATTGGGATCTGGGAAGTGGGCAGGCAAAGCCCGCCCACTGCTAAAGGATCCTCCCTCAGCCTAAGAGGGGGATCCACAGGACCTGGCAAGCAAGGGGCAAAGCTGTGGGATGGGCAGTCCAGGGGGGGGGGCACATGCGCCCATGTGCGCTTGCACAAAGTCAATGTGGGCTGGCTGCTGCTTCAGGCCCAAATGGTGGAATCAGGGCGTGGCAAGCCAAGCAAGCAGCTGAGTCCAAAGGCAGGAGCTGAGGCAGATGGTAAACAGCCAGTGGGGGTGGTGGAGGAGGCAGCGGTGGTGGTGGGGTTGGGGAGGGTGACACAGATGGATTGGGGGGGCAGGCTCCATGCCACACTCCCTATGTCCCCACAAACATAGTCAAAACCCCCACCACAAGAGCACAGTTTGAAAGTTACTCAGTCCATGATGGCCCCCTCCACGGTGGTCTGCAAAGTCTCTAGGTGCTCCCCCACTGGTAGATGGTGCTCTTCTCCTCCTCCTCGGGGCTTCAGCAGCTCCAGGCAGCGAGCTCCGCAGCAGCAGCTCCAGGAACTCCAGGTGGTGGTCCAGGCAGGCAGAAAGGACCCCTCTCAGGTGGTGGTGGTTCTATCTGCAGGAGTAACGGCTAGGGCTGGGGTCCCTCACTCCCCCCCTTTGAGGAGCAGGCCAGCAGGCCCCCCCCACAAGGGGCTGTAGTTGGAGCAGTAGCAGCCCCGAGGGTGGGGGGGTCCAGCAGCCGGCCAGCAACCAGGTAGCAGAGAAGGAGGGGGTGGTGTCTGGCCCAGCCAGAGGAGCAGCTGGAGCAGCAACAACAGTAGCAGCAGGGAGAGCCCAGGGCCTAGCAGCAACGCCAGCAGGAGCAGCAGGAGCAGCAGCCCTCTCCCTCCTGCCTACCTCCAGGCCAGAGGGCTACAGGAGAGTGATCCTATTGGGATCTGGGAAGCTTTGCCCGCCCACTGCTAAAGGATCCCCTCCCAGCCTAAGAGAGGGATCCACAGGACCTGGACACCAAATAAATATGGGGGACAACTAATGAAATAACAGGGATAGGAATGTGGTCAAAGGGTCAAACGAAGGGAACCGGACGGGGACACCGAGCAGAGAACCCCGGACAGTGCCCACTGCTGCTCAAAGGCGTCAAGGGAGTCAGTGGACGCCGCCCAGAGGAACTCTGCCCGGATACGTGAATGGACCGAGGATCGGAAATAGGCCCCACAGTCACAGGAGACTCCATCGGCCAACCTCCTCACTCTGGTTTTATAGATGGCCATTTTAGCTAGGGCCAGGAGGAGGCTGACCAGGAGATCCTGTGACTTTGTGGGGCCGCGGATAGGGAGTGTATAAATAAGAAGGTGAGGGCAAAAGTGCAACCAAAAGCGTAATAAAATATTCGTGAGGAGCCGGAATAGGGGCTGCAGCCTGGCACACTCCAAATATGTGTGTGCCAGGGTTTCCCTCATGCCGCAAAAGGAGCACCCCCTGGGATAGGGGTGAACCGCACCAAGTACATGCCGGTGCTCATGGCTCCGTGAAGGAGCTGCCAACTGACATCCCCGGCAGGCCTCAGGACCAAGGTGGAATATAGGCTGGCCCACCAGGGCTCCTCACCCTCCAAAAGTGGCAGGAGGTCCCACCATTTTGTATCAGGGCGGGACATGACGGTGAGGGCGTGAAGGGTGTGGAGCACGAGCATGTATAGATGTTTCCTTGGCGCTGTCTGGAAGCAGACCGGCTGCAGCTTGTGCAGCCGGCTCACGGTGAAGGGGTGGGTGGGGGGCGGTTGGGTCCACGGGGCAGGGGCCCAATTAAAAGGTCCGGCGGGCCTGGGGTGGAGGTGGGCGGGGCGTGCCCTCGTGCAGGACCCGGTTGAGGTAAACCCGAGCAGCGGGCGGCAAAGCGGCCCTCACCTCCTGAAGTACGCGCCGGGGAGTATGAGGTCTGGAGAGCCCCATGCGCTGAGCGAGTGTCAGGGGATCCAGCCAGTCTCCCCGGTCGTAGTCCAGGAGGTCTCTGACTCTTGTGACTTCTGCCAGGACCAACCTCTGGTGCACCGAGGGGGACTCCGCCACCTGCACGCGAAGCTGGGGGTTGTGTAGCAGGGGCTCCGTGAGGAGATCTACCCTCTCAGTGGCTGCCACGGACCTGGTCGTTGAAGGCAGTTTCCAGGTCCGGAGGAGATCCTGGTAGAAGACCGGCAGCCCGGAGAGGTCTCACAGAAGACCTCTCAGATGGAGATAAAGGAGCTGCCAGTCGTATCGGAGCCCTCGGAAGCGGCGCAGGAAGGAGTGCGCCAGTATGCTCCACGGGGGACTACCTGCACCATAGAGGAGCCTCTGCAGCGCCTGGAGGTGGAAGACATGGACCTGAGCGTGCAGACACTTCAGGCCCTGCCCTCCCTCCTCCAGGAGAACCCCTGCAGGGACCCAGTGCAGTCCTGACCAAAACAACTCCAGAATCGATGTCCGGAGGTTGGCCAGGAAACCCGGGGCTGGGACCAGGGTGTTAAGCCAGTACCAGAGCATGGACAGGACTAATTGATTAAGCAGCAGCGCTCTCCCTCGAAGGGAGAGGCACCAGAGTAGTCCTGTCCATTTCCGGAGCCACTCTGTCACCCTGCCCTCTAAATCGTGCCAGTTCTCCGGCGGAGAGGGATGCGTGGCAGAAAGGTAAATGCCGAGATAGAGCAGCGGACCTGCGCTCCACCGGATGGCCTGAAGAGCGGGTGGGAGGAAGCTCGCCTGCCAGCTGTCCCTGACCACCAGGCCAGAGCTCTTGACCCAGTTGACTCGGGCGGAGGAGGCTGCTGAACAGATGGCCTGGCAAGCCTCCACTCACACCAAGTCACCCGGGTCCTGGACCACGAGGAGCACGTCGTCGGCGTACGCCGACAGGACCAGCCGCAGCTCCGGCTCCTGCAGCAGCAACCCTGTCAACCTTCTGCGGAGGAGACAGTGGAAGGGCTCGATCACCAGAGTGTACAGCTGGCCCGAAAGGGGACACCCCTGCCGTGCTCCTCGCCCGAAGCTGACCGTTTCGGTCAGGGTCCAGTTGAGCCTGACCAGACACTCTGCGGAAGCGTACAGCACCCGGAGAAAACCCACAAACTGGGGTTCGAAGCCAAACGCTTGCAGAGTGCTCAGGAGATACCCATGGTCCACCCTGTCAAACGCCTTCTCCTGATCCAAGGACAGGAGGGCGAACGACAGACCATCCGTACACCCGAGTTCCAAAAGGTCCCGGACCAGATATAGGTTGTCAAAGACGCTGTGGCCCGGGACGGTGTAGGTCTGGTCTGGGTGGATCACGTCCGCCAGCACGGACCCTAGCCGCAGAGAGATTGCTTTTGCTATGACTTTGTAGTCCGTGCTGAGGAGCGAGACGGGACGCCAATTTCGTAAATCGCGGAGGTCCCCCTTCTTTGGCAATAAGGCGAGCACGGCTTGCCTGCACAAAAGAGGGAGGACCCCGCTCTGCAAAGACTTGGCCCAGATGGTGAGTAGGTCTGGGCCAAGGACGTCCCAGAGCATGCGGTAGAACTCCACGGTCAGCCAGTCCATGCCCGGAGATTTATTGGTGGGTATGCGATGGAGGGCTTCCGAGAACTCGGCCAGAGTGAGAGGCAGCTCTGGCCGGTCTCGGTCACCTGCACTGACCGTAGGGAGCTCCTCCCAGAGCACTCTACAAGTGTTAGGATCAGTCGGATCTGGGGAGAAAAGGCTTGCGTAGAAAGCTCTCGCCCTCCCGCACATCTCCACCGGATCCATGAGGGGGGCGCCATCCTGTGTGAGAAGGCAGGTGACGTGTTTCTTGGCCCCCCTCCTTTTCTCCAGGGTGTAGAAGAAGCGGGAGCCGCAATCCATCTCCCGAAGGAGACAGATGTGGGATCGAACAAAGGCGCCCTGGGCCCGATGATCTTCAAGGGCCCGGAGCTCCTCCTGCTTCTCCCGGCACGCTTCGCAGAGGGGCAGATCCTCGGGGCTGTCGGCCAGACGCCTCTCCAGCTCTAAGACCTCCCGTTCCAACTGCTCTATCGCCGCATCCCTCCGTTGACTGGTGCCCCGGGTGTAGTCACGGTGGAGGAGCTGGGTGCGCACCTTCCCCAGGTCCCACCACTGCCGCGCCAAGGGAAAGGCAGGCCGCTGCCCTCGCCAGGCCAGCCAGAACTCCCGGAAGGATGCCACAAAGCCCACATCCTCCAACAAGCTGTTGTTGAAATGCCAGTAGGCTAGCCCTGGCCTCTCCGCACAGAGGGAGGCCGTCACGGTGGCTAAATGATGGTCAGAGAATGGGGCCGGCTGGATGCTGGAGGAGTGGGCTCGTGAAAGGTGGAAGCGTGATAAATAAATGTGGTCCAACCAGGAGTGGCGTGACCGATGGGACTTGACCTGGACAAAGGTGAACGTGGAAATGTCATTCAGGTGGTGGTCGTGCCAGACGTCCACCAGGGAGTGATGTTCCACTATCTCCCGAAGGACGTCCGCGGCAGCTGGGCACTGCTCGGTCCCCGAGCGGTCCCACTCCTCGAGGGTGGTGTTGAAGTCCCCGCCCAGGACCAGGCACTCGTGAGGATCCAAGGTGCTGAAGAAGGCAGATGCCTGCTGATAGAATTGCAGCCGCTCCGGGCCCGATGTTGGGGCATAGACTTTAATGAGGTTGACCACGAGCCCCTCCGTACGGACCCGGAGGTGCAGCAGGCGGCCTGGCACAGCCTCGACAACCCCCAGCACCTTGGGCTGTAGGTCGGGGGAGGACAGGGTCGCCACTCCAGCCATATGAACTATGAGATGGCTAAAGTAGACCCTGTCCCCCCATTCCAGCTGCCAGCTGTCTTCGGTGGCCGGATCCGTATGGGTCTCCTGCAGGAAAACCACAGAGTAGCCCCCTCCCGAAGGAAGAAGAGCACCTGGGACCTGCGGAGACCCATCCTACAGCCCAGGGTGTTCAATGTTGCAATGATGAGCAGTGCCATGAGGAGGGCTGGGGGGGATCCTCGCTGGCAGGGACGCTTGCAGCCCCCATTGGGCCATGCAGCAAACTGTGACCTACCCCATAGGTGAGTAACGAGTCACGGAAGCCACGGACCCACTGGTAGGCTGCAGCGGCCTGCTTCCCGGTCCTTTTACCCTCCCCTCCTCCACAGGCCCCACCAGATTGCATACAGCGGAGGTGGAGCTCTCCCGCTTGTCTGGGCATCGTGGGGGAGGTGCCCCTCCAGACTGCCAAGGGGCAGTCCCTCCAGACATGCCCCATCGCCCAGCAGAGGTAGCACTGGGCCTCCCCCGTGGAGTACTGCCCCCTGGTAGGGGACCAGGAATGACCCCTCGAGTGCCTCTCCGCCACGTGCCACTGGCGGCAGCTGAAGCTGCACCTGCCGGCGGAATGAGAGGACGTGATGGAGAGCGGGGTCTTTGCAGCCCAGTGGGAGAGGGCTGACAACGGAGATGGGTTTCCCCAGGGTAGAGAGGGTAGGTAACAGGGCGGCATTGGGAAGAAAGGGAGTGACAGAGGTCAGGACCAGCCAGATGCCTAGGTCCTCTAGCGGCTCTAGGGGGACGAACACGCCCCCCACCGCCAGGCCCATCTCCACCGCCTCCTGGGCGGCGGCCTCCGATGCTAAGAAGACGACGACTACCTTTCCGTACATTTTGGAGGCCACCACAATGGCCGTGGGCCCCACCACCCTCGCCAACGCCCGCACGTAGGTTTCTACGTGGGGCGAGGCGGGCACCAGGAGGCAACGGATGCCGTGCTTCCTGGTCAAGGTTGGGAAGGGGCCCCAGCCGCTATAGATGGTAGCAGAGGCGGTGGGCAGGAGAGATGACATAACGGCAGGCGGGGGGCCTGCCACCACCTGGGCGTATGCCCTGGGGGCCGGGGGAGGGACACCCGCAGAGCTGGTGGAGGGAACAGCGGGGAGGGACACCACGGCCGGTGGCGGGGCCGCGGCAGTGGAGGCAGCCCCTGCCATGGAGGGCTTAGTCTTTTTTGCGGGGCCCTTACCCTTCTTTTTACCCTGGCCCTTCCCACCGGGTGGGGGGGGGCGGTTCCCCAGAGTCAGAGGGGGTGCTCCGTGGCAGCAACGGAGTTCATTCCGGTGTCCACCACTGCCGGTGCCTCAGCGGGGATGGTAGCAGGTCGTTCGGCTGTGGCAGCGGAGGTAGAGGCTCGGGGAAGCAACGGGGTGGTAGGTGGGGGAGGGTCGGTGGGGTTTTCTGGAGGGGCCCCACCTGTCTCAGCCCCCGCAATCGTGAGCAGGAGGGAAGGGGAGACACCAGAAGGAGAAGGGGAAAAAGGGGAAGCAGGTCGACCACTCCTCCCCGCTAGGCTGCAGGCAGGGGAGGAGGGTGCCGAAGGGGGTGGGCTGGACGAGGGGGCAATCAGGGGTTAGGGGTCAATGACCAACACTGGGTGGGATTCCGGCTCCTCTAGCTGCACTAGGGGAGGGGGGATACAACAGCATTGGGGGTGCAGTGAAGAGGGTTTAAACTATAAAAGGGGAATGGCACAAGCACACGGGAGGGGGCATGGGCGCACGGAGCAAGGAGCTAAGTGGGCTGGAGTTAGGTCAGGGAAACCAAGGGGCTAGCCTCAGAAGCTGGGGCGGGGCAAACAAACAAAGGCTGCAGAGGGAAATGGGTGGGGCAGGCAAAGAAACTGAAGCTAGTAAGGGGGGCTGGAGTAAAAAGGGGGGGAAAGGCTGCAAGGGGCAAATGGGGCAGGTAGCGAAGGGCAAAGCTGTGGGGAGGGCAGTTTGGGGGAGGGGGGGCACGTGCGCCCACGTGCTCTTGCACAAAGTCAGTTTGGGCTGGCTGCTGCTTCTGGCCCAAATGGTGGAAATAGGGCATAGCAAACCAAGCAAACAGCTGAGTCCAGAGGCAGGATCTGAGGCAGATGGTAAACAGCCAGTGGGGGTGGTGGAGGGGGCAGCGGTGGTGGTAGTGGTGGGGGTTATGGGGGACACAGATGGATCGGGGGGTAGCTCCACGCCACACCCCCTGTGTCCCTACAAACACAGTCAAAACCCCAACCACAAGAGCACAGTTTGAAAGTTACTCAATCCGTGATAGCCCTCTCCACAGTGGTCTGCAGAGTCTCTAGGTGCTCCCCCAATGGCAGATGGTCCTTCTTCTCCTCCTCCTCAGGGCTTCAGCAGCTCCAGGCACAAGAGTCCGCAGCAGCAGCTTCAGGAATTCTAGGTGGTGGTCCAAGCAGTCAGAAAGGACCCCTCTCAATTGGTGGTGGTGGTGTCCACAACAGCAACAGCTGGGGCCCCTCACTCCCCTCCTCTGGGGAGCAGACGAGCAGGCTCCCCCACAAGGGGCTGTAGTTGAAGCAGTAGCGCCCCGAAGGTGGGGGGTCCAGCAGCTGGCTAGCAACCAGGTAGCAGAGAAGGGGTGGTGGTGTCTGGCCTAGCCAGGGGAGCAGCTGGAGCAGCAACAGCAGCAGGGAGAGCCCAGGGCCTAGCAGCAGCACCAGCAGGAGCAGCAGCCCTCTCCCTCCTGCCTACCTCCAGGCCAGAGGGCTACAGGAGAGTGATAGAAGGTAGATATATTAGCCCCAGATTAAGCAGGTCCCTTGTCCCTGAGTAAGATAATGGGCTGTTCCAGAACAATCAGGAAGTTGCTGGAACCAATTAAGGCAGGCTAATTAGGACACCTGGAGCCAATTAAGAAGCTACCAGAATCAATTAGGACAGGCAGGCTAATCAGGGTACCTGGTTTTAAAAAGGACCTCACTTCTGTTACTGAGTTGCATGCGAGGAGCTGGGAGGAAAAGGCGCGCAAGAAGCTAAGAGTGAGAAGGTGTACTTCTGGAGGATTGAGGAGTACAAGCGTTATCAGACATCAGGAGGAAGGTCCTGTGGTGAGGATAAAAAAGGAGTTGGGAGGAGGCCATGAGGAAGTAGCCCAGGGAGTTGTAGCTGTCATGTAGTTGTTTCAGGAGACACTGTAGACAGCTGCAATCCACAGGCCCTGGGCTGGAACCCCAAGTAGAGGATGGGCCCAGGTTCCACCCATTCTCCTCAACTGCCTATTTGATACAAGAGGAGGTGACCTGAACTGTGAGTCCCACCAGAGGGGAAGGTCCCTGGCCCATCCCACAACCTACTAGTGGGTCAGCAGAGATTGCGGGGATTGTTCTCTTCCCTTTCCGCCTGCTGTCCAGCGATGAGGTTAGCTGAGGGAACAGCAGGTTTGAGACACTAGCAAAAGTGGCCAAACTGAGGCAAGCAAATCCGCCAAGTGAATCTCTGAGGCAAGCAAATCCGCCAATAAGCGCAGGACCCACCAAGGCAGAGGAGGAACTTTGTCATAATACATAAGGCTGTCTGGCACCAAAATGTCTCCAATAGTTTTGTATCTCCATTAGTTAAGATGAACACACCCTGCAATTCACTCTCTGAACACACAGATATGTGTTTATGAGATTAGGAAAGGCTAGTCAATAGTTCAGATAATCGACAACAAAAGTCTCAAACACAGTACATTTCTCAGACCCAGTGAATGCAGTCTTTAAAATCCCACACAGCTCATACTACGCTCCAGCATCTTCCACACATTCAGGCTCTTCAGTCATTTCCTGTCCTTTTTCCAGGACAGACACCCTAACTCTTCCAGCTGGAGTGCAACCCTACTTTTCCAAGTACTATACCCAAGTAGAATACTCTCTTGTTGGGAGTTCATTCTCACCAAGGAAGTATAGATCACTCCCACTCAGTGCTCTCCAGCCTTCTGGCTCCAGCTCTCCAACATGGAGATGTCAGCAAGTAAGCCCCTCAGCTGCTCCCCTGCCTTCAGCCCTAGGCTTCAGCTCTCCAGCTCATAAGACAACAGCCAACTCTCTCTGCTGTTCTCTGGCCTTCTGCCCTCTCCAGCCCTCGCTTTCTGGCTTGTGGAGGTCAGTCAGCAAACTCCATTCACTGCTCTCCTCCCTTCAGCCTTTCCCCAGGAACCACCTACAAATTCCTTTTGGGACCTCCTATAGCCTCCTAGTCTCTGGCAGGTCTCAAGTTCCAATCTCTCACTTCCAGGCATGTCTCCTGCCTGTTCTGTTCCTGACTAACTCAGACAACTCTCACCTTCCCCTTTTCCTGACTCCTCCACTGTCTCAGTCCCTCCCTATGGCCTAGGTGCTTTCTTTTAATCCCAGTTGGGAAGCTGATCAGTAATGTGTGCACTGGCCTCTTCCTTCTTCAACAGTCAGTATCACCCTGTGACAGAATGTTTATGCACAAACTGTAAGCATTTATATTTAATTTTAGAGTTTGTAGAATATATAAAAGAATGTCCTTTTTAGCATTTCAATGGATTAAAATTAAAACACATAAAATATGCTCTGCAGAAACAAAATATCTGTAGACCAATAATTAATAATTATTTGTTTTAATTAATGTTTATGGGCATGATGCCTCTATTTTATCACATATATCTGATATAGGTAAGCAAAACAGCTCAGATTTATTATCCACTTATTTCTTTTACAAATAAAAATAGTAAGTAAGTATAAGGAGCAAACTAGGGTCAAGTGAGCTAAATTGCAAGCTTTGTTTCCAGTTGTGCTACTTATGGAAAGCTTCCAGTAGAAATTACTCCTTTTGAAGGAGTGAAACCAACTTATTCAAAGGAGCATACATCTTTGGGGGAAATGAAAAAAACAATTTTCTTATAGTAACTGTAGATTTGAGATGTTTTGTCAATACGGATCCCACATATTGCGCACAGTCTTCTTCCAATATAAAAACTTGCTGTTATACTTCACTCTGGTTCTTACTGGGAGAATATTTCTTCTCACTTCCTTTCTGATTTTGGTTTTAGTAATCATTCAAAACCAACAGAGAAAGTGCTAAATGTGAAAGTATTTATGTTTTTACATGAAGATTTATAGATACGTTTACCACTTCATATAGCCTTATCTGTACTCCATACATTTCAACACAAGAAACTCTTTAAAAATATTTTCCTTAACTGATCATATAAAATGAAATAGTACAATAAGCTGTAATTATAACTCCTACTTTTCCTTCTTTGAAAAATCTTGACACAAGTTTATTGTAATTAGGGTGAAAGAGAAGTTAGCAGAACATTAGTATGTATACAGATTAATAGATGGTACATTTTTTTCAACACCGAGATAAATCATGTGAGTGAATTTCCTCCTGCCTAGAAAAGCACAATTGGTGCTTTAAGGTTCTGCTTCTTTTAATATCACAAGTTTATATGTTAATTTTAAAACGTCAGTAAAAATTATTACCAACTTAAATGCAGAGCTTTTCAGATCTAGACTGCAGTCCTTCCTGCAACTGAATCTAAATTATTGGCTGTACCATTGTCATTTCACTTACATTAGGAACTTCAATTTGAAATCTTGGACAAAAAAGATCAGCCAGTGCTTTATCTACTGAGAATGCCAACCACAAAACACTACTGAATAATCAGGGAGCTCCAGTCTCATGGAGCAACTGAATAATCTTTCAAAACCAAATTAATAAATACCAGTGCACTTAGGGTTGGTCTCTGCATGTCTGAGGCTTAGGGGCCTCAAGACCCAGGCAGAACAATGTGTGGCAGATAAGGAGCAATTTGTGCACAGGGCTCTAATTGGGCCAATTCACGATGGTTTGGCAATCTAGTCTTTTATTGGCCACAAAGCTATAATACTGAGCATGAAGTTTACCAGATAGCATGGAATGTTCGATGTCTAGTTGGCAGCCGGTATCATGCAGAGTCCCTCGGGGTTGGTCCTGGGGCCAGTTTTGTCAACATCTTTATTAATTATCTGGATGATGGGATTAATTGCACCCTCAGCAACTTTGCATATTACACTAAGATGGGAGGAGAGGTAGATATGATGGAGGGTTGGGATAGGATACAGAGGGTCCTAGACAAATTGGAAAATTGGGCCAAAAGAAATCTGATGAGGTTCAACAAGGACAAGTGCAGAGTCCTGCACTTAGGAAGGAAGAATCCCATGCACCGCTACAGGCTGGGGACCAACTGGCTAAGCAGCAGTTCTGCAGAAAAGGACCTGGGGATTACAGTGGACGGGAAGCTGGATATGTGTCAGCAGCGTGCCCTTGTTGCCAAGAAGGCCAATGGCATATTGGACTGTATTAGTAGGAGCATTTCCAGCAGATCGAGGGAAGTGATTATTCCCCTCTATTTGGCACTGGTGAGGCCACACCTGGAGTACTGCATCCAGTTTTGGTCTCCACACTACAGAAGGGATGTGGACAAATTGGAGAGAGTCCAGCGGAGGGCAACGAAAATGATTAGAGGGCTGGGGCACGACTTATGAGGAGAAGCTGAGGGAACTGGGGTTATTTAGTCTGCAGAAGAAAAGAGTGAGGGGGGATTTGATAGCAGCCTTCAACTACCTGAAAGGGGGTTCCAAAGAGGATGGCGCTCGGCTGTTCTCAGTGGTGGCAGATGACGGAACAAGAAGCAATGGTCTCAAGTTGCAGTGGGGGAGGTCTAGGTTGGATATTAGGAAACAATATTTCACTAGGAGGGTGATGAAGCACTGGAATGGGTTAGCTAGGGCGGTGGTAGAATCTCCATCCTTAGAGATTTTTAAGGCCTGGCTTGACAAAGCCGTGGCTGGGATGATTTAGTTGGTGTTGGTCCTGCTCTGAGCAGGGGATTGGACTAGATGACCTTCTGAGTTCTCTTCCAAGCCTAATCTGCTATAATTCTATGACATATAATAAATGTTTGCTACGATTGACAGGATTAGACAGGTTCATCTCATATTCATTTCAAAGAGATTATAGAAACTTTAGACTGCTCTACAGCAGCAGAACAGGGGCAGTTAGTTCCATTGCTCCAAATCTCAGATTCCTATTTCCTCACAGCATATAAATAAATAAAAAACAAACTTTTTTCCACACAATATTAATTTAGATGTTCAAACATGTATAAAAACTAGGGCTGTCAGTTAATTGCAGTTGACTCAAGTGATCAACTCAAAAAATTAACTGTGATAAAAAATTAATCATGATTAATCACACTGTGAAACAATAGAATACCAATTTAAATTTATTAAATATTTTGAATGTTTTTCTACGTTTTCAAATATATTTTCTATTACAACACAGAATACAAAGTGTACAGTGCTCACTTTATATTATTTTTGATTACAAATATTTGCACTGTAAAAATGATAACATAAATAGTATTTTTAATTCACCTCCTAAGTACTGTAGTGCAATCTCTTTATCGTGAAAGTGTAACTTACAAATGTAGATTTTGTTGTTGTTATATAACTGCACTCAAAAACAAAACAATGTAAAACTTTAGAGCCTACAAATCCTACTTCTTGTTCAGCCAATTGCTAAGACTAACACATTTGTTTACATTTACAGGAGATACTGCTGCCTGCTTCTTATTTATAATGTCATCTGAAAGTGAGAACAGGCATTCGCATGGCACTTTTGTAGCTGGTGTTGCAAGGTATATATGTGCCAGATATTCTAAACATTCAAATGTCCCTTCACGCTTCAGCCACCATTCTAGAGGACATGCTTCTATGCTGATGATGCTCGTTAAAAAAATAATGTGTTAATTAAATTTGTAACTGAACTCCTTGGGGGAGAATTGTATGTCTCCTGTTCTGTTTTACCTGCATTCTGCCATATATTTCATGTTATAGTAGTCTTGGATGATGACTCAGTACACGTTTGTTTTAAGAACACTTTCACAGCAGATTTGACAAAATGCAAAGAAGGTACCAATGTGAGATTTCTAAGGATAGATACAGCACTCGACCCAAGGTTTAAGAATCTGAAGTGCCTTCCAAAATCTGAGAGTGACGAGGTATGGAGAATGCTTTCAGAAGTCTTAAAAGAGCAACACTCCGATGCAGAAACTACAGAATCTGAACCACCAAAAAAGAAAATCAACCTTCTGCTGGTAGCATCTGACTCAGATGATGAAAATGAACATGCGTCAATCTGCTCTGCTTTGGACTGTTATCGAGCAGAACCAGTCATCAGCATGGACGCAGGTCTTCTGGAATGGTAGTTGAAGCATGAAGGAACATATGAATCTTTAGCGCATTTGGCACGTAAATGTCTTGCGATGTCGGCTACAACAGTGCCATGAGAATGCCTGTTCTCACTTTCAGGTGACATTGTAAACAAGACATGGGCAGCATTATCTCCTGCAAATTGTAACCAAACTTGTTTGTCTGAGCAATTGGCTGAAGTAGGACTGAGTGGATTTGTAGGTTCTAAAGTTTTACATTGTTTTATTTTTTGTACATAATTCTACATTTGCAAATTCAACTTTCATAATAAAGAGATTGCACTACAGTACTTGTATTAGGTGAATTGAAAAATATTTCTTTTGTTTTTTACAGCGCAAATATTTGTGATAAAAATAAAATGAGCACTGTACACTTTGTATTCTGTGTTGTAATTGAAATTAATATATTTGAAATTGTAGAAAATATCAACAAATATTTAATAAATTTGAATTGGTATTCTATTGTTTCACAGTGTGATTAATTGCGATTAATTTTTTTAATTGCTTGACAGCCCTAATAAAAAGTATGATTTCAGAGAAATTCTCTGGTACTTAGCCCTTCTCCATCCTTTGACATATGTGCTATAGTAAGGACAGCAATCTCTTGTTGGTAGGTAATATCATTTGGAGGTTTAGAAACCTCTGTTGAAGAAAATATTGATTACTTCTGTTTCAATTCTCTTTCACCCTACTTCAGGCAAAGAATGATTATCTGTCCGCTGTCATTTGGTAATAAATAAGCTTTATTCTATTCATGTTGGACAGCTACTGTTGTGCAATTAGTGGTGGAGGAAGTACTGCCAAGGTAGCCTGTCATGAAGCTGAAAAATTAAAGCCCTAGATGATTGGGCTCTAAATCCAAAGCCTCAAACTACCCTGAGCTACCCTGCAAAAGCCTGGTTATTTGACAAAGCCAAAAGAGGAAGCAATGATGTAGATGTATGAGACTGGAAAGGCCTAACTATTTTAGAGGAAATAATCTTCTTTCCCATATGTAAAAACAATTAAGTGAATTCCTTGAAAATCTCTGGCCAGTGTACATATTTCAGAAATCACCATAATGTATGAAATATTAGATCATTCTTTAGTTCTTATTTACACTTCAAACCACAAGCTGTTTTGGTCACAGAATTTCCTATTGAAACAGTGCTATCCCCTCTGATTAAATTGTGATTCCCAAAGCCACAGTAAAGAAATATGACTTTAAACAGAGCTACAATTAAAGATGATCAGAGTGTACGTAGGAGGTAGTTATGTTCAGCAGGCCTATTCCTTCATTTAAATCCAAGTGACCTAACGTCCTCAAAATATTCAACTAGCATCAAAACCGTAAGAAAACATGGAGTAACAATAACATTAAAACTGTACCAACACTAATTATTCTTGTTATGCAAATGTATCAGTGTTTTTTAATTGTACAGTACATGGATTAGCAGCTGAATTAGAATTTCTTGCCTCACAGGCAAAAACCTAGAAATTATGCCTGACAAATGGATATCTTGGGTCTCAAACAAAGAAATAATATCAATATGGCAGCATACCTTAAAGAGCCACATAGAGTGCACTGTGTGGAAAAGTCACAGACCATCATTCATGGGTCAGAAAGTTCAAATTCTGTGTTCTTGAGCTCTTGACCCATGCAGTAATATATTTACCCAATTCAACTATAAGAGAGGCTTGGTCACTGGGGGAGAATGGGGGATATGTTGCTTAGTAGTAAATATATAAATATGCAAGTACAGTAAAAGCTTTGTTATCCTGCATGTTGGGGGAATGGGGAGTGCCAGTTAGTCAAAGGGAGGGAGTTTGGGTGTGGGAGGGGGCTTGGGTCAGGGGATTGGGACACGGCAGGGTTTCGGGGTGCCGAAACCTTGGGTATCTCCCTGGAAGTGGCAGCATGTCCCTGCTGCTCCTATGCGGCGGACACACGGCCCCCACAGCTCCCATTGGCCACAGTTCCCAGCCACTGGGATCTGCGGAGCCAGCACTCGGGGCGGGGGCAGTGTATGGAGTCCCCATGGTCATTCCTCCACATAGGAGCAGCAGGGACATGTGGCCGCTTCCGGCGAACCATGCAGAGCCAGGTAGGAAGCCTGCTGGCCCTGCGCCAACTGGACTTTTAATTTGTATTGGGAGATATCAGAAATGCCGGTTTCTAGAGCTTTCTGGTTGGTAAAATGCTGAACAACACAGCTTTTACTGTAATTATAATTTAGAACATACAATGTTTCTGTCAAAAATAAAAGGCTACTGGGACATCATGAAATGATAGGATTTAAGTTTCAGAGTAGCAGCGGTGTTAGTATCTGTAAAAGAAAAGGAGTACTTGTGCCACCTTAGAGACTAACAAATTTATTTGAGCATAAGCTTTCGTGAGTGATAGCTCACTTCATCGGATAAATGCAGTGGAAAATACAGTGGGGAGATTTTATATACACAGAGAACATGAAACAATGGGTGTTACCATAGACACTGTAACACAAGTGATCAGGTTTCAGAGTAGCAGCTGTGTTAGTCTGTATTCGCAAAAAGAAAAGGAGTACTAGTGGCACCTATTGGTTAGTCTCTAAGGTGCCACTAGTACTCCTTTTCTAAAAGTGATCGGGTAAGGTGAGCTGTTACCAGCAGGAGAGAAAAAGAACCTTTTGTAGTGATAATCAAGGCGGGCCATTTCCAGCAGTTGACAAAAACATGTGAGAAACAGTGGCGGGGCGAGGGGGGGGGAATAAACATGGGGAAACAGTTTTACTTTGTGTAATGACCCATCCACTCCCAGTCTTTATTCAAGCCTAATGTAATGGTGTCCACTTTGCAAATTAATTCCAGTTCCGCAGTCTCTCATTGGAGTCTGTTTTTGAAGTTTTTTTTGTTGAAGAATTGCAACTTTTAGGTCTGTAATCGAGTGACCAGAGAGACTGAAGTGTTCTCCGACTGGTTTTTGAATGTTATAATTCTTGACATCTGATTTGTGTTCATTTATTCTTTTACATAGAGACTGTCCAATTTGGCCAATGTACATGGCAGAGGGGCATTGCTGGCACATGATGGCATACATCACACTGGTAGATGTGCAGGTGAACGAGCCTCTGATAGTGTGGCTGATGTTATTAGGCCCTATGATGGTGTCCCCTGAATAGATATGTGGACACAGTTGGCAACGGGCTTTGTTGCAAGGATAAGTTCGTGGGTTAGTGTGTTTGTTGTGTAGTGTGTGGTTGCTGGTGAGTATTTGCTTCAGGTTGGGGGGCTGTCTGTAGGCAAGGACTGGCCTGTCTGCCAAGATCTGTGAGAGTGATGGGTCATCCTTCAGGATAGGCTGTAGATCCTTGATGATGCGTTGGAGAGGTTTTAGTTGGGGGCTGAAGGTGATGGCTAGTGGCATTCTGTTATTTTCCTTGTTGGGCGTGTCCTGTAGTAGGTGACTTCTGGGAACTCTTCTGGCTCTGTCAATCTGTTTCTTCACTTCCGCAGGTGGGTATTGTAGTTGTAAGAATGCTTGATAGAGGTCTTGTAGGTGTTTGTCTCTGAGAGGTTGGAGCAAATGCGGTTGTATCGTAGAGCTTGGCTGTAGACATGTAGGATCGTGTGGTGTGGTCTGGATGAAAGCTGGATTCATGTAGGTAAGTATAGCGGTCAGTAGGTTTCTGGTATAGAGTGGTGTTTATTTGACCATCGGTTATTAGCACCATAGTGTCCAGGAAGTGGATCTCTTGTGTAGACTGGTCCAGGCTGAGGTTGACGGTGGGATGGAAATTGTTGAAATCATGCTGGAATTCCTCAAGGGCTTCTTTCCCATGGGTCCAGAGGATGAAGATGTCATCAATGTAGCGCAAGTAGAGTAGGGACATTAGGGGATGAGAGCTGAGGAAGCGTTGTTCTAAGTCAGCCATAAAAATGTTGGCATACTGTGGGGCCATGTGGGTACCCACAGCAGTGCTGCTGATTTGAAGGTATACGTTGTCCCCAAATGTGAAATAGTTATGGGTGAGGACAAAGTCACAAAGTTCAGCCACCAGGTTTGCAGTGACATTATCGGGGATACTGTTCCTGATGGCTTGTAGTCCATCTTTGTGTGGAATGTTGGTGTAGAGGGCTTCTACATCCATAGTGGCTAGGATGGTGTTTTCAGGAAGATCACCGATGGATTGTTGTTTCCTCAGGAAGTCAGTGGTGTCTCAAAGATAGCTAGGAGTGCTGGTAATGTAGGGCCTGAGGAGGGAGTCTACATAGCTAGACAATCCTGCTGTCAGGGTGCCAATGCCTGAGATGATGGGGCGTCCGGGATTTCCAGGTTTATGGATCTTGGGTAGTAGATAGAATACCCCTGCTCGGGGTTCTAGGGGTGTGTCTGTGCGGATTTGTTCTTGTGCTTTTTCAGGGCGTTTTCAGGATTTAAGTTGTTTCACAGATAAAGCGTACTATATGAAAAAAAGGCTTAACCTTTATCTGTCCTCTCTAGAACTGTATTTTAATGATGGCATTCTGTGATTTATTTAAAATAGTATTGTTACAATCCTATCATTTCAAAGCTACTATATTTTTTTCAATGTAAATTTAAAATGGCCCTGATACTTACAAGTTATTTCTAATTATTTGAGTATGCTTTTGCCCATATAGCTTTCATCAGTTCCCCCAAAGTAAGCTATTTGGGTAAAAACACATTTTCCCCAGTATAACAGTATCTTCAATAGGCCTTTTGGAAGGTCTTTAAAAAAAAAATCACATCCCTAACTGACATTATTATACTGACAAAAGTTTCTAGTGTAGACCTGGCCTGCAAAACTGACATCCTGATCCCAATTACTGACCGAGCCTCTGAAACTACTGTAGATGATAATGTTGTGTAAATTCTGCTTCAAGTTATGTTCACTAAACTGCAAGGAGCTACCTTGCAGATACCATATTAGGAAAAGGAACTTTGCTAAGGGAAATCTTCTACATTGCCATATTTCTATTAGAATGAGCCTTCAACATTTTCTGTACTAGAACATGAGCCATCTTATTATAGCAAGCTTCATTTCACTGCGCTATCTGCTCAGATCGTTGTTGGATTTCCTCTTGGATTTTATCCTGTAAGCAATATAGAAGAGATGACAAAGCTTTTCATTCTCTCAATGTAAAGATGAAGAACTAATTTCATATCAAACTTCTGTTGAATTGTGCTAGAAGAGTCACATCCCAAGGGAAAAAACTGGAAGGAAGGGCAATAAGGTGAATTAGATGGAACCACTTTAGAAAGAATTTTAGGGTTAAGAACTTCTTTGTCCTTATGGAAAGCAGGGAAAAGAGAATAGGCTATCAGGGATTTTAGGGTAGTACAAGTTACCTTCAAGGAAGAGGAGTAGAATGAACATTTCCTGAACAGTTCAGGAGGAGGATCAAAAATTTAATGAGGTTCAGATTAATGCCCCAAGACCGATTAGAGAATTTCACCAGTGGATAAAGACGAAGGAGCCTTTCATGAAGTGTTTCATCTGAGAGTGAGCAAATGGAATTTTCTGTTCCGGTGACTCAGAAGGCAAAACACTCTTTAGAAAAATCTTAACAGATGTTACTCTACAGAAGTGAATGAGTGAGAAGTCAAGAGGACTTCCAAAGTGATCATTTACAAGATTAAAGAATATTCTGTGCTTCCTCAGACGCAGAAGTGTCATTTGGTCACAGCATCCCAAGAGCCACAAAGCTAAGTAAAGAAAGACTGAATCAAAGCTGTTTGGAAAATGGGAAGAAAGAGGCTGTTCCAAGTGTGTGACACAGGCATTTCACTTAGGGCTTGATTCTGGCTTGCCTTTATGCAGGCACAGAGTGGAATAAAGGGTATGGCAGTAAGGAGCCCTGTCAAGGTTCCTTCCCCACTCTGAACTCTAGAGTACAGATGTGGGAACCTGCATGAAAGACCCCCTAAGCTTATTCTTACCAGCTTAGGTTAAAACTTCCCCGAGGTACAAACTTTGCCTTGTCCTTGAACAGTATGCTGCCACCACCAAGCAATTTAAACAAAGAACAGGGAAAGAGACCACTCGGAGACGTCTTCCCCCAAAATATCCCCCCAAGCCCTTACACCCCCTTTCCTGGGGAGGCTTGAGAATAAACAAGTTAAGACCAGCTTGGGTTTCTTAGGACCCATTAAACTGGCCATCGGGAAGTTTTGACTTGAAATAAGACGAAGGTTTCTAACCATCAGAGGAGTGAAGTTCTGCAACAGCCTTCCAAGGGAAGCAGTGGGGGCAAAAGACCTATCTGGCTTCAAGATTAAACTCGATACATTTATGGAGGAGATGGGATAACATGATTTTGGCAATTAATTGATCTTTAACTATTCATGGTAAATAAGCCCAATGGCCTGTGATGGGATGTTAGATGGGGTGGGATCTGAGTTACTACAGAGAATTCTTTCCTGGGTATCTGACTGGTGAATCTTGCCCACATGCTCAGGGTTCAGCTGATCGCCATATTTGGGGTCGAGAAGGAATTTTCCTCCAGGGCAGATTGGAAGAGGCCCTGGGCGTTTTTTACCTTCCTCTGTAGCATGGGGCATGGGTCACTTGCTGGAGGATTGAAGTGTCCTTGAAGGCTTTAAACCATTATTTGAGGACTTCAATAGTTCAGACATAGGTGAGAGGTTTATTGCAGGAGTGGGTGGGTGAGATTCTGTGGCCTGCATTGTGCAGGAGGTCAGACTAGATGATCATAATGGTCCCTTCTGACCTTAATATCTATGAGTCTATGAGAATGGAAGATAATCTCACAGGCAGGCAGATTCAAAACAGAGAATCCCTCTAGGCAAAACCTTAAGTTACAAAAAGACACAAAAAAAGGAATACACATTCCTCCAGCGCAGCGAATTTTACAAGCCAAAAAACAAAAAAAAAAACTAAGGCATTTTCTAGCTAGATTACTTTACCGGAGGTGGAAGGCTTGCATCCTTGATCTGTTCCTGGCAAAGGTATCACACAGACAGACAAAACCCTTTGTCCCCCACTCCAGATTTGAAAGTATCTTGTCCCCTCATTGGTCATTTTCGTTCAGGTGCCAGTGAGGTTACCTTAGCTTCTTAACTCTTTACAGGTGAAAGGATTTTGCCTCTGGCCAGGAGGGATTTTATAGCACTGTATACAGAAAGGTGGTTACCCTTCCCTTTATATTTATGACACGCCCCCCAAATCACAAATAGGGTGAAACACTGGCTGTGATTTCTTCCTGGAGCTCTAGGAGGAAACAGAGTTAATAAGACACATGCATCTCTAAATATATTATTAACTGTATAAAGACTAACAATATTTTCCACATCTCAAGAACGATTTTAACCAGTTGATTCTGGGAAACTTTCACAGGAGAGTGCATCAGCCACTTTGTTAGAAGCTCCTGAAATGTGTTGTATGTCGAAATCAAAATCTTGGAGAGCTAAACTCCACCGAATAAGTTTTTTGTTATTTCCCGTGGCAGTATGAAGCCACTGTAGCGCAGCCTGGTCGGTTTGCAGGTGGAAACGCCGTCCCCAAATGTATGGGCATAGCTCTTCCAGAGCGTAGACAATGGCGTAACATTCCTTTTCACTGATTGACCAGTGGCTTTCCCTCTCAGGCAGCTTCTTGCTGAGAAAGACAACAGAATGGAATTCTTGATTCAGTCCATCCTGCATTAAGACTGCTCCCACACCACGCTCAGACACATCTGTGGTTACTAGGAACGGTATGTCAAAGTCTGGGGCCCTTAGCACGGGGTCAGACATGAGTGTCGCTTTAAGCTGGTTGAAGGCCTTCTGACATTCTACATATCTTGTATATATAGCTTGGGCAGGAACTGGAAAGAATTGCACTTGCTACACGTGGGGAAATGCAAGGGGTTCTTATTACAAATTTTTCAACTTAGCATAAGTTGGAAGCCTGGAAGACTGGAAAAATCTCACTTTTCAGGTTGTTGGGTTTGTTTTTTTTTTTACCGTTTTTCACCACCATTTTTCTTAAAAATAAAATTAAACAAAACACCCCAAATGTTAGTAAATAAAATGCAAAAACCCACGTTAACACAGTGTTAAAGGTTGCACTGTTAAACCCTCAATTAGTAGGAAATGTCAATGCTAAGGCTGAATGTGCAATCCTAACTTGACTCCCATGTGTGTATGCATTACGATACAGGGCCAGACTACACTTTCAGTTACATCCAGGTATATCCAAAGACACTTCAATGACTTGTAACAACACCTTTCACTGGGTTGCCTGCAGGAACTGAAACTAGGACCTCTGGATCTCAAAGCATAACCTCTGCTACTTTGAGTAATTAACCAAACCCACTGGCCCACACCAAGTAACACTCATACCTTTATAAGCAATCTAGCTCCGGCAGGGGTGGGGGGCGGAACCACACGACAAAGAGCCACACTGTTTTACCATGGGTTATATGCTCCCTATAGCTGAGGAAACTCATTGCACGCTTATTCCAGATATATTCTGATGTGACAGCAGAATTGGGCCCACTGTCATAAACTGCATGATCACATGTTATTTCTCAAATAATACAACACAGCATCATACATTGTTTTTCCTACAACCTTAGATACATTTAAGGTATTTTACAGTGTTTACTATTCAGAGTATGCCAGAGAAACAAAGCTTATTAAAATTCTTTATATGATAAATATACAGTAAAACTATGCTTAGATAATGAATATGTTTTAGCGTACTCTAGGGTTCTGAATGAAATTACCACATTAACCCTTTCCATAATGGCAATATTATCTATGATATTTCATTAATATGTATTACTGTAAAATACTATTGCTGTTCAGTACATTACTTAGCAACTAGAAATACAAACAGGCTAAGATTTTTTAAAGTGGCTACCTAAATTTAGGCACCAAGGTTGAGATTTTTAAAAGCCAACCAGGCAACTCCCATTAACTTCAATCTGGCCATTTATATGGGTGCCTAATATGGATGCACAATCCCAATTTAAGAATATTTCTGAAAACCTTGGCCACATATTTTTGTCATTTTATGGAAAAAAATCAGTTTTTGTTTTATACTTGTATTTGTTTGAAATATATTTCAATGGTACAGAAATATTTCAGATCAATGTATAGAAATATAAATTTTGTACATAATCTCACTCATTAAACAAACTTTTGAATAATATTTAAAATAGTATACTTCCGATAACTTCCAAAAAATTGGAACTTCATTATGGCATTAGGAAGACAGGCCACATGAAAAGTGCTAACTTGCCATTTTAAAAATAGTTGAATTTTCCTAGAACAATTCAGCAGTTTGCCCAGATCTATCTTGAACCAACAATATTTAGCATTATTTATGAATACAATTCTAGAAGAATCAAAAGTAGGACTCCAACTGAATGTCCTACATGTGCCCAAGTATTTAAGGAATCTCAGAACAGTGGGTAATAGTACAGATCAGACAGTGGTAAAATGAATTTGGTATGAGGTTTTTTTCTATGTAACATATTACAGATTAGGCATGTCACAGAGTAAATTATCTGATATGAAGTAACAAGTAACATATTCATGCGTAATATATTAGAAGACATCCCAAAGAAATTCCTAATTTAACTCCTTCACTGGTCCATGGGCTGTTTATAGGCCTATTTTATATCAACGAGGATTACAGACATATGCCCAAGACACAATATCTGGAGTCAAGAGTCCCAAATGGGGTTGCAGGGTTTCTACCGATCCCATCATTTTGAACCACTGTTTCAATCCTGAACCCCTCTACTTTCTATAAAAAGTCCCTAACTCAACACAAGGAGATTCTCTAAATACAACATTCTCAAACCTTAAGAACGTTATTTATCTCTGCAGTTCTCCCAGACTCAGACAGTCCAGGGGGTAAAATCCCATAGTTAAAGAAAAACCTGAGCTCTGTGGACTATCCCCAAATGGACATTTTAATTAGAGGAATTTTTAGAAGGTTTTCATATTGGCATAGCCTCCCACCTCAGTGAAAGACATTAACAGGAATAACATTTATAATGTTTTTTTAGCAGCCCATTTTGATTTTTCACTTTCCTTAGGGACAGATGTTCTGCAGAGACTCCATTCATACTGTGATGAAAATCAAACTGTTTCAAATTAGTGATACTGAAACTGTCATGATGTACAACAAATGACACCTTTTTAAATAGGAATTGTTTCTATCTACCACAATTCATTCTCATAAAGTGCTAAATTGCAGAAGAAACTTTGATGTTTACCTCCATCCCTTTTGGGCACGCAAACATGTTTATTTAAATCAGCAGGAGAAGTGAGTCATCCTACTGCTAAATAATTCAAAGATTTGTAAATGCTGATTCTTTGAAAACCAAGCAAGTGTGTTTAAAAGTCTCCTTCCTTTGAGACCACCACAGCTTCTTCACTTGACTTCTGTCTATCTCAATACCTTAATACTCATACTAGGACAACAAACATTTTATTCAATTGCTGTCATGTTTCCAGCATTGTGACAGGGTGTACCTACCCTGCACTGGTCCCACAGGAGTTAACAACACTGTGTGGGCTGAAGAGGCCATGCCCCCTCATACCTACTGGGCATGCTCAGAACCAGAGTATAAAAGAGAGTGGCTCAGCTCAATCTGGGCTGATCATGGAAGAGACCAAAGGTGTGTTGCAGGCTCCTACCAGGAAGCTGCCAGAGCCCCTGGCCACAGAGGCCAGCCATGCTGAGACCCCAGTGGACACCCAGCCAACCCCAACAGAGAAGAAATCACTGAGGCTGTGAGATTGCTCTTACTGGAAGTAAGAGTAGGAAGCGACCCAGGAAACGGGACTGTAGCAATAGGAGACCAAGACTGATCACAGAAATACTGGTTCCTGAGGGTCCTGGCTCAGGACCTGGTGGAGAAGGGTGGGCCTGGGGCCCCCTTACCCCAAGTGCACACGCCACGAGTTGTAATCACCAGCTGAAGGGGTGGGTTTTACTGTCAAAGGACAGTTTTGTTGACTCTGGCCATTGGACCACATTGCCCGAAGAGAAGGGTAACGGCTTAGATTCTAGCCGTTGGGCCACACTGCCCTGTGCAGAAAGGCAGCTCTATTGACTCTATGGGTCATGCTGCCCTAAAGAAAAGGGCTACCACACAGACTCTGGCCATTGGGCCCTGCTACCATGAAGAGAAGGGTGGCCATATAGACTCTGAAAAATTGGGCTACACTGCCCTGACCAGAAGGGCAGCCCTATTGACTCTGGCCATTGTTTCTGTTCTGTGATTAATTAGATTTATGATTCTATAGATGTTATCAATTATGTCAGTGTGACGGGTTCCCTCCAGGGTGCAACCTGGAACTGGGGTACCACTGAGCCTTCTGACCCACCAGCCTGGGCTCCCTCTCACACCATGCTGCTGTGACAAGCTGAAAAGCCCTCCAAGCTTGCACTTTCACCAGCATTCACACAGGTAGAAACACAGCAAACTGCAGTTACATGCAGGCTCACTAACCACCAGCCTCCCAGCCTAGGACCCCAGAGCAGTACTGTCCTGCCCTGGCCAAATCTGGCCAGTATATGGGTTTAATACCCAGTCTGCCTCTCCCTCAATGTGAAAAGGACCATGCACACTTGTGATAACCAAGCTGAGATTTTCCCCAGACACCTTAGTCAAATGCACACTGGTTTGGATTAAAACATAAAATAAGTTTAACAACTACAAAAATATAGATTTTAAAGAGATTATAAGTAATAGTGAACAGATCAAAGCAGATTACCTAATAAATAAACAAAACAGCAAACTGAGCTTAACATACTAGATAGGAAGGATATAAATTAGCAAATTCTCACCCTGAATGATAAACAGGCTGGCAGATTCTTAAGGCACAAGCTGCCTTTTCTTTGCAGCTTGGGTTTCCCAGGTTTTCATACACAGGCTAGAAATCCCTTTAGCCTGGGGTCATCACTTCCCCCAGTTCAGTCTTCGTTCCTCAGGTGTTTCCAGGTGGGTTGTTGTAGGGAGAGTGAGGTACCATCATGTCATTTCCCCCTTTTATATCCTCTTCCCACTTGCTGGAAAGCTTTTTTGCTGTGACCTGGCTCAAACAGTTCCCATTGTGTAGTGCTATCTCTGAGAGGTTTCTGTTGCACACAGTTCCTAAGGTAACCCTTGTGCTTGTGTGCATTTCCTCAATAAGCCATTAACATTGTTTGGCCTTTTTACTGTTGTACCTGAAAGGCTGCTTGTGGGTGTTTTCAACCTCCCAACATGTTTCAATAATACATACACAGCCAAACTTCATAACTTCACATATGACGATAGCACATAAAATCCAACAAGATATTAATGTCTAGAATACCAAGACTTTTAGAATGATACCCCGCAAGGTATACTTTGTGAAAAACATATCCTGATTACATGACAGTGGTGAATATTGGGGTGCCAGGGTGTCAATCAGATAAAAACCATTAAGACTCACATGTGAAGACCATGAATATTTTCTGCAAAGTCTTCTTGGTGTTTAAATATATTAATATCACTGCACAATAAAAACCAGCAATATTGAGAACTCTCCTTTTGTTGGATACCACTGTCTAAAAATTGGGTCACATAGAAGGATAGTAACATTATGGCAGCTTGCAACATATAATCCTCATTCAGAATTTCTCAGCCATAAGAGTCCGTTAAAAATGATTTCTAGAGGAACTGCTAGCTCCTCTTTCTCAGCAAGCATTTAATTTTCACATGCCTGATTTGTGCACTCCTCTGCTTTGCTACCTAGGTAGCAAATGTTATGCCACTGGAATTCATCAGTTTTTTGTTTCAAAATAGAAGCAAGTAGGTAACTGTGGAACTGGAGCATTTCCCAATTAAAACTGAATACCTAAACAATGCTTTCTCCAAGTTTACCTGCAAATATAAGCTGAGACACAGGCAAAGAGAATTACAATCTAACCTATACTTGAGGCGAACTGCTATATCAATGCCTTGTGACGCTATAGTGAGCAGATGTGGTACCAATACATTAACAAGGGGCTCCAACAAAAATTTCCCACTTACTGTATGAGAAACTCAGATGTATGTATGCTTTCACACAGAAAGGGCAAGTATAGTAAATAAAAACTACCTTCTTATAACATAACTAAGCACAAAGGCAATATCATTGGGCAAACTTATATTAAGCTCAACTGGTGGGAGTGATTACATTTTGTTCCTAAACACTACACTGATTGTACTGATAGTATAGTACTGTGTTCAAACTGTATAATTTGTAACAGATGTGGAGGAAGAGAATGAAGAGTACTCAGATATGAGTGATATGCTCTAATGTCAGAACATAGAGATATAGATCTTCCCATATTTTTTTAAAATACCTGACACTTGTTAAAATCTAGTCCAGAACTGGCAGATCCTACAGAGCAAAATAGGAAGCTTCTAGAATCTCTTCACGGAGGCAACCCTGGGCCAGAAAGAAAACGGTTACTTACCCTATACTAACTCTGCTTCTCTGAGATGTTGTAGACAGTATGGATGCAACTGTGGATTCCACTGTTGGGTGTGCACATGCCTCAGGCAAGTGAGGAGATATAGATATATAGATATTTAAAACAACATGCATATGTCCTGCACCTCCTCATGCTCTCATGTGAGGGCATACAGATGGAGCAACCACATCGTTCTCTTTGTTCCCTCACAACTTGTAGCTGAGGACTTTGAAAAGCAGGGATGGAGGGCAAATCACAGGATTCATACCGACTACCTCTTCTTCAAGAACCAGAGTTACTGTAGGAAAGTAACCATTCTTTCTTTAAGTGTGTGTATTTCTGAGAAAAAAAATCTGACATCTGTGCACAAAGCATGCACACACCTGCAGTGGAAATGACATGTGCAATCACTTGAAGAATTTCTTTTCCCCAGTAATGAGTGGGGCTTCAGGGGGAAACAGATAGGTTGATTGATTGGTTAGATGAAAATCTGAGACCAATTTAGGAATGAACTTTGGATGAGTTCTGAGCACCATCTTTTCGCTATGGAATGTCACAAATTGAGGTTTGGTCGTGAGGGCCCGTAGCTCACTCATCCTCCTGGCTGAAGTGGTAGCCACCAGGAAGACAATCTTCTACATGAAGTAGTCTAAAGCGTATCCTGAGAGAGGATCAAATGGAGGATCAATGAGCCCAAGAAGACTAAACTGAAGCCTCAAGTAGGAGCAGTTTCTCTGATAGGTGAGAAAGCCTGTAACAGCCTCTTGAGAAACTTCAGTACTGTGTGGTAAGAAAAGACTTAGCATGACTGTACAGGTGGATGACAAGCTGAGATCCTGTGATGTGGATCTTTAATACAGCTGAATGAAAGGCCATCTGTTTCAAGTGCAACAAATAGTCGAGGATGTTCGGTATCAAGGCTTGGGCCAGGTCCAGACTATGTCAGGCTGCTCACAAGTGAGAATCTCTGCCACTTAGATTAGTACAATAGAACCTCAAAGTTACAAACACCAGAGTTACAGACCAGCTCGTCAACCGGACACCATATGGAACCAGAAGTAAGCAATAAGGCAGCAGCGGAGACAAAAAAAAAAAAGCAAATACTGTACTGTATTATACCTGTACTGCATCTTAAAGGGAGGCACATCTGGGCTGCCTTGTCCCCACTCCCACCCCCTACTCGCCATGTGTGAGGTAGCCACTTACAGGTAGGAGGTGAAGATGCTGAGTTTCACAGGCCAAGCTGCGATCCCCCGAGCAGGAGCAGTGCAGTGATCTGCATTGCTTTCCTGTAAGACACGGGCACTGTTTCCCTCCCCATCCTCCCCCCGGCTGGGAAGGGAACAAGCTTGCAAGCTTTGTCAGAGCCAGGGAAAGAAGCTTCCCCGCCCAGATGTTGATGGGGAAGGGATAGCTCAGTGGTTTGAGCATTGGCCTGCTAAACCCAGGGTTGTGAGTTCAATCCTTGAGGGGGCCATTTAAGGATCTGGGGCAAAAATTGGGGATTGGTCCTGCTTTGAGCAGGGGGTTGGACTAGATGACCTCCTGAGGTCCCTTCCAACTCTGATATTCTATTAAGAAGCCCTCTATAGCCTAGTGGTGAGGGCTCTCTGCTGGGATGCTGGAGTCCTTGGTTCAATTCACTCCTCCGGCTGTTGAGAGGGGTGCTGGTCAGTTGGGAGTGTGCTCACTTTTCCTCTTGAAGCTGGTCCACTTTAACTCAATAGTAATTGGGCCAAACCAAGACCCAAAAGCAAAAAGCCCTCTATAGCCTAGTGGCGAGGGCTCTCTGCTGGGATGCTGGAGTCCTTGGTTCAATTCACTCCTCTGGCTGTTGAGAGGGGTGCTGGTCAGTTGGGAGTATGCTCACTTTTGGGAGGGAGGCATAGCTCAGTGGTTTGAGCATTGGCCTGCTAAACCCAGGGTTGTGAGTTCAATCCTTGAGGGGGCCATTTAGGGATCTGGGGCAAAAATTGGGGATTGGCCCTGCTTTGAGCAGGGGGTTGGACTAGATGACCTCCTGAGGTCCCTTCCAACCCTGATATTCTATGATTCTATGCTGCAAGGAAGCTGCCCTTGCTGGGGCAGGAGCTGCTGGAGCCAGAGCCTGAGCCCGAGCTCCTGCCTGCACACTGCACTCTGGAAGAGCAGCTCAGTTTTAAAGGGCCACAGCCTGCACCACGCATCCACTGATGCCACAGTGCTCCAGGGTGCCTCACTCATCACCTTTGAAGCCAGGGGGCTAGAACTAGCTGCTTGTCCCCACCCCCACTCACTGGGCAGCCACTCACAGGTAGGAGGTGAAGACGCTGAAGTTCGCAGGCACAGCTGTGAGCCCCCGCTCTAAGCAGTCCGCCCTGAGGAGCATCCCATAAGGTCTTGTTCAGAGTTACGAACATTTCAGAGCTACAGACAACCTCCATTTCTGAGATGTCCGTAACCCTGACGTTCTATGTCCTTCAGTTCCAGAGCCCAAGTCCTGCGAGCCTAAGTCAGCTGCCTTGGGCCAACTACAGGTTTTTATCCCTGTGCAGACATACCCTATGGGTATGTTTACACTGCAATTCAAAACCCATGGCTGGCCTGTGCCAACTGACTGGGACTAAGGAGCTCAGGCTAAGGGGCTATTTAATTGCAGTGCAGACATTCAGGCTCAGGCTGGAGCCCAGGATCTAGGTGGGAGGGTCCTGGAGCTTGGGCTGCAGCCCACGCCTGAACGTCTACACCACAATTAAACAGCCGCTTAGCCTGAGCCTCATGAGCCTGAGTCAGCTGGCATGGGCCTGCTGTGGGTGTTCAAATGCCATGTAGACATACCCTCAATTTCTCTAGCAGTGAGGTTGCCAGAGTCAGCACCAAAGACTGAAGCTGCATTCTCTACCTTTGCTGATCTTTTCTTTCCCCCTTTTGTATGTGTTTGTCTTCTGCGAAATGGGATCAGACTTGAACAGCAATAACAATAGCTCCATCCCTTCTCAACTATTTCTGTCCTTGCCCCCACAAAAAAAAGACAGTCATTACCATCTTTAAACACCATCTAAAGACTGTCAGATAGGGTTTTTCCCCTTTTTTCATATAGCTAAAGGGAAAAGGAATAATGGATATTGTTACAATGAAAATCTTACTTAATACTTTATATTTTAAATGCTTGAACTGTTTTTCTTCCCCCCACCCCATCCCACACTACCCTGTACCTTTAATGAAAGGTTTAAAACATTTTGAATGGTGTTTTGCCATGGTAGTAAGTAAACCAAGGAATCAGCTCCAGCTGGACCCACATACCACCACCACCACCACCACCAGAAGCAGCATATAAGGACTGCATTTCCTTTTCAAAATTTGGAAACAATGAATGAAAAAGTGAGCGATTTGTCTAAAATTTGTAAGTGATACCTCCCATCTTATCTTTGCCCATCCTCCTGAAGCAGTTTAAAAAAGAAAAGGAGAATAAGAATGGCAAGGGGAAGGGGAAGGCATGGGAGGAAAGGTGACTATGGGTTTAATGAAGCTGCTTCTGGTGGGGACACAACTGAGAGTATCAATTCAGAACAAACTGCTTAGAGCAGGGCAGTCACAGCCCAAGGCTGCAGTTCCTCCACTATTGAGGCACACCAAACCAGCCAAACAGAGAAGACTTCGGTTTTACCCTACTGGCTAACCAGAAGTCATACAAGCTATTCCCTCAGATACTCCAGTTCCCTTGTATCACCACCTGCACCAGGCTAATGAGAACACCTGATTCCAATTAATCTGCAAAAAGTCAGGTGAAGCCATTAAGTTAATGTGAACACCTGACTCTAATTAAGGCCCTTCTGATACTATAAAAAGACTCACTCCAGTCAGGCTGAGGGGAGCCAGAGGAGAGGAAGTGTGGCTGAAGGGCTGGTTAATGAAGACACCCTCAAATCATTGGTAAGGAAGCCCTAAGGTAAGGGTGGAGAAGAGGGGGAGAGCTGTGCGGAAGTGGCCTAGGGAAATGCAGCAACTCTGGCAGTGAAAGGTCGGCTGCCAACAGCTGTTGCCATTAGGGTCCCTGGGCCGGAACCCGGAGTAGAGGGCGGGCCCAGGTTCCCCCCAACCCGCCACTACAGAAACACCTCCTGGGAGGGGAAGATAGGCCCCTGTCAGGACAGGAGACTAAACTATTACGGAATAAGCCTGTAGGGACAACAGAGACTGTGGGAGTTCTCTCACCAACCTCCTTGCTGGCTTATGATGAAAAGGGCTCAGTAGACTGTAACCCTGGCCCTAGAGAGAGAAGGGCTACGTGGAGGGTCGCAGTGAGCCTCTGAGGCTAGCAGAAACCGCCTGGAAGCGCGGGACCCACGGGGACAAGGTCGGAGCTCTGCCAAAAAAGGTTCTCCCGATCCCAAAGGACCAAGCCCCAGACGCAGGTCAATATACAAGTCAGATCTTACCCACAAATCACGCTGTTGCCAATCCTTTAGAATCTAAAATCTAAAGGATTATTCATAAAAAGAAAAATATAGATGAGAGTTAAAATTGGTTAAATGGAATCAATTACATACAGTAATGGCAAAGTTCTTGATTCAGGCTTGTAGCAGTGATGGAGTAAACTGCAGGTTCAAATCAAGTCTCTGGAGTACATCCACAGCTTGGATAGGTCATTCAGTCCTTTGTTCAGAGCTTCACTGTAGCAAAGTTCCTCCAGAGGTAAGAAGCAGGATTGAAGACAAAATTGAGGGGTTTCCAGGGCCTTTTATATCCTCTGCCCTGTGGAAGAACAACCCTTTGTTCTTACTGTGGAAAATCACAGCAGCAAGATGGAGTTTGGAGTCATATGGGCAAGTCACATGTCCATGCATGACTCGGCTCTTTGCAGGGAGAGCAGCCATTGTTCACATGCTACCTTGAATGTTCCCAGGAAGACTTTTCATGTGGATTGGAGTTTCCCAAGGTCCACTGTCAGTTAAGTGTTTGGACTAACACAGCTACCCCTCTGATACTTGACACCATGCAAGGCACTGCATTTAGCCATATGGAGTGGAAATCCATCAACCTGAGGAAGAAACTTGCACAGACAGATATCTTCTTCTTTTCCAAATGCAAACGGATGGACATCATACCAAATGGACTGAAGGTGAAAAATCCATTGCTATCGACATACTGCACGGACCACAGTGAGAGATTATGCCACACACTACCAAAGAAACTGAGGAACCATCTGATCAGCATCCTATACAGCAAACAGGAAAAAAGAGCTCTCCAACCTGGAGACTCTCAAAATAACCAACCTTCCATACAAACGGACTTTACTAAAATAAGACAGGAGATCTACATTACACACTTCACCTCTCTACAAAGGAAAAATGACTGTAAGCGGTCTAAAATCCTACCTGCCACATGGGGCCACAATAGTTGTACCCCTAACTCACCCAGCAATATTGTCAATCTATCCAGAAGATTGGCAGAAGAGTCTGTCCTATCTCGGGGACTCTCTTTCTGCCCCACCACAAACATGATACAGTTCTGCGGCGATCTGGAAGCCTACTTTCGCCGTCTCCGACTCAAAGAATACTTTCAAGATAACACTGAACAGCACACTGATACACAGATACCAACACACAAGAAGAACTCCACATGGACTCCTCCTGAGGGTCGAAATGACAGTCTGGCCCTATACATAGGATGCTTCCACTGACGTGCACAGGCAGAAATTGTGGAAAAACAACATAGCTTGCCTCATAACCTAAGTCGTGCAGAACGCAATGCCATCCACAGCCTCAGAAACAACCCTGACACTATAATCAAAGAGGCTGATAAAGGAGATGCTGTTGTCATCATGAACAGGTCTGACTACCAAAAGGAGGCTGCCAGACAACTCTCCAATACCAAATTCTACAGGCCACTTTCCTCAGATCCCACTGAGGAATACACTAAGAAACTGCACCATCTACTCAGGACACTCCCAATACTAACACAGGAACAAATCAACATACCCTTAGAGCCCCGACCAGGGTTATTCTATCTACTACCCAAGATCCACAAACCTGGAAATCCTGGACGCCCCATCATCTCGGGCATTGGCACTCTCACTGAAGGACTGTCCAGATATATGGACTCTCTACTCAGACCCTACGCCACCAGCACTCCCAGCTATCTCCGTGACACCACTAATTTCCTGAGAAAACTACAATGCATTGGTGATCTTCCAGAAAACACCATCCTAGCCACCATGGATGTGTAGAGGCTCTCTACACAAACATCTCACACACAGATGGAATGCAAGCTGTCAGGAACAGTATCCCTGATGATGCCACAGCACAACTGGTTGCTGAGCTCTGTGACTTTATCCTCATGCATAATTATTTCAAATTTGGTGACAATATATACCTTCAGACAAGTGGCATCGCTATGGGCACCTGAATGGCCCCACAATATGCCAAGATTTTTATAGCTGACCTGGAACAACGCTTCCTCAGCTCTTGTCCACTCATACCCCTCTCTACCTACGCTACATTGATGACATCTTCATCATCTGGACCCATGGGAAGGAAACCCTGGAAGAATTCCACCATGATTTCAATAGCTTCCACCCCACCATCAATCTCAGCCTGGACCAATCTACACGGGAGGTCCACTTCCTAGACACCATGGGGCAAATAAGTGACGGTCACGTTAACCCCACCCTATACCGAAAACCCACCAATTGTTATGCATATCTTCATGCCTTCAGCTTCCATGCCGGACAAACCACACGATCCATTGTCTACAGCCAAGCGCCGAGGTACAACCGTATTTGCTCCAACCCCTCAGACAGAAACCAACACCTACAAGATCTTCACCAAGCATTCTCAAAACTACAATACCCACACGAGGAAATAAGGAAACAGATCAGCAGAGCCAGACGTGTACCCAGAAGCCTCCTGCTGCAAGACAAGCCCAAGAAAGAAACCAACAGAACTCCACTGGCCATCACATACAGTCCTCAGCTAAAACCTCTCCAACGCATCATCAGTGATCTACAACCCATCCTGGACAACGATCCCTCACTTTCACAGGCCTTGGGAGGCAGGCCAGTCCTCGCCCACAGACAACCCGCCAACCTGAAGCATATTCTCACCAGCAACTACACACCACACCATAGTAACTAACTCAGGAACCAATCCATGCAACAAACCTCGATGCCAACTCTGCCCACATATCTACACCAGCAACACCATCGCAGGACCTCACCAGATCAGCCACACCATCACCGGTTCATTCACCTGCATGTCCACCAATGTAATATACGCCAGCATGTGCCAGCAATGCCCCTCTGCCATGTACATCGGCCAAACCGGACAGTCTCTACCTAAAAGGATAAATGGACACAAATCAGATATTAGGAATGGCAATATTCAAAAACCTGTAGGAGAACACTTCAACTTCCCTGGACAACAATAGCAGATTTAAAAGTAGCCATCCTGCAGCAAAAAAACTTCAGGACCAGACTTCAGAGAAACTGCTGAGCTTCAGTTCATTTGCAAATTTGACACCATCAACTCAGGATTAAACAAAGACTGTGAATTGCTAGCCAACTACAACAGCAGTTTCTCCTTCCTTGGTGTTCACAGCTCAACTGCTAGAAGAGGGCCTTATCCTCCCTGATTGAACTAACCTAGTTATCCCTAGCCTGATTCTTGCTTGCATATTTATACCTGCCTCTGGAAATTTCCCCTACGTGCATCGATGAAGTGGGTATTCCCCCACGAAAGCTTATGCTCCAATACGTCTGTTAGTCTATAAGGTGCCACAGGACTCTTTGCCACTTTAAGTGTTTGGAGTCTCCCAAGATCCACTGTCAGTTAAGTGTTTCTTGATTGGGCACTTAATCTGCAAATTCCTTTCTCAAGAAGCTGACCAAATGCTTCACTAATGCCACTTTTAGAATCAAACACATTGAGATACAACTACATAGCCAATATTCATAATTTCAACTACAAAATTGATACATGCATACTGATAGCATAATCATAACCAGCAGATCATAACCTTTCCATTGACACCTTACTGGACCTTCTTTGTACAAGATTTGGTGCAACTATAGTACTTTGGTTGCAACAACAATCTATATGGTCACAGATCATGTCAATAACATCACAACGGGGTATATACAGAGCTCCTGGCATGAAGGGAAGAATGGAGGAGTTTGGTATGGGGGGGTGTCATAAATATAAAGGGAAGAGGAAACACCTTTAAAATCCCTCCTGGCCAGAGGAAAAACCCTTTCACCTGTAAAGGGTTAAGAAGCTAGGATACCTCGCTGGCACCTGACCACAATGACCAATGAGGAGACAAGATACTTTCAAAGCTGGGGGGGGGGAAACAAAAGGGACAGAACACAAATGGAGTCTTAGAACTTAGTAAGTAATCTAGCTAGATATGCGTTAGATTCTGTTTTCTTTAAATGGCTGAGAAAATAAGCTGTGCTGAATGGAATGGATATTCCTGTTTTGTGTCTTTTTGTAACTTAAGGTTTTGCCTAGAGGGATTCTCTATGTTTTGAATCTAATTACCCTGTAAGGTATTTACCATCCTGATTTTACAGAGGTGATTCTTTTTACTTCTATTAAAATCCTTCTTTTCACAAACTGAATGCTTTTTCATTGTTCTTAAGATCCAAGGGTGTGGGTCTGTGGTCACCTATGCAAATTGGTGAGGATTTTTATCAAACCTTCCCCAGGAAAAGAGGGTAAGATTTGGGAGGATTTGGGGGGGAAAGACGTTTCCAAACGAACTCTTTCCCAGTAACCGATGTTAGACGTTTGGTGGTGGCAGCGAAAGTCCAAGGGCTAAGGGTAAAATCGTTTGTACCTTGGGGAAGTTTTAACCTAAGCTGGTAAAAGTAAGCTTAGGAGGTTTTCATGCAGGTCCCCACATCTGTATCCTAGAGTTCAGAGTGGGGACGGAACCTTGACAGGGGGAAATGGGGAAGTGGGGGTGACCCAAAATCCTTGGAGGGGAGGGTGAATGGTAGGATCCTGGCATGGGGAAATGGGGGGAATGGAGGAGAGCACAGAAGCTCTAATATGTGTGTGTGTGCGGGGGCGGGGGGGAGGGTGAGAATGGAGAACCCGGTCATGGGGAGCACACAGCATTCTGGTGGGAGGTAGAATGGGAGATGGGGAAGCACACAGAACCTCTGATGCAGAGGACAATGGGGACCTTGGTATGGAGGGAGTAAGGGGGAATTAGGGTACAACACAGAGGCCCTCCCCCCTTGGCACAGGGGAAAGAATGAGACCCACTATCAAACAGGGGAAAGGGTGCACACAGAGCCCCTGGCATGAAGTGTGAGGTGGGGAAGGGCTATGGGGAGTCCATGAAATAAAGGGATGGGAGAGTAACACAAATTAAATCTAAGGGTGAGACTGCAGGGATGCCAGGAGCCTCTGATGTGTGCAATCAGCTTAGCCTAAATAGCCAACAAGTGTTTGTGTCCCTAGTGGACCTGCATCAATAAGAGCATGCTGAATCTTACAAAATGGGTTTTTTCTTCACCTTGCTGTTACATTATTTCCTTTGAAAAGGCAGATATAGATGAATGACTGAACTGAGAAGAGACCTGTAGCAGAGTCAGCCGCCTCCCATGTGGCCCTTTGTGGCCAGGCGTGCCTTTGCAGTGCCCTGGTAACAATTTCTCCCTCACAGGCTTTTTAAAACAAATTCCACAAAGACTTTTCTTGTCCATTCCCCACCCCTTCTCGGATTGGGGCGAGGGGGGAGGGAGGGCCTCTAACTTTATTAATACAAATAAAATTCTACATAAAACTCATAATAAAAGTTGCAAATCACAGTCCATCGTTTTTACCCTCTTGTCAGGTCACTCCCAGGCTTTTCCTGCCTGTAGTCTCAGTAGGGAAGCCTCATGTCGTGGGTCCTTCTCCTGGAGCCTGTTTATTCTCAGCAGTCTCCAGTTCATCCTACCCCCAGGCCGCCCTGTGAGAGGCTTTACCTTCTGTGGTTGGCCACTCCCAGGCCCTACCTGGCTGGACTCTGTTTCTGGTTCTGATTTCCAAACCCCCTCCTAGCAGGCTCTTCTCTCCAGAAGCCTTTCTTGTTGCCTGAGCTTTCCCCTTCACTGCAACCTTTACAGGGCAGTCCCTGATCCAACCCCGGTGTAACTCTTCAATAATCAGGCCCTCCAGCCCTTAAGGAGCAAGCCACTCTATTACAAGGCCTATCTATCTAAGGTTTCAGAATAGCAGCCGTGTTAGTCTGTATTCGCAAAATGAAAAGGAATACTTGTGGCACCTTAGAGACTAACCAATTTATCTGAGCATAAGCTTTTGTGAGCTACAACTCACTTCATCGGATGCATTGGTTAGTCTCTAAGGTGCCACAAGTACTCCTCTTCTTTTATCTATCTAAGGTACTCCTTATGCACCAACTACTGTGGTATCTTAAGACTGCAAATTTGTCTATGCATATTACACACATCTCTACCTACCTCTGATAGTTTTGTAAGGCAAGTGTCATTCCCTCATGCACAAAAGAGTTTAATGTTCTCTTTATCCCTTATTTTATAATGTTGACTTTTTAATTATACCAGGTCAAAGCTCTGTATGGCAATCAAACAACAGCCAATGATATCTGTATGAGTCCACTTTGTATGCTCAAGGAGTACCCTAGTGACATTGGCATTCAGTTGACTATCATACATAGCAACAGGCTGGGAAGACCTTTGGGTTTTGTGGTGGAAGGGGGAAATCGGATCAGCCAAAGAGGGAAACATTCAAAATTCCTGAAGTCTCATCTTGGAAAGTCTACAGTACTGTGTAAGCCAGCAACTGAGAAGAGTTTCTTCCCCAAATGAAGGAAGAGATGAACATTTTAAAAGTATAGAAAACTTATTGCTTCTATGTTTATAGAAGTATTTTCACAGAGAATTCCACTTGGAGTTTGTCACCCAAAAAAAAAAAAAATCTTGTCTAGAGATTTACCAAGGTGGTTATCATTTTCTTGTTCAGATTATATACTCTAGTAAAGGTGTTCCATAGACTCATTTGACTTCCAACAAATGTTAGCTCTCATACATTTAAACTGATAATGAAAAATAATGTAACATCTGTGACACTCAAAACTAATCTCCTTATTTACCAGTAGGGCACATGTATTTATGCTAAACATATAACCATTCCAATTTATTTTTAAAAAGTTTGCTGGATGGCAATGATAATGTAATGTCAACTGTGTGCAAAAAATTATAAAACGTAATTAGCTAAGAGATTGTTTTCTGTACTCATCAATCCTCTTTTCTCTCCATATGCAACAACTGCTCACCTCTCATTTACATATCACAGGAAAGATGCTCAGTTCAAAATGGGCGAATGAGCTATGTATAGTCTTCTAAAGAAATGAAAAGTAGGCTGTCGATTAATCACAGTTAACTATGCGATTAACTCAAAAAAATTAATCGTGATTTAAAAAATTAATTGTGACTAATCGCAGTTTTATCACACTGTTAAACAATTGAATACCAATTGATGTTTATTAAATATTTTGGATGTTTTTCTACATTTTCAAATATATTGATTTCTATTACAACAGAATAAAAAATGTACAGTACTCTTATATTTTTATTAGAAATATTTGCACTGTAAACCAAAGAAACAGTATTTTTCAATTCACCTCATACAAGCACTGGAGTGCAATCTCTTTATCGTGAAAGCGCAACTTACAAAGTAGATTTTTTTCTTTTTTACATAACTACTCTCAGAAACAAAACAATGTAAAACTTTAGAGCCTACAAGTCCACTCAGTCCTATTTCTTGTTCAGCCAGTCGCAAAGACAAACAAGTTTGTTTATATTTACAGGCGATAATGCTGCCCACTTCTTATTTACAATGTCACCTGAAAGTGAGGTTCACATAGCACTTTTGTAGCTGGTATTGCAAGGCATTTATGTGCCAGATATGCTAAACATTCATATGCCCCTTCATGCTTTGGCCACCATTCCAGAGGACATGCTTCCATGCTGATGATGCTCATTAAAAAAATGATGCATTAACCAAATTTGTGACTCAATTCCTTGGGGGAGAATTGTATGTCTCCTGCTTTATGTTTTACCCACATTCTGCCATATATTTCATGTTATTGCAGTCTCAGATGATAACCCAGCATGTTATTCATTTTAAGAACACTTTCACTGCAGTTTTGACAAAATACAAAGAAGGTACCAATGTGAGGTTTCTAAAGATAGCTACAGCACTCGACCCAAGATTTAAGAATCTGAAGTGCCTTCCAAAATTTGATCGGGACGGGGTGTGGAGCGTGCTTTCAGTAGTCCTAAAAGAGCAACACTCCAATGCAGAAACTACAGAACCCGAACCACGAAAAAAGAAAACCATCCTTCTGCTGGTGGCATCTGACTCAGATGATGAACATGAATATGCACCGGTCTGCACTGCTTCGGATCATTATCAAGCAGAACCCGTCATTAGCATGGACGTATGTCCTCTGGAATGCTGGTTGAAGCATCAAGGCACATATGAATCTTTAGCACATCTGGCATGTAAATATCTTACGACGCTGGCTACAACACTGCCATGCGAATGCCTGTTCTCACTTTCAGGTGACACTGTAAACAAGAAGCAGCCAGCATTATCTCCTGCAAATGTAAACAAACTTGTTTGTCTGAGCGACTGGCTGAACAAGAAGTAGGACTGAGTGGACTTGTAGATGCTAAAGTTTTAAATTGTTTTATTTCTGAATGCAGTTTTTTTGTACATAATTCTACATGTGTAAGTTCAACTTTCATGAGAAAGAGATTACACTACAGTACTTGTATTAAGTGAATTGAAAAATACTATTTATTTTATTTTTACAGTGCAAACATTTATAATAAAAAGTAAATATAAAGTGAGCACTGTACACTTTGTATTCTGTGTTGTAATTGAAATCAATATATTTGAAAAGGTGGAAATCATCCAAAAATATTTATATAAATAGTATTTTATTATTGTTTAACAGCGTGATGAATCATGTGATTAATCACGATTAATTTTTTTAATGGCTTGACAGCCCTTAGGAAAAGACTTCTTTGGGGTAGAAGAGGGCACGTGCACGTGTGTAAGCTACTGCAGCAATAGAGCAACTGTAACTTAGATCTTAAAGCTGTGTGAGCATTATGTAATTATTGAAGAAGTGCAGAAATTGTTACTAAAGCAGCTGACATCACTCGGTGCTTAATTTTCTGAAATACAGAAACTGTACTTAGAGAAACGCACCAAATTTACCAAGTTAATTTGTGTGTGCATGGTGGAGGGGACGGTAATGTTACCATCTGCATACTTCTTCCCTCTCCTTGATTTTTAATTGTTAATAATGGTCTACTTTTAGCTCTCCTTCTTTATGCCTCATAGAAATTATTTTATAAAAAGGATATTACAAGAGTGAAATTCATTAAATTCCACATTATCACAAGAAAACTGTAACAGGAATATGACCACCTCTGTTTAGTGGCTCCTGCTTGCTATGACAAAACAACTTCCAGTTGCAAAAAGCAGGCATGACATAGTGTGAATTCACATGCTGTGTCTTAATATTTCATAAGACTACACATTTCCTCATTCTGAACTTCATCTAAGAGAAAAGTAACACGAACACATTGAGCTTGTATGATCAGAAAAATTTCTTAGTCAAAATAACAAAACAGAGTATACTGGTGTTACACAGACGTATGCTCCAAGCAAATCCCAAATACCATCCCTGTGACCCTTAGAATGGTTTCTGAAGACTATATATATTATGGTCCCATAAAACAAAATCTCAGTCCCAAATAAAACAGTCACACAAACCTCAATATATACTGTATATTTATTTAGCAGATATAGTTTGCAAAAGAATTAGAGCCTCGCTCTGAGGTCATTATCCAGTGCCATGAGAGCCTCCATGGGCATCTTTGGTTTCAAACAACATGAAGAAAACTAGTTGTGCAGAAAGATAAATATACTAAACCTTTACTGTGCCATGCTTAGAGACATAAGGTGTGGGGGAGAAGAGAGTGCAGGGACCCTCTTCCTCCCTTCATGGAATCAATAGGTCACGATCCCTCCTTAGCAGAAAAGAGTGTACTAAAAATTAGCCCAATATGCCCTCTTGCTCACCACATCCCCAAAGGGATGTGTAATGTGGCTTAAGAGATGTGACCAGGCACACAAGCCTGCTAGCATGCATTCAGCCACTAGCAGAAAGTGCTGTTTGTGCATGTTGCTTTTTAACAACAAAATACACCACAAATGCAGTGTCAACAGCCTTCATTATGAAATCATGCTATGGTCGGCAAGATCTCTAAAGGCAGAAGGCATAAAGGACTGCATTTCTGTTCTCTTTCACTGAGCCAGCCAGAGGAGATTTTGTCCAAGTGTCTTATTTAGCATAATCCATACTGTGACCATGATTGCTGAACTGTAAAGACAATACTTTTTCAGTAGGAAAATTATTTTAGATTGTCTATGTATTTTCTATGGTTACAGTAGCAGCATACATTACCAAGATACTTCCATATAATATAATTTACAACTAGATGATTTCATAAGACAACAGGAGAGATGTACTTAAATTACCTTCTATCCAGTAAATGTGTGTGTGTGTGTACGTGTACGTCTCTCACACACACACTTTATTCAGGCCATGATGAAGTGCATTATATCCACTTCTCTTGACCATCTTTCCAAAGAACAGGGAGTAAAGGATAATTTTATGCAACTGCAGGCTTCTGACTGCATGAAGCAGCCACTGATTCCATACATTGTTATTAACAATGAAAGAATACAGGCGAAAGCTGCTGAATACAGTATTATGCAGAAAAATGTATTCTTCTCTGTCCTAATTCTATAATAGGGGTTTCTTTAAAGAAGACTTCGAGATGTGTGGTCCTTATCTGTACTCCACTGTGAGCATACACATGCACTCTATGTGCCTGGAGTCAGAGAATTATTGTAAATAGCGTCCACTGGTCTGTGTATGTGCCCCTGCCTTCATCGTGTTTCCAACCGAAGGCATAAAAGGCAGAGCAGACCAACCATCTCTCCAGTTCCTTCTCTGCTGAGAATCCAGTAAAGACCAGAAGCAGAGGGGAACGGGGATGGGGGGAGTAGTGGAATACAGATAAAGACCACTCATCTCAAAGTACCTCCAGTTACCAAGATGTAAGTAGCTTCTGCCTCCTCTTCAAGTGCTGGTCTTGATGTATTTTCCCCTGTGAGTGACTGAGAAGCAGTATTCAAGTAGGAGGAGGGTGAGAGGATGCAGACAGCAGAGACATTTGGAGAACCACTGTCCCAAAGAATGCATCTGTAGAGGAGTTTTGCACTAGATCCAGAGCCCGCACCTCTCACCCCCCTCCCGCACCCAAACTCCCTCCCAGAGCCTGCACCCCCTCCTACACCCCAATCCCCTGCCCAACCTGGAGAAAGTGAATGAGGGTGGGGGAGAGTGAGCAACAGAGGATGGAGTGAGTGGGCGGCAGGAAGAGGTGGGGTGAGGGGGTTGGGGGATCCCTAAAAATTTTTAAATCAAAATGACAGTCCTCAGGTTGCTAAAGTTTGAGAACCGCTACACTAGAGCATTATGTCTTGTGAATGTGTGGATGGAACTCCATGTTGCTGCTCTGCAAATGTCAAGTAAGGATACTTCCTGAAGAAATACTATTGAAATTGTTTGTGCTCTTGCAAAAAGAGCCCTCATCCCATGAGGGGGAAGAAGATGCAACAACTGGTAACATAACAGCATACTGCCCAAGATCCATTAAGAGATCCTTTGGGAGGATATAGCTTGACCTCTGACTTGTTCTGCTATGGAAAGAAACAATCTAGATCAGCGTTTCTCAAATGTGGTCTCTAGGGGCTTTTTGTGCAGTCACAGCCTCCTGGGTGGTGACCGGGGGCACAAAGCAATGTTAACAAACATACAAATATCACTTTTCACAGAAACAGACTTACTAGCTAGCAAATCTAAAAAAAAGCAACCAAAAAAGGAAAAAGAAACAACAAAAAAGACAAGAACGTGCAAAGCACATTATTTTTTCCTGTTCTGTTTAGGTCCAGTAAAGAATAGAGAAAACCGTACATTATTTTTATTACTGAGTCTGCAATAAAAACCTACATAAATAAATTACAATGATTTGGACATGTATATGTGCATATTTATGTTTTTCCTAAAATTAAGTATTTTAGGAAAAATTGTCAGAGCGGTCACCAGCAAAAGTTGGTGGCCACACTCTGAGGCCACCAAAAATTTTCTTTTGAGACCCCCTGATCTAGGTGACTTTTCTAACTGGTTTTGTCCTTTGCAGGCAGAAGGAAAGAGAGCATCTTACATCGAGGGAATGAAGTTGCCTCTCCTCCTCAGATGCATGCAGTTTTGGGAAAAAAAAACAGACACGTGGATTGATTGGTTTACATGTAACTACAAAACTATTTCGGGGGTGAATTCCGGATGTAGTTGTAAATAGCCTTTATCCTTATTGAATATAATGTAAGGCAGATTCACCATTAAAGCTGCCAGCTCACCTACCCTTCTGACTGAGGTGATAGCCACAAGGGATGCTATTTTCTTTCAGAAGTGAGGCATGGAACACGTAGCTAATGGTCTGAAGATATGCTTAGTGAGTGCTAAAAGAACAAAGTTTAAGTCTTAGAGAGGAGTTGGTCTTCTTACTGGTGGGAAAGTGCTGATTAGGCCCTTTAAAAATCTGTTAGTCAGCAGAGGAGTGAAAACTGAATAATTGTCTGATGGTGGATGGTGTGCACTGATTGTTGCCAGGCGGACTCATACAGAACTGAGGGAAAGCCCAACTATTTCGAGAGAATGTAAGATATTCTCCTCACTTTGGATTATTTGCAGATTCAGGAGATATGTATTTCTGCTACGCCCATATAGAAAAATGCTTCCATTTGGCTGAATAGCATTTCCTAGAGCAATGTTTTCTGATATAATTAAGGACATTCTGTATGGCTTAAGAGCAGGAATGTTCTAGTACTAATATCCATCCAAAGACATGGGATGAAATGCTTCACAGCTAGGATGCTTGATCCTGCCCTTCTCCTGGGCCACGAGATCTGGAAAAGTCTGGATGCTGATCAGAGGACAAGATGAAAGCCACAGGAGATCTGGGAACTAAAACTGTCTGGGCCATTCAGGGGAAATGAGGATGACTCATGCCCTGTCCTGACGAATTTTCTGTAAAACCCTAGTAGGAGTGGTAAGGGGAAAAAAGGCATAAATCAGAGTGTCTGACAAAGGGAGGAGGAGAGCATCACCCTGAAAGTGTAATCCAAGAGCTCCTCTGGAACAGTATATGTTGCATTTCTTATTCATTTGGGAGGTGAACAGATCCTGCTTGGGAGTCCCCCATTGAGCAAAGATGTTGTATACTACTGAATCTTGCAATTCTCACTTGTGATTGATGGAAAAATGCCTGCCAACACATTCTGAGTTCCTGGAATCAATGGAGGGGTGTGTAAAATAGTGTAAATCAATAGAAGATGTTTGGATGTGCCCCTCTCCTATAACTATAGAGGAGCAGGATCAATGGCCTATGCAAGGGGTGGACAATTGGGTGTACTGTGTATAAGGTGTTTTGCTGGGAATGTACTTATTACTGGGGGCACAATTACACCAGCCCATAACCAAACTACACATATTTACATGCTGCTATCTGGACTTTGGTGCACAAATGGAACTGTGAATCTTATTGCTGTGAATAATCAAACCAGGGCATACTGCCTGATTCCATACCAAGTGGTCAAGCTGGTTTGTACAATATCCCATTTCTCTGTGAACATTCAATGGACTTATGATATGGACAAAAGCATGCAAAACTTGCAGGAGCAGCTTGTTGCAACTACCAGCAACTGGACACATAAGATCGTGACCCCGTCGAAGGAGGAGAGGCAGTGTTTTGGGGGTCTCTCAGATGTTGGACCATACTGCAGTGGTCAGGACTCGATGTTGCTGTGGATTTTGTATTGTTAACTGTACTTGTGTTATGTTGCATAGGGAGATAACCTATAAGTAATGTAGTAAGCCCTCCAAACCCTACAGTGTACTAGACAACCCGGACCCAACCTTCTTGGGCCCGCTATAATGGGAAGTCTGGAACACTAATTGGAATAGGTGTGGTATGCCCGTACAAGAGAAGGTGCAGGGCACTATACTACACAAGGGGCAGTGGGACAAATAGAATATCGACACCTTCCACCTTGATGCCTGGCCCTATCAGGAAATGTGTCGCCATATGTCCTATGCTTTTCCAGGGATACGTGGGCAGGAGGATCCCAAAAGAAAAAGAAAAAAAAGGGGTCGAGTGTTAGGATATAGATATTCAGGCCTGTCTGCAAAGGCCTGTACTTTAAGAATTTAGGTGTATTCTTATCACTTGGCTAATTAGAGGTATAAAAGAAAGAATCAAAATTACTGTCTGCCAGTGTAAGGTCCTTCTCTTACTGTGACAGTCTGAGGCCCTGTTCTTAGATTAAGGCCTTTGGCTAAGCAACAGAGGCAGCCATAAGCTGGGAAGTGAACGGTCACATCCTCACATTCCAAACTAGTCACATTGAAATCAGGTGCTATTGGGCTGTTAGGAATACAATCCTGTCCTGATAGTGCCTATCACCTCCAGAGAAAGGGAAGTGCCTAGAAGATGTAAAAGGAAACTTAGTTTGATAGCATCCTGTCTGGCAAGAACTCACTTATCAATGCTGGGATGTGAAATCCTCACTTCTGTATTGTTTTGTCATTATAGTTCCCACTTTGCTATTGTTTGTCTGTATAATCTCTGTCTGGTTCTGTGATTGTTCCTGTCTGCTGTATAATTAATTTTGCTGGGTGTAAACTAATTAAGGTGGTGGGATATAATTGGTTACATAATCATGTTACAATATGTTAGGATTGGTTAGTTAAATTTCAGGAAAATGATTGGTTAAGGTATAGCTAAGCCGAACTCAAGTTTTACTATATAGTCTGCAGTCAATCAGGAAATGAGGGGGTGGGTGTGTGGGTGGGGGAAGATGGGAACAGGGAATGGGGGTGGGGAAATTGGAATCATGTTTTGCTAACGAGGGGAAATGGGAACAGGGAATAGGGGTAAGGAAACTGGAATAATGTTTTGCTAAGGGCAGGAATGGGAACAGGGACACAGGTATAAGGCTCTATGGTGTCAGAGCTGGGAAGGAGGATACTAAGGAAGGAAACTGAAATCATGCTTGCTGGAAGTTCACCCCAATAAACATTGAATTGTTTGCACCTTTGGACTTCGAGTATTGTTGCTCTCTGTTCATGCGAGAAGGACCAGGGAAGTAAGTGGGTGAAGGAATAAGCCCCCTAACAGAGAGCATCACCCTTAAAGTGTAGTCCAAGAGATCCTCTGGAACAGTATATGTTGCATTTCTTATTCATTTGGGAGGTGAACAGATCCTGCTTGGGAGTCCCCCATTGAGCATAGATGTTGTTTACTACTGAATCTTGCAATTCTCACTTGTAATTGATGCAAAAATGCCTGCCAACACATTCTGAGTTCCTGGAAAATAAGATAAGGGTGATTCAATTCCTGATATACCAATTGCACAGGTTGACTACTTCTACACATCTTGCCCCTCCCAGTTTGTTGATGTAAAAGATGATTGTTGCACCGTCTGACATCATGAGGACAGGATGGGGCCAGATTAACTGAGGAAAAACCTTGCAAGTGTCTTGGACTGCCCAGAGTTCCTGAAGGTTGATGTGCATCCTGGCCTCTCAGGGTGTTCATGTGCCCTGCACTATATGGCTGTCCATGTGGGCTCCCCAGCCTAAAAGAGAGATGTCTCTAATGATCCTCTTTATCTGGCGAGGATGATAGGAAGGGGACACCCACACATACCTGATGAGGATCCTTCTGTCACAACAGAAAAACATTACTCTGGAAAGAATTGTTACCATGGTATTCATGCTGTGTTTGGTTGGGGGATGTACTGTCTGGAACCTGAAGGCAACTTAGGTGGATTCTGGCAAATAGAGTAATGTAAGTACATGAAGCCATCCATGGTCCCCAGGAGACAAGTACTGACTGGAGATCGAGGGTTATGCATAACCCAATCTATAAGGTCGCTCATGGTGCGAAACCTGTCCTTTGAGAGATAAGCTCTCACCATGACTGAGTCCAGGATGGCCTTATGAAGTCAATAGTCTGCACTGGAGTGAAGATAGGCTTTTCCAAGTTCACACTGACTCCTAGGCAACCAAGCAGTTGAAGCTTTGATGAGGTTGACTCATATGCTTCCTGACATGTCTTAGCAACTAGAAGCCAATCATCGAGACAGGAAAATGATGAAGCTGTTCTCTTTGAAGAGAGCTGCTACTACCAGAAAAATCTTGGTAAAGATGCTGGGAGCAGTGGCAAGACCAAAAGGGAGCACCCTGTATTGGAAATGGCCAGGGCCCTGCATGAAGCTGAGAAAATGCGTGTGGGAGACATGAATGTATGCATCCTTCACACAGAGAGTTGCAAACTGAATGTCTTTTCCCAGTGATTGTTCTTTTCTAGGTAAAAGGCTAGTGCTCTGCGGACATCAAGCACGTGAAGAGAAGCATCCCTGTTGGAATGTGGTTTCGGAAAAAAACACAGGTAAGTATATCGGTTGATTTAGATGAAAGAGCGAGGCTATGAATTTGAGGTGCGGTATGAATTTGAAGTGCAGCTGTAGGTTCACTTTGTCTTTATAGAATGTGGTATAAGGTGGGAGTGCCATTAAGGCACCTAGTTGTTCTACCCTTCTCGCTGACTTGATGACAATGAGGAAGGCCACTTTCATCAATAGATGTAGCAATAAACAAGTTGCTAAGGGTTCAAATGATTTCTCCATGAGGCTATGGAGGACAGAGTTAAGATCCCACATGGGTGTAGGGTCTTTTAGCATTGGGTAAGTATTCATCATGTCTTTTAGAAAACGTAGTCATTGGATGAGCAAAGACAGTGGCTCCATCCACGTTATCATGGAACGAGGTGACTGCGGTAAAATGTACTCTGATGTACCTGCTGGATAGTCCCCATTTTTTAAGACCCAGTATATATTCAAGGACCCTGGGCAGTGGAGCTGACTGTGGAGAAATATGGGTAATCTCGCACCAGGTGTGAAATCATGTCCACTTCTATGTATATGTTTTCCGTGTGCTTAGTCTGCAGCTATTCAAGAGTATGTCTTTAATTTTGTCGGAATATTCTTTGTCAATACCTGTCAGCCATGGAGAACCCAGGCCTTGAGATGGAGAAGAGCTAGGTTGGGGTGACTGACATGTCCTGAATCCTGTATCAAGAGGTGACGTATTAAAGGGAGGGTTCGAGGTGGTTTCACTGCCATCTGTCGAAGGCGTGGGAACCATGTTTGTCTGGGCCATGTAGGGGCAATGAGAATAACCCTGGACTTGTCTTGCCTGATCTTGTGTATAACCCGACTCAGAAGTGGAATTGGAGGGAATGAATACATTAGCGTCACCTCCCATTTCATGAGGAGGGTGTCGCCCAGGGAGTGGCGTCCCAGGCCCGCTTGGGAACAGTATTGAGGGCACTTTGCATTGTGAGCTGTGGCAAATAGGTCTATAGCGGGGAACCCCCAAAGGTTGAAGATGGTGGTGAGGGTTGCATAGTCCATCTCCCACTCATGGATTTGTAAGAAGTCTCTGCTCAATTGGTTTGCTGTGGTGTTCTGGTGTCTTGGCAGGTAGGATGCCGAGATGTCTACATCGTGGGTGATGCACCGATTCCAGAGGCGTATTGCCTCCATGCACAGAGGGTATGATTGGGCTTCCCCTTGGTGGTTTATGTAGAACATGCAAGCTGTGTTGTCTGTAAGGACTTTGATAGCGGTGCTGTGGATTAGAGGAAGGAAATGCTTGCATGCGTTTCTGACTGCTCTTAGTTCTAGTATGTTTATATATGTTTGCTTCCACTGCTGGCCAACGACCCTGGATCGTGTTGTCACCCAGGTGAGCTCCCCATCCCATGAGGATTACTGATGCCAGAGGGACCCTGTGAAATCTCAGCTTGCAAATAAAGTGGTTGAGAATGCACAAATCAAGGATACGTCTCCAACCTCCCTTCTTCTGGGGGACTATGAAGTAGGCAGAGTAAAAACCTTGTCCTTGGTGTTGAAGAGGTATGCGATCTGAGGAAGGTCCAGCTTTGGAGAAAAATGGGGCAGCCCATGTTTAAGCAGTTGTTATTAGCAGAGGCCCACCAGGGGCGCGAGGGGAAAAACTACCTTAAAAAGTTGTGTTTTTTTAAATATGGAAGAAATTAAAAGTAATGGTAACCGAAGTTAACTAGAACAGAGGGGATAAAAGAAAAAGGAAGGAATATAACCTTTCTATGAAGTTGAAGGGGCGTTGCTGTCGCTCCACCTCAAACCAAGGGCAGTAGAGAAGGAACTGGGGCCCAATTGGCTGCGCATGCTAGGTAGCAGCCGTCTCATGCATGTGCAGCCAACCGGGGCACTGCTACTACAAATCTCTGATTATAAGTGCAGGGCACCAAAACACCTAAAGTGGAGCACCAACAGGGACATTCCTCAAAGAAGGAGGAGTGGATCTGAGATATCTAGAGCTCTCTGTGGCAGCCTGGATGACCAGAAAGTTTGATGCAGAGTAGGTAAAGAGAGATTCTACTCCCTTAGCTGGAATGAAACAGCATTTCTCTGCCCTCTTGGGAATAGGGGCACCCGAGGCTGGTGTATGCCAGACTGTGCTTGGAGGTTCCACAACAGCTTCATGAACTGGAATTGTATTTGACTGGATCTAGTGGTTTGTAGGATATCCTGGAGTTTGTGCTGAGGGTCCTAGACCTCCTCTAGGGAGATTTGGAGTCCCTCTGCAACCTTCACAATAAATCCAGAAACGGTTTGTGGTCATCTGGAGGGGACTGAGATGCTGGGGTGACAGCTTCTTTGGGAAATGAAGACAATCTTTTCTGTACTGACAGAACCAGTTCATATTCTTCCTCTTCTGTACGGTCAGGAGGAGGCTCTGACAGTTCCCTCAAAAGGGAATGGTAGAATGAGTCTGGGAGAATGCATGGATTCTATACATCTTGCATACAGAACCCTGTTTCCCATTATGGCCTGTATGATGGTTCAGGAGGGAATCCCCAAAGTGATAAATATTGAGATGGAGGTTGGTACCAGGAGGCTCTGGATCTCCTGTCTGGACTAACACGTCTCAGAGAAGAAGAAAATTGCTCCTTTGGTGTTTCTGATTCTCCCAAGGAAGAGAAGAAAGGGTCCGGATCCAATGGTGGTACCAACAGTTCGAACAGAAGAAAGGCACAGCTGGCAGACAGAAGAGGGGATAGGCTTCTGTCAAAGATAGCATCCCCCAGTGGAGTCAAAATCTCCCTAGTGAGAGAAGGGCCCGATGATGGTGGAAACTGAGGCTTCGGTGTAGCATAAGTCTCTGATATCCCTGGAGTGTGAGGGGTCCAATCCACTCATGTCAAATGGATTGGAGGAGGGGGGCTTCATGAGGCTGGAGTGTTAAGACATGACAATACCATCAGTGGTAGAAGCTCTGATCATGCCAGAACTGACGGATCCTGGCTTTTTGACTTGGACCGTACTGGTGGAGTGGACTTGGCTGGTACGGGGATCTGCTACTGGTGAGCCCTAGTCTTATGGACTTTAAAGTCATGACCCTTGGATGTAGTATGTCCGTATCAGACATCTTCAAAGCAGACTTAGGGAGAGACCTGCTTTTATGCTTGGAAAGGCAGAGTACGCTTGCACAATACGGGGGAGGGATCCATAGGTATGGATTCGACTGAAACAGAGTTGGACCTCATGGCAGGAGGCATGCTCCATATCAATTCAGGCCAACATACTGTGGGAGGGGGGTGGTTTTCGGCCTGGGTCTGATTGCAGCTTCATGGCCTTCTCCATGAGGTGTTTTCTAAGCCAGAGTTCCCTCATCTCACAGGTCTGGCTAGGGAAAAAAAGCGGCAGATATTTCACCTAGCCACGCTCTGTGCCTTCCTGAAACAGTATAAACAGTGCTGGTGATCATCGCTGACCAGGATGGAACAGGGGCAGGACACACAATTTCTGAAGCCTGGAGTTCCGGGCACCATCCAATACCCGTAATAGGGGAGGTGGGCAGACCCCAAGGCAAGGAATCTAACTAACTAGAAAAAACTCTGCTAAATGGCTATAAAAACTATTACAGACTTGCTCATTATAAAGAACTACATACAAGACACTGAGGCAATCTTTGAAATATTTACAGATAGGAGTAATTGAAGGAAAGCTCTGGACACTGTAGGTTCCAACCCAGGTCATGCAGCGGTAAGAAGAAACTGGAGAGGGGGTTGGTCCGCTCTGCACTTCATGCCTTTGGTTGGAAATATGAGGAAAGCAAGGATGTATGCACTGACCAGACATGGTTTGCAAAAATTCTCTAACTCCAAGCACCTGGAACACAGTCACATAGGGACCAGCACTCAAAGAAGAAAATATAGTTTCATTTTATACAAGGATTACTCAACGGATTAGGACCTTTAGCAGTTCATTTTTCTAATGCAAATGTATTCTTTTCACTGGTCTCATAGTTAATTCCTTTAGAGATGAAATGAAAATATTTTATTAAAAAAAAAACTTTGAAAATCCAAAATAAAAAACAAACTACATGTAGGGGAAATGTTACTAATCGATTTACTCTTTAAAACAAAGTATTTGAAAATTTTTATTCGGCCGCCAAGACTTCATTGCAGGATTGTTTCTCTATAACAGGGTGTAGTGGGGCGGACTGGCCGCTCACAGACCTGGAGGAGGAGGAACCCCTCATTGAACCCCAGTGGGCGGAGCCATGCCACGCTTAACCCTCCTGCCGGAAGTCAGTGGGGCGGGACTGGAAGTACAAAAGGCATGCCGGAGAACTCAGTTGGGAGGCAGCCACCGGAGGAGCCAGACGCCTCCTGTGAGCTCCCAAGCTAGGAGGCCGCTGCAGACCCTGAGGGAGCCGAGGACTGGCCAGGACCACTAGGGCCGTTTACGGACCCAAGCACGGAGAAGCTGCAAGCACAGACAGAGGCCTTCTTCGCCAACAACCCAGGATGACCCTCTACAGAGCCAGGTACACCCTGAGGGGGAGTGGGGAAGTGGCCCAATCCCTGTCTGGCGGCAACGCTAACACCAAGCGCGTTAGCGTGTTGCCTTCAGGATCCCCGCTGACCCAGTGGCAGACCGCACTGTCACTGTTAGGGCCCTGGGCCGGGAAGCAGTGGAGTGGGTGGACCTGCATCCTCCCCCTGCCACCCCAATCCATGGGTGGCAGTCTCCCCCTCTCCTAGGTGAGAAGCCTGCACTTCTCGGCCTCCACCAGAGTTAGGAGACCTGACTGTTTGCTGCTCAGCCTGAGTGCAGGCCTGAGCCCTCAGATTCTCTCCTGCCCTGCCCTGATCAAGGGCCTGGGCTAACTGACTGTTTGCTGCCCAGCCTGAGTACAGGCCTGAGCCCGAGACCCTTTGTTGTCCTGTCCTGACCTGGGGCTGGGGCTCCGTAACTGGGTTTGTTGTTTAGCCCTGATCACAGGCCCGAGCTCACATCTCCCGTTGCCCCACTGATTCCCCACGTAAGGCAACCCCCAGAGACACAAGATTGGCCACCCACTGACCCAGAGGCGGAGGAGCCTGTGACGGATTCGGTCACAGAGACCCCCTTGGGACTGTCACCTGATGTGCTGAAACTACCTCTGAGCCCGTTTTCCCTGTCAGCTTGGGACTCCAGAACCCTGTCTTGTTAAGCCTGACACGCAAGCCTGCTGCAACACAGACCTAGGGTCTGAACCACATCCCCAAAGCTAAGGCTTTAACTGAAAACCACTCAGCAGGTACTCCTGTCTCCAGCACCCAGACACCCAGCTCCCAATGGGATCCAAACCCCAAATAAATCCATTTTACTCTGTATAAAGCTTATACAGGGTAAACTCATAAATTGTCCACCCTCTATAACACTGATAGAGAGATGTGCATAGATGTTTGCTCCCCCAGGTATTAATCACTTACTCTGGGTACAATAATAAACAAAAGTGATTTTACTGAGACTAAAAATTAGGATTTAAGTGGTTCCAAGTAATAACAGACAGAACAAAATAAGTCACCAAGTAAAATAAAGCAAAAACACGCAAGTCTAAGCCTAATACATTAAGAAACTGAATACAGGTAAATCTCACCCTCAGAGATGTTCCAATAAGCTTCTTTCACAGACTAGACTCCTTCCTAGTCTGGGCCCAGTCCTTTCCCCTGGTACAGACCTTCTTAGTTCCAGCAGGCATCTCAGGTGAAAAGCAGCGGATTCAACATGACTGGGACCCCCTTTGTTCTGCTCCACCCCCTTTAATAGCTTTGGCACATGGTGGGAATCTTTTGTCTCTCTCTCGGTTCCCACCCCTCCTTCTAAATGGAAAAGCACCAGGTTAAAGATGGATTCCAGTTCAGGTGATATGATCATATGTTCTGTTAGACTTCATTACCCAGTCACTGGCACACATGTATACAGGAAGTCTTACAAGTAAACAGAGCCATTTACAACCAATTGTCCTGGTTAATGGGAGCCATCATGATTCCAAACCACCATTAATGGCCCACACGTTGCATAATGACAATAGGACCTCAGAGTTATATTTCATATTCCTAGTTTCGGATACAAGAATGATACATTCATACAACTAGGATGACCACACTCAGATTATGAGCTTTGTAATGATACCTTACAAGGGATGTTTTGCATAAAGCATATTCCAGTTACATCATTTCCACACTTATAAACATATTTTTATAAAAATATAGAGTGCAATGCCACAGAGCCACTCCCCCTAACGGACTACATAGGGGCAACATTGTGTGTGGGGAAGGGGCACAGGGAAAGAAGAGAACAGTTAAGATTTTATGAAAACAAGTAGAAAATTTCCCTGACTCCATATACTTTGATGGAGAGAGTTTAATAACTGCTTCCATAGATGTTATATGTGTCCCTCTAGCTGTTAAAATTCTTCCGTTGTCAGCAAAGTGGCTAGACATATGGGCTCACTACAAGTTAACAGAGCTGCAGTTAGAAGCTATGAGTTCAAATACACACAGGTGGGGCTGCTTTATGAAGGGAAGCATATTAGTGCACTAAGTACTCTTCAGGATTCACAGCCAAGGTTTATAGAATTCTAAGAAGAATATCAGGAAAATGTTTTGTGAAGGGAGATGATATTTCTATGAGAAGCCATGGCACATTAAATTATGTTATTCAAACACTATTGTTAGAATGGCATGTTTTCAAAGAAGCAAGAGTGAGTTCTCTTAAAACCCAATATCCATTGCTGCTTCTCACAATAGCAAAAGTACTATATCTAGAAAGAAAATTTACCTCACAGTATTTCAAACATTTCAGCCTGATGTTGATTCAAGAAAACAGTCTTTTAACCAAAGAAAATGAAAAAGTACAGATATAATATGCATTATGAGTTATTTAAACAGAGCAGCCACTTAGCTTTTCTATGAAGATTTTTTCCCACCGACCACATAATTAACTCAAAATTTAAGAGTATTTACATATTTCTGCATAAGTAATAATTCATTTTATATATATATATATATAAAAAAAATGAATCAACACATTTGAAGGCAAGCAACTTTGACCGAGAGAATCTTACATGGATGGAAGGTCACATCTTTATTCCTATTGTCTAACTCACAAATCCAGAAGACAGATCCATATCTTACAATGCATCCTAATTGTTCGAGGACTTCTTAAATTAATATGCAGTTGGCCTTTCAAATCAAAATCTATGTAAAGAACACTATTAAAAATGCTGAGCCTATTCATAGAGCCTGAGAGATACTACATATTTTGCTTTGCATGTCTCTAAGAACCACGATCACTATTATCAAGTAATAATTTGCTAATAGTTATCACACACAGGTACATGATACACAACAGTTTTTTCCTCATACTTGGGGGTATGTCTGTACGGCAAGAGCTGCGCATAGGCTAGCCTGTCTGATGTAGACTGAATCCAGCTAGCACAAGTAAAAACATCAGTGAAGACACCACAGCACATGCTTCAACACAGGCATTAAAAATGCAACACAGATCCTGACTCATGAGTAGGGCCCTACCAAATTCACAGCCATGAAAAACGTGTCACGGACCATGAAATCTGGTCTTCCCCCATGAACTCTGGTCTTTTGTGTGCTTTTACCCTATATTATACAGATTTCACAGGGGAAACCAGCGTTTCTCAAATTGGTGGTCCTGACCCAAAGGTAGTTGCAGGGGGGTTGCAAGGTTATTTTAAGGCGGGTCACGATATTACCACCCTTAAGTCTGCCTTCAGAGTTGGGCAACTGGAAAGTGGCAGCTATTGGCCAGACACCCACCTCTGAAGGCAGTGCCTTACCAGCAGCAACACAGAAGTAAGGGTGGCAGTACTACAACCCTCCTACAATAACCTTGTGACACCTCCACACCCACACTCCTTTTTGGGTCAGGATCCTTAAAATTACAAAAGCTGTGGATTTTCAGATTTTTATAGCTGAAATCATGAAATTTACGATTTTATAAATCCTATGATCGTGAAATTGACCAAAATGGACTGTGAATTTGGTAGGGCCCTACTCATGAGCACACTCTGAAGCCCACATTGCAATGTCTTCACTGCTATTATCACCTGCCCTAGCTAGATTCAAGTAGGCTAGCCTGTGCATAGCTTTCATTGTGTAGGCCAGTGATACTCAGACTGAGGCTTGCAAGCCACAAGTGGTTCTTTAATGTGTCTCCTGTGGCTCTCTGCAGCACATGATATTAAAACACTGTGTGATTTAATTTACCCAATCTAAGTTTTTAGCCAATCAGATGCTTTTACTATGTTACTAACCAATTGTAGTTTTGCTGTGAGAATTTTATATTTTTATACATATATACACACACTAAATATTTCCCGTCATACTGTTTAAATAAGAATATATAGTACTATAGTAAATGAAACAATGAATTCACACTACTGTTGCTCTTTTGGATAATGTTGATTGCTAATTTTGGCTCTGAACAACTGACATCTGAGTATCACAGGTGTAGACAAATCCTTAGAATAACTGAATGGTAAACTTAGCTTTTTAATGACACCCACAGTATGGGACTTTCCTACAAGGCTGACTCAGTACAGCAACAATATATCTCATTACTAAGGAAGCTAAATAGTATACTAATTAAATGAGATTTTTTTTAAATGCTCAAGTTACAGTTTTTGTATAATCAAAAATTTCTGCCAGCCCTGCTTAGAGCCAGACCTAATAGCACTCTAGCGTTTACAATGAACATTACAAGATAAATGAGTGCCAATGTGGCCCTGTGGTATGGATGTGGGCCTGAAAGCCAGGAGCTCCTGAATTCTAGTCTTGGCTCTGTCACTGATTCAATGTGTGCCCTCAACCAATTTAGCCATGACTTAACTTCTCCCTGCTTCAGTTTCACCATATGTAAAATGGGGATAATACTCACTTCTGAACCTATACACAAGTGCTGTGCAGCTTTGATAATGCTTCTTACATATATGAAGAGATATAGTGATACATTATTATTAATTTGAAAAGTCTGTCACCTGGCAAGGGAAGGCGGAGTTTGCAAAGCTTCCAGCAGTTGGGGGAAAAATCTGGACGTGGGTCTGACCCGGCCCCAGATGCCATGCAGGTTAAGAGGAAGTCTTGTCAGCAGCTGAGCCCAATGCAGGGAAGGAGCCATCAGCCAGGTCTTCCCCAATCCCGTCCCTTGCCCCACAGTGATTTACCTCTCTGTGGCTGCCCTGGGCACCCATAACATACTGCTGGGGAGGGTCGCATGACTGTTCTTGTGGCTTCCCTTTGCTTTCCCGTCAGAAAGTCATTTTTCTTTGGGAAATCAAAGAAATCTGCGGTGGACATAAATTCTGCACATGCGCAGTGATGCAGAATCCCCCCAAGAATAACACTATGTACTGTAGATGGAAAATAGACTACTAGTATTCAGGCTTAATAAAGGAGCAAAGCCACACCAGCAATACATGGAGAAATTCCTTTTAAGTCAAGGGAAGTTTCATGCATGGCTCACCTGGTGTCTCTGGCCCTAATACAGCAGATACAGTAATCATAGATAGACAATAAAAGAAAAGGAAAAGAAATTTTCAAATATGCAAGCTGCCTTTCTTGCTTTTTGTTCCCTTTGACAATGGGATCAGGCCAGCCATTTCTCAAAATTTTGTGTGGCCAGAAAACTTGAACCAAATGTAGCATCAAATGAAAACAAGAACGTTACCAAGAAAGTTAATTTTAAAAGAAAATCAACTCAAGAAGTCTTCTCTTAATTTATTTAACACATTTTTATTTCTGAAGAGAGACAATGATCTAACTCAGAATTTATTTTGGTAGGGCTCTCTCTGTTTTCGAGCACCAATTAGGTAAGTTTTGAAGAAGCTGATGCTACGCTATAGGAAATATTTACATTTACAAACTGTGTTGAATAATCCTTCAGAGTCATTTATGGAAAAGTTCTTAAAGGTAGTCCTTGAAGTTCATGTGTTATTAAACAGAGTTATTCACACACAGATACCATAAGAATCCTTAAAATGTTGAATGATTAATCTATAAAACTCACCATCAGTTTTTGGCAATGGAAATTTTAGACAACAGAAGAGTTGAGACCGTCCACAATTTCAGATGTAGTCAATAGCAGCCGCAAATGCTTACTACCTCTAAAAGTCACTTCCAGAATAATTTGCTAATATTATTCCACAGGTTCCCAACATGTCACACGTACAACAATCATTTCTTAGATGGAGTAAATGGTGTGAAACACAACACTTGTTTCTACACACGGTGGAATAAAAAACAATGTTCTCACTGTACCTACCACATACAGCTGTTTCCAGAGGATAGCCCATTCCTGGAGCGTTGCTGTGACTTCAGTCACAACAGAATCTTCAAGTGGAACTACTGTTTCATACTGTCTGTAAAACAGAAAAATACTGTTTACAAAGGCTCTCATGAAAAGGTAGAAAACAACAAAAATGACCTGAAATCCATGTAAGCAATATATATAGAAAAGAACAATTATTACAACATGCTCTCCAAAAACTGGCCAATCGGACTGCCTTTCCAGGGGCTCTAAATTGAGCTCTGAAGCCCATAGGAATGTTTACATTGTTTTCTTTTTTTTAATCAAATTTACTTTGTGACACAAAGACATTATTATTATTAATATTACAGCCAATTAAAGAAAAATAGGCACTTTGCATTTCTAATGTCTATAGTCTATTAAATGTTAAACACTTCTAAGAATTTTTAAACACAATATTCTAGCAATAGCCCTCTATTATGCTGAACAACATTACATATCTTCAGGAAGTAGCACAACTGTCACTCCATTATCTCCCTGCAAGGAACCTGCAAAGAGAGGGAGTATTTCCTAATTATATGAGGGCACTATTTAATTATCATTCTAGTAAAGTTCAATATTAGAGTCTTTCTGATTATGATGTGCTAATATCCCTTATGCGCCATCCTATGCCCATCCCACAGCCAAAGTAACCAGGTTGTGCCTGGGGAGTTCCACAGGAATGAGGTTTCTCCTCAAGACTATGCTGATCCTCTCCCCTATGTTCAGCACTCTGACCAACAAATCCATTACTCTATGGATCCACTAGCTATGCACCTTCCTCAGCCCCGAGACCCTTTAATGCAGTGGGTTACAAAGTCTCTGTGTGGGCTTCCTGTCCACCAACTAAGGAGAAGAATCACACTAGTTCCACTGTGTTCAGGGTCTTCCACACCCATAGAAGGAGAAGCAGGATTCCTCCACACCATCTGAGCACACGGTATGGTAATAATATAATGTGATTTAGTGTAATAATCTGCTTTTTATATTATCGGAGCCATCAGTTCCTTTACTTGGCCTTTTAAATGGAACAAATACAAATGCTAGCTATCGTACAACAACTAGCAAGAACTATGGAAGTAAAGTGTATCTCAAGCTTCTAGTATTCTAGCAATTAAAAAACAAAACACAAAAATAATCTGTGACAGGCATCAGTGTTTCTGAAATATCAAGTGCTAGATTGTGGAATTTATTCACAGATCTGAGTAGAGGAGTGATGTAGGAGCTACACTGACTCTAAAGAAGCTCCAGGAGAAACTGCTTCAAGAGGCACAATCCCAGCACTGCAAAGAACACTAGAGGCGTGCACTCACTGCCCTTCCTCTTGGATGATACACATTTCTCCCTGCTCTCTGAACCTAGCCAGCTCTGTGAGCTTTTGTGGCGGGTAGGGCCATGGTTTCACCTACTCCTCACCAAATTTAGGCTACTTGCTGTCCCCCCCTTATGCAGGGTGTGAAAGAGAGAGAAAGAAAGCAGTCATTTCCCCCCTCACCTTCCCCTTGTGTACTCATGCTAGCTCCAAATAAATAACAGAAATTGAAGATTTATTTAAATAAAATAAAATGCATTTTTTACATGTAAAACCAAATTCTCAAAACAAACTTTCATTTGGTTTTCCCACCGTCTTTGCAACATTTAATTTTAATCCATTTATCCAAGAGTTTTATAATTGTGCCTCACTACAAACTAAAGCTAATGTTAGAAAATGGTTACAATATTGAGTCAATATGTATTTCTCTAAATTCTCAGTGTGATGCTCTGTACCTCAGGGGTACACCCTACACCCCCATGTTAATCTTTATAAAATGATTGTGTGGTATCCAATGCAAAGTTTGTCATGTTGGGTGTCTTCAGAAGGCTCATAATGCACTGAGCATGGTTGTTATAGTGATGTTATAGTAATTGTTACAGTAATGTTATAGTAATGTTATAGATTATAATTTCATGTATATAGTTACGAGGCTGAAAATGTATCCTCATGGCTTAAAGCAAGCCCATGCAAAAACTCTCCAAGAACAGAGAGGCAGTTCACACCTTGTCAGGGCATGAATGGTACAAACCCAGGACAGCCTCACAGGAACAATGGACACTGGCTTAGGCAGCAACAAAAGAATCTGTTAAACCCTTGAGGGAGTCACCCCTTTCCTTTGGGCATTTGGCACTGCAATGAGGTAATGCTCCCTGAAGGGGAGGGCGGGAAACAAAGTCAAGAGGAAAGAAAGGACATGATAAAAGGGAGAGACATTTTGCCATGCTCTCTCTCTTCCACCTACATCTACAGACACCACCACGACCAAGTGACTGAACCACTGATCAAAGGGGAGAGCCTGGCTGAAGACCCAGCCTGTGGTGAGATGCATCTAAGTTTTAAGGATACTGGAAGTGTTAAGATCAGCTTAGAATGTGTTTTGCTTTTATTTCATTTGACCAAATCTGACTTGTTATGCTTTGACTTATAATCACTTAAATCTACCTTTATAGTTAATAAATCTGTTTGTTTATTCTATCTGAAGCAGTGCATTTGGTTTGCAGTGTGTCAGAGACTCCCCTTGGGAGAACAAGCCTGGTACATATCAATTTCTCTGTTAAATTGATGAATTTATATAAGCTTGCACCGTCTAGTTGGCATAACTGGACACTGCAAGATGAAGGTTCCTAGGTTGTTTCTGGGACCGGAGATATTGTCCAGTGTCATTCACTTGCAAGTAGCTGGGAGCAGCTTACATGCCAGAGGCTGTGTGTGAACAGCGCAGGAGTAGGGGTTCTCACTGCAGATTTTGCCACCAATGAGCTAAAGGAGGCCGATGTACCTTACAGCAGTGGCTGGTGCACACAGTGATCAACAAATGTCTGCAAAGACTGATACAATTTTTAATGCCAGATGAAGGTGTGAGATGACCAGGTAATCACCTCACAAATTTATGAGGCAGATGCTTATGCCTTACGACCCAAGAAGTTGTCAACATCTTATTTAATGGCATTTAACAATTTTGGATGTGGCCATTTGGCCTAGTCATTATAGTGGAGTGGCAGCTTTCCTACAGTTAAAGTGGAGAGTGGCTTACTGTTTAAAAGATGACTATATTAAGTACTCTAAAATCCACATGCTGGTTCAGTTTGTCTTGCAGTTTGCCGTAAATCATAGGGGGTGCAAGGAGCACAGGGTTAGTGGTACAATTATGAGGTCATTTGAGAGAGGGGTTTTTGAGGTACAACTCCACCTAAAAAAATGTGTTTATAAAACATGGTTCTTATAACTTTTTTTTTTAATAAAACTATGGCTCTGTTCCCCCCAAATTGGTATCATCCCTTGGGATTTATCTCAGCTATTGATCAGCAACGACTGCCCCTTTGAAGAAGTAATAGTGAAAAGATACTGAGGACAGAATCTGTTACTCCAATATGGAGTAAAAGGATTAACTAAAAGAGTGAAATGTACATGGTGACATACTGTGGCCACTGAAACTGAGCTACACTGAAGTACTATAAGTTTGAGCTCTACCCTTGGCAGCTTTTGTGGAATGTGTGTTTTACTTGTTCATTGCCTGCAGGGGCTGCTTTTGGATACTTTGATCTGAGATCAAAAGTTTTGGTTTAAGAGCAATATTTTAAAATGCTCAAAAATCAACATGTACATCCTATTTTAGATTTATTTTATTTTATTTATTTATTTTTACTTTAGTAGTATTATCAAGGAAAATAGCTGTGATTAAATAAAGGGGAGATGAAAGACTAGTAAACAAGGTAATACAATCATGACTCATGTTTAAGGCTAAGATTTTGTCACAGCTATTTTTACTAAAAGTCATGGACAGGTCACAGGCAATAATGAAAAATTCATGGAAGCCTGTGACCTGTCTCTGACTTTTACTAAAAATATCCATGACAAAATGAGGCACCTGGGAAGCTGTGGAAAGGCTGGGAGCTCCAGGGTCCCCCTCCACTGGAAGCTTCAAGCTGTGGGGGTCCCCCCTGCCACTGCGGCGGTGGGGGTATCCCACAGCTCCCTGCCTTCGCAGGCGGCGGAGAACCCTGCAGCTCCCAGCCAGCGCTGACTGAAGTCATGGCGGTCTTTGGAAATCACAAAATCCGTGACTTCCATGACCAAATTGCAGCCTTATTCATGTTCAACCATTTCCTGTGTGACTTAGTGAGATCAAAGCAAAGCAAGTCACTGGGTCAACTGGTCAAGGGGTTAAATTATATCTAGCCCTTCTAACATGAACTGCTCATCACATTTTCAGATTCTCATAACTTTTTGGTGCAGACTTGGAAAAAGAGGGAGAATTTCAGGGGGTGTTGGTGTACAGCACTGCAAATCCATACCTCCTCCATTTCTGTCCCCTTCTTCAAAGCTTGCCCTCACTGACTCCATTTCACACAGTGCACCATTCACGCATCTTCTGCCTATCTCTTGTGAACATATCAGTCCTGGAAGGGGTCATGGAATTCAGCGTGAGAAAAAGACCACACAGTTATCATGACTGCCTCCTCCTAAATCACTGGCACCTCAAAGGAACTCTCCCCATTTTCCTTCTGCTGTGGTGTGGCCTGAAAGAAACTGCCTGTTCTGCAGGGGGAGATGAAGCACGGTGGCATTTTACTTGGCTTTTCCCCCACAGGAGGCTCCATATGGAGAAGACAAAGGAGCAAAATCTCTGTATCTGAGAACTCATGTACAAGGGACCCACAATGGGGGACTAAAGAGTAGACTTTCATCCAGCACAGTGCTTGTAGCTCCCAGCTGGCTTGTCTTTTACCTGTTTTACATTCTGTAGATTAAGGCAGTAGAGGATCCAAAATGGCATTTCAGCATGATACACTAGCTGTTTCTTTGGTCTGAGTCAAGGAATGATGGGGGAGCCTAGAAAGGGAAGAGCTGGGAACAAAAATTCCTGTATCCTAATTGGACACCATGTGTCTGATGGACCAAATACACAAACACCCATCTATCTGTACCAATGGTGATCATGCCCCAGGTAAATAATGTGTATAACTCTTCACTGGCTTTTGTATGAATTCCTTGATTTTAAAGGTTTGCATGGGTATATCTGAAGGAAGAACAGGGACCTGAGAGTCTTGTAATTAATAATCCCATTCTTAATGTGTTTGAAAAGTTCATATTTGCCTCTGCCAAATTATTTTCTATAGTCCATTTATCATTTTAGTGTGCCTTCAGGATCCCTGTTAAAGAAGTTTCTTTATCAGCCTATAAAACACTTAGAATAATGTTGCTTTTTATGTGGAACCGAGATCATAAACAGTAAGTCAAAGATCAGATCAGTGGCTTGCACTGAAAATGTACACCAAATGGAGAATCAAAACGATTGCCTGTTGGCAACAACTTGAGAACTGGGAATCAGGAAAGCTGAAAATCATCTACTTTCTGTTGGGCTCTTCGCAAAATGTCACTGAACTACAAAAGAGGGGTTGAAAAATAACCCAGTATACATTAAAGAAATCTTCTGGAGGTAGAAAAAAACCCAGACAATATTGTCTTATGTGAGAATAGGTAAATAATAATTTCACTGAATCTAAAGAAAACTTTTCCTAAAGATTCTTTTTAGAAAACGGTTTGCAAGCTTCTTTCATTACTGACAAGAAAGTACATTCTGCTAGATTAACTCTAACCTTCGAGTATGTGGTTGAATTTAAAGAGAGTGCATAACAGGATTACAGTTAAACCATTGAAGCATCATGGCTCAGATTCCTATAAGCTTGCATTCTTCTATACACTACATCTACACTTTCAATGAAATGTCATGTTGTGTCTGTCTAAATCTTAAACTGGTCAAATGTCCTGCTGTACAATTTAATAAAGGTCTTTACTGGTCTACTTTATAACATCATAAACATTTTTTTAACCTGTAAATTGCATTTCTTCAATGGACAAGGTCAGACTCTAAATAGATAGGTTTTCACGTACGTCACACTTGAACAAGCATGAGTAACTAATGTTTAAATTCCAATGCAGGTTGTCTTGAGGCTCCCTTTAGCTTCCCCAGCCTTGAATGCCAGAATGTTTCTAAGGAAATACACTTACAAGCTGGGCATTGAAAGAAACTAAGCTAAAATAAAACTGGGTACAAAAAGAAATAGTTCTCACTAAAGATTAGTTAAAGGGAACTTTTATCCAGAAACTGTAAGTTACGATATACTGTGTCTGTCTTTAGATATTGTTGGGATTCCCTCCAAGACCCTTTCTACTCAGTTTACAGATGTTTATCAGAAACAGGGCACTGATAAGTGATAACTATAATTATGGGTATTGGATCAGTTAGTGAGCATATTTTTGGAAGACATTGTTTTAAAAATCCATACTACATTAAATATTATACAAAAAAACGAGAGATATTAAACTGGATGCCTTTTACAGATTTAAAACTAAATTAATAATTTGCAAATAAGCAGTAACAACTAAGGATTATAAGAGACTTGCAGCCCCCCTGAGGAAAAAAACACAGATAGGAATTCAGTGTACTATATACATTATATTCCATCCTAAAAGTACATTAAAAGAACATTAAAATAGCAATATCAAGCCTTCAAAAGTTAGGAAATGCCAGTATTAAGACCACCCTTGCAATCTTAATTCTGCCCCCTTGTAACTATGCATTACAATACAATCTTTAATTACACACTCACATAGGACCCCTGCCTCCTTCAGTGAATGGGTACTTATTCAACACTTCTTTTTAGTCTCCATATTCAGTATAGAGCCCCAGGCCTTATTTAACAGATACTATCCAAATCCTGCACCGAACACAAAATATTAATTTACTAATGGGCATTTCTGTAGTATTCTCATCACAGTAACTGAGTGCTTCTCAAACATTAATGAATTTGTCTTTGCAACACCTCTGTGAGATTAGATAGTATAATCACCTACATTTTACAGATGAGAAACTGAGGCACAAAATGATTAAGGCCAGAACTGTCAAAACTGTCCACTAATATTGGGCGTCCAACTACAGGCAACTAAGGCCTGATTTTCAAAAGCACTTAGCACTTTATATGTTCAAAGCACAGCTCCAATCAACTTCGGGTGCAATTGAGAGTGCTCAGCAATTGTGTAAATCTGGCCCCAGATGTCTCTGTGACACAAAGGCCCATTAGTGGTTTACAGTAACTCCTCACTTAAAGTCGTCCCGGTAAACGTTGTTGCATTGTTACGTTGCTGATCAATTAGAGAACATTCTCATTTAAAGTTGCGCAATGCTCCCTGTTGTTTGGCAGCTGCCTGCTTTGTCCACTGCTTGCTGGAAGAGCAGCCCGTTGCAGCTACTTGGTGGGGACTTGGAACGAGGGTGGACTGGCAGCTCCCCTATCAGCTCCCTGTTTCCCTAAGTTCCCTGTGAGGCAGCCGCCCAGCAGGCTATCAATTGCCAACAGTTCAGCTGCGCCCCCGCCCCCCACCATGTGCTGCTCTTGCCCTCTGCCTTGGAGCTACTCCCCAGAGCCTCCTGCTTGCTGTGCAGGGGGCAGGGGAGGGAGGGGAGACAAGAGGAAGGTTAATGTCAGGGTGTCCCCCTCCCCCCGACTCCTGCACCCTGCTTACCCCATTGCCATAGAGCTGGGGGAGGAGGGGGGCACGACAGGGCTCAGGACGGAGGGAGCTTCCTGGCAGCAGCTTCTTTCTCAACTTGCTGATCTACTTAAAAAGGTAGTGTACTTAGAGTGGGATCAGCGTACTTAAAGGGGCAATGCGCATCTCTCTCTCGGTGTGTGTCTCTGTCTGCCATGTTGTCTCCCCTCCCTCCATTCGTGCTGCCTTGTACAGTGTGAGGCTACATTAACAACAATGGGTTAACCCTTGAGGGCTCAGCTGATTGCTAGTTCATCATTTAGCAGTAAGGCATTCCCTGGGAAATATTCCACCCTCTGAATTCACCACCTCAACAAAGCTTCACAATCATCATCACTGTGTACCAGTATTAAATTGTTTGTTTAAAACTTATAGTGTGTGTGTGTGTGTGGGTGTGTGTGTGTAGTCTTTTGTATGGTGAAAAAAATTTCCCTGGAACCTAACCCCCCCATTTACATTAATTCTTATGGGAAATTGGATTCGCTTAACGTCGTTTCACTTTAAGTCGCATTTTTCAGAAACATAACTACAACATTAAGCAAGGAGTTACTGTACTACTGTGTGTTAGCAACTCGTCAGACCTGACATATTCACTACACCTAACACACTGTTGTCATGATAGATACTCAAAACATGGTACGCAGTATCTCACTGGAAAACTACTAACTCACTGATCATCAATATTCTTGCATGATGTATGTATGGGGCATGTGCAAATTTATAAATATGTGCTAGAATTATGTTATTAAAATGTGTTTGGCAAGCATTGCATAATCCCAGTCTGCTTTAGACAAAAGAATGCGTATATGCTTGTCTGACCATCTTGATCATCAGGAAGAGACAATGCAAATACATTTACATATAAGCTAACAAAACCATCAAGCTAAGAAGTGGAGGGAAGACAGCATGTCATCTATACCCCACTAGGAGAGACCAACTTAATCTGAGAATACATTTCAAAGGTTTACTGGTCTATAAAGACAGGGAGTCTGAACCTCAAATGATAAGCAATTAAATATACTGATTTTATACGAAATAAAAGTGCATCAATTAAGGTCTTTTAAGAAAGCCTATGACACAATGGTGATTCATATCACGGTGAAATGAGGAATTATGGATACTTACTGATATTATGCTTCAAAGTCTGTGACCAAACACAAGGAAAAACTAGTTTTCTCCTACACAGGAAGGATCTGTCTCCAATGTAAATTGAACATTATGGAATCAAAATAATTGAAGCCCTATTTACATAAGAATCAGCAGGGGCATGGGAAGTCAACAGGAAGGGAAGAACAGCAAGAAGCCTTCCTTTCTTCTCTAACAGGCTCAATGAACTTTGGGAGACATCAGCAGAAACAGAAAGCCATTTTGGTATGCATTACTGGGCAGATACGAGAGGCCAGAGTTCTTGTACATCTAAGAAAAGTGAATCCTTCAACTAAGGAGGTTGAAGTCTCTGGGAACTCAATTTAGATGAGAAACCTGCTTAGGCAAAGATTGTAACTTGCTGAAATTAAATTTCAGTCTTAGAAGGGTATTTTTACTTTTTTTGTTGGTAGCCCTTTATTCCTTATACTTGGTATCTCTTAATCCTACATCTTTTTGTTAAATAAACTTTTACTATAAACCAATTCAGTGCACCAGTTAAGTGAACAGGCTGCAGTATATTTTGTCTTTAAAAAAGCAACAAACTTAATAACTATTATGAATGTTTCAGGAAAGCGTTGGACACTGCAGGGAGACATCTCTGGGGGACTCGGGTGTTGGGGTTCACTGTTTGTTACCTGCAAGGTAAGCTTTGAACTGGCAGAATCCTGAAGGATAAGGCCCCATTGTCGTGGAGGGACATGGTGAGAAAGGAACCCGTCACCCACCTTAACCCTAAGTAAACTAGACTTAAGATAACTAAAAGTAAAAATGAAATAACTATTTACAATTATTTAAAGATAAATGTCAAGTGAAAGAAGAGAATACAGACTCAGGAGTATCTCATCCCAGACCATGAGCTGTAGAAAAGGAACTGAAGAGGTAGTTGGTCCACAACGCCATCTATGCCAGTGGTTTTCAACATGAGGAGGCATGTAGGAATACATTAACAGACACTGCTACTGAAGAACTTTTGGTCCCAAGTGAATAGAGTGCATGCATACCCCACAGAGAATACGCAGAGGGACCAGTACCTGAAAAAACAACAGCTGAGCCTTTTAGATGTATTGATGTGAAGCCTCTCTAAATAAGGATTTTGTAGTGCGATGAATTATCAAGACTGATATCAAGCAAGTGAAAGAAGTATGGGCTATAAGGTGGATAGAAAGTTGGCTAGATTGTCGGGCTCAACGGGTAGTGATCAATGGCTCCATGTCTACTTGGCAGCCGGTATCAAGTGGAGTGCCCCAAGGGTCGGTCCTCGGGCCGGTTTTGTTCAATATCTTCATTAATGATCTGGAGGGTGGTGTGGATTGCACCCTCAGCAAGTTTGCAGATGACACTAAACTGGGAGGAGAGGTAGATATGCCAGAGGATAGGGATAGGATACAGAGGAACCTAGACAAATTAGAGGATTGGGCCAAAAGAAATATGATGAGGTTCAACAAGGACAAGTGCAGAGTCCTGCACTTAGGACAGAAGAATCCCATGCACCGCTACAGACTAGGGACCAAATGGCTCGGCAGCAGTTCCGCAGAAAAGGACCTAGAGGTTACAGTGGACGAGAAGCTGGATATGAGTCAACAGTCTGCCCTTGTTGCCAAGAAAGCCAATGGCATTTTGGGATGTATACGTAGGGGCACTGCCAGCAGATCGAGGGACGTGATCGTTCCCCTCTATTCGACATTGGTGAGGCCTCATCTGGAGTACTGTCTCCAGTTTTGGGCCACACACTACAAGAAGGATGTGGAAAAATTGGAAAACGTCCAGCGGAGGGCAACAAAAATTATTAGGGGACTGGAACACATGACTTATGAGGAGAGGCTGAGGGAACTGGGATTGTTTAGTCTGCAGAAGAGAAGAATGAGGGGGGATTTGATAGCTGCTTTCAACTACCTGAAAGGGGGTTCCAAAGAGGATGGAGCTAGACTGTTCTCAGTGGTACCAGATGACAGAACAAGGAGTAATGGTCTCAAGTTGCAGTAGGGGAGGTTTAGGTTGGATATTAGGAAAATCTTTTTCACTAGGAGGGTGGTAAAACACTGGAATGAGTTACCTAGGGAGGTGGTGGAATCTCCTTCCTTAGATATTTTTAAGGTCAGGCTTGACAAAGCTCTGGCTGGGATGATTTAATTGGGGATTGGTCCTGCTTTGAGCAGGGGGCTGGATTAGATGACCTCCTGAGGTCCCTTCCAACCCTGATATTCTATGATTCTATGATGGGAAAGAAGTGAGAACTCATCTTAGAACTGCCTAGCTCCAAACTATACACACAATGAACTAGGACAGCAGTTCTCAAACTTTAGCAACCCGAGGACCCCCATTTTGATTTAAATATTTTTGCGAACCCCCGCTCAGCCCCATGTCCTGTCCCCACTCCACCCCTTCCCCCAAGATCCCACCCCTGCCCCACCTCTTCCTGCTCCTGTCCCACCCGTCCCTCCTCTTCCCCGCCTCTTTCTTCCCCCACCCCCAAGTACGCCCCATCCCCGTGCCTCCTGCACGCTGCCGAACAGCTGTTCCCTGACATGCAGGAGGCACTGGGAGGGAGGGGGAGGAGTTGATCAGCAGGGCTGGCAGTTCCAAACATGATTTCACCCCTTCCCCTGAGAGCACTCCGTCCCTGCTCCTCCTGCAAGCCGCTGAACAGCTGTTCCCTGGCATGCAGGAGGTCCGGGGACGGAGCGGGAGGAATTGAGGGAGGGATGCGGAGTAGTTGATCAGCAGGGCCCGCGGATCCCATGGGGTACCCTCGCAGACCCCAGTTTGAGAACCGCTGAACTAGGATATCAGTGCACTGGTTTGGAATGCAGGAATGGGATCCCTCCCTCTATCAGATCCTTCCTACATCTCCTATAATATCTTCTTGGCTGGCTGGGAGAAATTCTGATGATTAAGGAGTGTGCAATGCAGAGTTATAAATTCAGAAAAATTGCAACTTTCGGTGCCTCAAGATTTTGGTGCTCAATTTGAATCTCTTTTCAGAAAGTGCTGAGCACCTGCCCTCTGAAATCAGGCCCTTTTATGGTGTCTCAAATTGGTCACTGAAAACTTGGAAGCACCCCAAATCACTAGACACTTCCGAAAATCTTGGCCAATATTTCCACAGCACACCTAACACTGAGGCCCAGATCCTCAAAGGCATTTAGGCACCTAATTCCCATTGAAATCAGTGGGAGTTAGGTTCCTAAATATCTTTTGAGGATATCGGCCTCAATCCCTTACATCTCTGCATTACAATAAGGTTTTAGATTATATGATGGCACAATGTCTATACACAATCAAAATGCTACATACAATACAGGCATGTACGTTGACAGAAAAGTGATACCATGGAGCAACCATTCAATCATGATTAAGACATTTTAGTGGTCGTGGTCCTGGATTTGCAATGTTTATTTTGGGGATAGTTACAACATTCTTTGAATTTTTTTTATCCCATGTTACCTGATGTGTACTCTCAACTTTCACTTTAGTTTAATATAGGTTTTTGTCTGTGAATAGTAACTAGATTCCTACTCTTGGATCTCAACTCCCTAGAATAAGAAAGGCTGGAACTCCCCTAGATCTCAACGACCTGAAGTACCAGTAGGCAAGATATTTGGCCTTCTGAAATCACCCGCCAATACCTCAGTGCCTTCTAGAACGTGCTACTTTTATATTCCTTTCTGAACACAGCTAAGAAGCCCCCTTATGCGACTGCAGCCATTTAGGTTAGTTCCAGCTCTCTGTTGCTCTTATTACTGGCTTTGTTTTGGACACTGTTTCTGTATCCCTTGATTGTTTTGCCCTGCACTCATACAGTTCCTCAATATGCCAGAGCAGTTCTTCACAGCAATGATCTCCAGCATTTCTGTAGCTCAGTCTTAGTTGCTAATGCCTCATGGAAGCAAGGAGATGTTGCCTTCAATGGTTCATACGCCGATTTTGCTGCTTTGTGGGTCACTGATCTCATTTCAGAGTGGTAGCCGTGTTAGTCTGTATCAGCAAAAACAATGAGGAGTCCTTGTGGCACATTAGAGACTAACACATTTATTTGGGCTTTTGTGGGCTAGAACCCACTTCATCACGAAAGCTTATGCCCAAATAAATGTGTTAGTCTCTAAGGTGCCACAAGGACTCCTCGTTGTTTTTACTGATCTCATTGTTTCCTTCGGAAGTTTATATTTCTTTGGTACATAACACCACCCAATGCACAGATTTTTTTTCAGCCTGTAATGGTTCAACAGCCTGATACTTACTTTGAAGTGTCAAGTCCCCCTTCTAAGTTATTAGCTTAGTTACTTTCTCTTGAAACATGTAATGTCAACAAAATATTGCATGAAAGGGGTCATAGAACAGCAAGGCCTTCTGTTCCCAAGTTTTGACTGTGTACAGCTGATCAAATTTTTAAAGATGTGCCCTGAGTTATTGTATATTAATATCAAACTCTGCTCCTAGATGACAATACCTAGACTTCATCATCAGGACACTCTTTTACACACACAAAGTAAAATTTTCAAAAGTGTCTGCCTATGTCCCTTTTGAAAAAAGGGGTACTTTGGATCTTTGATGCTTTTGAAAATGATACTCCTAGTTCAATTTTCAAAAGTAACTTAAGCACTTAGGAGGCTAAGAATCATTAGAAGTAACTGAAGGTCTGATCACAGCAAAATAAGAGGTGCTAGCTGCATATCTGTGCTCCCTTAGCATACTATAATCAATCAAAGTGAGCCCATGTAAGTTAGAGAACAGTGAGTAGGGAGTGTGAATGGTTTCTTAAAAGTGTACATATTACTGATGACATCATCCATATGTTACTTTTCTAGTGCACAACCAGAGGAGTGTAAACACAGTCATTTTTGTTCTTCCAATATTAAAAATACAATTGGGACATTGATATATGGAGGACAGAACCCCACAGAATGACATTTGATTTTCAAGGTTCAAAGAGTATCATTAGGACCCTACCAAATTTACAGTCCATTTTGATCAATTTCACTCTCACAGGATTTTTAAAATCATAAATTTCATGATTTCAGCTATTTAAATCTGAAATTTCATGGTGTTGTAATTGTAGGAGTTGTGACCCAAAAAGGAGTTGGGGGTGGGGGCGGTCACAAGGTTATTGTATGGGGGGTTGCGATATGTTACTCTTACTTCTGTGCTGCTGCAGGTGGCGGCAGTGCTGCCTTCACAGCTGGGCAGCTGGAGCGTGGCAGCTGCTAGCTGGGAGCCCAGATCTGAAGGCAGAGCCACCACCAGCAACAGCACAGAAGTAAGGATGGCATGGTATGATATTGACACCCTTACTTCTGTGCTGCTGCCTGCAGAGCTGGGTCCTCAGACAGCAGCCGCCACTCTCCAGCCACCCAGCTCTGAAGGCAGCAAAGCAGAAATGAGGGTGGCATGGTATCGTATTGCCACCCTTACTTCTGCATCGCTCCTGGCGGGGCGCTACCTTCAGAGCTGGGCCCCCTGCAAACAGCCGCTGCTCTCCAGCCACCCAGCTCTGAAGACAGCGCAGAAGAAAGGGTGGCAATACTGCAACCCCCCTAAAATAACCTTCCAACCTCCCTGCAACTCCCTTTTGGGTCAGGACCCCCAATTTGGAAAAGGCTGGTCTCTCCATGAAATCAGTATAGTATAGGGTAAAAGCACACAAAAGACTGGATTTTACGGGGAGAGACCAGATTTCACAGTCTGTGATGCATTTTTCATGGCTGTGAATTTGGTAGAGCCCTAAGTATCATACACAACAAGAAAGAAAAAATAATAAATTTGAGGGGGGGAGTTTTTGACAATATCCCTTCAAAATTCCAACCAGATCATTTCTCAGATTCTCTCCATTTACACAAATGAGGCAACTTCTTAATAATCAAGAAGAATACTCACCCTCTGTTACTGACGATTGCCTTTTTCAAGTGAATATAGTTAGCAGGAAAGATCCCCTGCAAGAGAGAATAATAATTCTACTTGTCAGAAAAATACAATTATAGCTCTGAACAGTTTTCATTCTAACAAAATTAGCAAACATTTGATAATTGCCAACTTTCCAATTTCATCTATAGTGTGAAACAAGCTATCACTGTCAAAATCAATATTCAAATGATAGTAACATCAGATGGCTTCAATTTATCTCAGAATAGGACAGTATGTTGATTTGACAATTATGTAAGTTATATAACCGTTCATTCTTGGAAAAAAAAACTTCATTATGGGGAAGTTTTGTGAATGTATCCAACAAAAATATCACAGCAAACAGATCAAAACATCTGAAAGCACTGTAACTCTAAAAAGTAACTTTTAAAAATTATTAATTTTCTAGTTTGAAATAGAATACTGGGCTCCAACAATACTTTCTATTTTTTCCTCTTTGCTCTTTACAAGAGTTTCAATTTTTGCTGTTGAGTTAATTCAAAGCATATTTATGCTGTTACCTGTTGTGGTTTCTCTGACTGTCAAATTGTGGCCTTAATCCTCAGAATTAAACTGCTTTCCTTCACACTCCACCCCTGAAAATGTATCATCCCTCTTTTTGTCCTCTGATCTTGACAATTCCTAAGTGGAGTACTTTGCATTTGTCCTTATTGAATTCCATCGTATTTACTTCAGACCATTTCTCCAGTTTATCCAGATCATTTTGAATTTTAATCTTATCCTTCAAAGCACTTGCAACCCCTCCCAGCTTGGTATCATCTGCAAACTTTATAAGTGTACTCTCTATGCCAGGGGTGGGCAAACTTTTTTGCCCGAGGGCCACATCTGGGTGGGGAAATTGCATGCAGGGCCATGAATGTAGGGCTGGGGCAGGGGTGTGGGAGAGTGTGTGGGATGTGGTGCGGTGTGCAGGAAGGGGCTCAGGGCAAGGGGTTGGGGCAGAGGAGGGGTGCGGGGCATAAGAGGGGGCTCAGGGAAGAGTGTTCGGGTGCAGGAGGGGGTGCAAGGTGCAGCAGGGGGCTTCGGGCAGGGGGTTGGGGTGCAGGAGGGGTGCAGGGTGTAGCAGGGGGCTCAGGGCAGGGAGTTGGGGAGTAGGGTGCAGGAGGGGTTCGGGGCCCAGGCTCCGGCCCGGTGCCATTTACCTGGAACAGCTCCAGGGTGGCAGTGGCACACACTGGGCTCAGGGCAGGCTCCCTGCCTGCCTGCCCTGGCCCCGTGCCACTCCCAGAAGCAGTCAGCACCACGTCCCTGCGGCCCCTGGGGGAGGGGAAGCAGAGGGCTCCGTGCACTGCCCTTGCCTGTGGATACCTCCCCCGAAGCTCCCGTTGGCTGCTGTTCCCCATTCCTGGCCAAGGGGAGCTGCAGGGGGCGGTGCCTGCAGGCGAGGGCAGCACACTGAGCCCTCTGCCCTCCCCAGGGGCTGCAGGGACGTGGTGCTGGCTGCTTCTGGAAGGGGCGCGAGGCTCTCAGCACTATGGAGGTGTCAATCCTGCGAGCCAGATCCAAAGCCCTGACAGGCCGGATCCGGCCAGCAGCCGTAGTTTGTCCACCTCTGCTCTAGGCCATTAACTAAAGCATTGATGAAGATATTGAACAGAACCAGACCAAGAACTTCCAGCATGACTGTGAACTACTGATAACTACTCTCTGGGAACAGTTTTCTGACCAGTTTTGCACCCATCTTATAGTAGCTCCATCTAGGTTGCATTTACCTAGTTTGTTTATGAGAAGGTCATGCGAGACAGTATCAAAAGCTTTACTAACGTCAAGATATACCACATCTACCACTTCCCCCCCATCCACAAAGCTTATTACCCTGTCAAAGTAAGCTATCAGGTTGGTTTGACACGATTTGTTCTTGACATATCCATGCTGACTTATTTATCACCTTATTATGTTTGCAAATTGATTGCTTAATTATATGCTCCATTATCTTTCCGTGTACAGAAGTTAACGTGACTGGTCTGTAATTCCCCAGGTTGTCCTTATTTCCCTTTTTATAGATTGGCACTATATTTGCCCTTTTCCAGTCTCCTGGAATCTCTCCTGTCTTCCATGACTTTTCAAAAATAATCGCTAATGGCTCAATATCTCCTCAGTCAGTTCCGTAAGTATTCAAGGATGCATTTCATCAGGCCCTGGTGACTTGAAAACATGTAATTTGTCTAAGCAATTTTTAACTTGTTCTTTCCCTATTTTAGCCTCTTCTGATCCTACCTCATTCTCACTGGCATTCACTATGTTAGACATCCAATTACCACCAACATTCTTGGTGAAAACCGAAACAAAAAAGTCATTAAGCACCCCTGCCATTTCCACATTTCCTGTTATTGTTTCCCGCCCCCCCCCCCCCCATTGAGTAATGGGCCTACCCTCTCCTTGGTCTTCCTTTTGCTTCTAATGTATCTGTAGAATGTTTTCTCGTTACCCTTTATGTCTCTAGCTAGTCTGATCTCCTTTTGTGCTTTGGCCTTTCTAATTTTGTCTGTACATACTTGTTATTTTTTTATATTCATCCTTTGTAATGTGACCTAATTTCCACTTTTTGTACCACTCTTTTTTGATTTTTAGATCATTGAAGATCTCCTGGTTAAGCCAGGGTGATCTCTTGCCACACTTCTTATCTTTCCTAAGCAGTGGGATAGTTTTCTCTTTTGCCCTTACTAACAGAGGTACCAACTTTCCTTGGCACCGGTGGGTGCTTGCGCCCCCAGGCCCTGGCCCGACTCCACCCCCTCCCTGCCCCTATTGGACCCCTCCCCAAATTCCTGCTTCAGCCCCGCCTCTTCCCCAAGCATGTCATGTTCCTCCTCCTCACCCCTCCGAGCACTTGCCGCGCAAAACAGCTGTTCTGCAGCGCAAGCGCTGGGAGGGAGGCGGGAGAAGCAGGACGTGGCGGCGTGCTAAGGGGAGGCGGAAGCAAGCTTGGGTGGGGAGGCGGGGCAGGGAGCTGCCGGTGGGTGCAGAGCACCCACCAATTTTTCCCCGTGGGTGCTCCAGCCCCAGAGTACCCACAGAGTCAGTGCCTACACTTAATAATGTCTGTTGGGAAAAACTGCCAACTGTCTTCAATTGTTTTTCCCTTAGACTTGCTTCCAATGGGATCTTACCTACGGAGTTCGCTAAAGTCTGCCTTCTTGAAATCCATTATCTTTATTTCGCTGTTTTCCCTCCTACCATTCCTTAGAATCATGAACTTTACCATTTCATGTCAGTAGGGGAACACTTCAATCTCCCTGGACATTCTATAACAGATTTAAAAGCAGCCATACTTAAAAAAAAAAAAAAAGTCAAAAACAGACTTCAAAGAGAAACTGCAGAGCTACAATTCATTTGCAAATTTAACACCATTAATTTGTGCTTGAATAGGGACTGGAAGTGGCTGGCTCACTACAAAAGCAAATTTTCCCTCCCTTGATACTGACACCTCCTCATCATAGAATATCGGGGTTGGAAGAGACCTCAGGAGGTCATCTAGTCCAACCCCCTGCTCAAAGTAGAATCAATCCCCAACTAAATCATCCCAGCCAGGGCTTTCTCAAGCCTGACCTTAAAAACCTCTACAGAAGGAGATTCCACCACCTCCCTAGGTAACCCATTCCAGTGCTTCACCACCCTCCTAGTGAAAACGTTTTTCCTAATATCCAACCTAAACTCCCGCACTGCAACTTGAGACCATTACTCCTTGTTCTGTCATCTGGTACCACTGAGAACAGTCTAGGTCCATCCTCTTTGGAACCCCCTTTCAGGTAGCTGATAGCAGCTATCAAATCCCCCTCATTCTTCTCTTCTGCAGACTAAACAATCCCAGTTCCCTCAGCCTCTCCTCATAAGTCATCTGCTCCAGGCCCCTAATCACTTTTGTTGCCCTTTGCTGGACTCTTCCCAATTTTTCCACATCCTTCTTGTAGTGAGGGGCCCAAAACTGGACACAGTACTCCAGATGAGGCCTCACCAATGTCGAATAGAGGGGAACGATCACGTCCCTCGATCTGCTGGCAATGCCCCTACGTATACAGCCCAAAATGCTATTAGCCTTCGTGGCAACAAGGGCAGACTGTTGACTCATATCCAGCTTCTCATCCACTATAACCCCTAGGTCCTTTTCTGCAGAACTGCTGCCTAGCCATTCGGTCCCTAGTCTGTAGCGGTGCATGGGATTCTTCTGTCCTAAGTGCAGGACTCTGCACTTGTCCTTGCTGAACCTCATCAGATTGCTTTTGGCCCAATCCTCTAATTTGTCTAGGTCTCTCTGTATCCTACCTACCACTCCTCCCAGTTTAGTGTCATCTGAAAACTTGTTGAGGGTGCAGTCCACGCCATCCTCCAGATCATTAATGAAGTTATTGAACAAAACCAGCCCCAGGACAGACCCTTGGGGTACTCCACTTGATACCGGCTGCCAACTGGACATGGAGCCATTGATCACTACCCGTTGAGCCTGACAATCTAGCCAGCTTTCTATCCACCTTATAGTGCATTCATCCAGCCCATACTTCTTTAACTTGTGGGCAAGAACACTGTGGGAGACCGTATCAAAGTCTTTGCTAAAGTCAAGGAATAACACATCCACTGCCTTCCTCTCATCCACAGAGCCAGTTATCTCATCATAGAAGGCAATTAGATTAGTCACGCATGACTTGCCCTTGGTGAATCCATGTTGACTGTTCCTGATCGCTTTCCTCTCCTCTAAGTGCTTCAGAATTGATTCCTTGAGGACCTGCTCCATGATTTTTCCAGGGACCGAGGTAAGGCTGACTGGCCTGTAGTTCCCCGGATTCTCCTCCTTCAATTTTTTAAAGATGGCACTACATTAGCCTTTTTCTAGTCATCCGGGACCTCCCCCGATCGCCATGAGTTTTCAAAGATAATGGCCAATGGCTCTGCAATCACATCCGCCAACTCCTTTAGCACCTTTGGATGCAGTGCATCCAGCCCCATGGACTTGTGCACGTCCAGCTTTTCTAAATAGTCCTGAACCACTTCTTTCTCCACAGAGGGCTGGTCACCTCCTCCCCATACTGTGCTGCCCAGTGCAGTAGTCTGGGAGCTAACCTTGTTTGTGAAGATGGAGGCAAAAAAAACATTGAGTACATTAGCTTTTTCCACATCCTCTGTCACTAGGTTGCCTCCCTCATTCAGTAAGGGGCCCACACTTTCCTTGACCGTCTTCTTGTTGCTAACATACCTGAAGAAACCCTTCTTGTTACTCTTAACATCCCTTGCTAGCTGCAACTCCAATTATGATTTGGCCTTCCTGATATCACTCCTGCATGCCTGAGCAATATTTTTATACTCCTCCACAGTCATTTGTCCAATCTTCCACTTCTTGTAAGCTTCTTTTTGTGTTTAAGATCAGCAAGGATTTCACTGTGAAGCCAAGCTGGTCGCCTGCCATATTTACTATTCTTTCTACACACTGGAATAGTTTGTTCCTGCAACCTCAATAAGGATTCTTTAAAATACAGCCAGCTCTCCTGGACTCCTTTCCCTTTCCTGTTATTCTCCCAGAGGATCCTGCCCATCAGTTCCCTGAGGGAGTCAAAGTCTGCTTTTCTGAAGTCCGGGGTCTGTATTCTGCTGCTTTCCTTTCTTCCTTGTGTCAGGATCCTGAACTCGACCATCTCATGGTCACTGCCTCCCAGGTTCCCATCCACTTTTGCTTCCCCTACTAATTCTTCCCTGTTTCTGAGCAGCCAGTCAAGAAGAGCTCTGCCCCTAGTGGTTCCTCCAGCACTTGCACCAGGAAATTGTCCCCTATACTTTCCAAAAATTTCCTGGATTGTCTGTGCACTGCTGTATTGCTCTCCCAGCAGATATCAGGGTGATTGATGTCCCCCATGAGAACCAGGGCCTGCGATCTAGTAACTTCTGTTAGTTGCCGGAAGAAAGCCTCGTCCATCACATCCCCCTGGTCTGGTGGTCTATAACAGACTCCCACCACGACATCACCCGTGTTGCTCACACTTCTAAACTTAATCCAGAGACTCTCAGGTTTTTCTGCAGTTTCATACCGGAGCTCCGAGCAGTCATACTGCTCTCTTACATACAGTGCAACTCCCCCACCTTTTCTGCCCTGCCTGTCTTTCCTGAACAGTTTATATCCATCCATGACAGTACTCTAGTCATGTGAGTTATCCCACCAAGTCTCTGTTGTTCCAAACACATCATAATTCCTTGACTGTGCCAGGACTTCCCGTTCTCCCTGCTTGTTTCCCAGGCTTCTTGCATTTGTGTACAGGCACTTAAGATAACGCGCTGATCATCCCACTTTCTCAGTATGAAGCAGGAGTCCTCCCCTCTTGCGCTCTCCTTTTTGTGCTTCCTCCCAGTACCCCACTTCCCCACTTACCTCAGAGTTTTGGTCTCCTTCCCCCAGTGAATCTAGTTTAAAGCCCTCCTTACTCGGTTTATTTATTGGGAGTGAGCCACATCCACCCTGATTGAACTGGCCCTATCAACACTGTTTCTCCACTTGTAAGGTAACTCCCTTCTCTTCATGTTTCAGTATATTTATGCCTGCATCTGTAATTTTCACTCCATCTACCTGAAGAAGTGGGGTTTTTTTTTAACCAATGAAAGCTTATGCCCAAATAAATCTGTTAGTCTTTAAGGTGCCATTTCGTTGTTTTTACCATTTCATGATCACTTTCATCCAAGTCTCCTTCCACTTTCAAATTCTCAACCAGTTCCTTCATATTTGTCAAAACCAAATCTAGAACAGCCTCTCCCCTAGTAGCTTTCTCCACATGCTTAAGTGTTTGCCAGTTTGGGGCCCTAATGACTTGTGGTATCTTTCTCTCTGATATAATATTTTGAGTCCCGGTTTGCTATTGTAGGTCATCAGAAAAGTGGGAAAAAATGTGAAACAGATTTTTTTGAAGACCTATTAGTAACAGTCCATATGTACAATATGCTCCATGTGACTAGGATATCCTTTTCAGAGACATTTCTTTTGAATGCTTCTTCAAGTAATTTTTAAAAGCCTTTAAAGAAGTCATGTTAAGATCTATTTTATTTGTTATATTTTCAGAGAAAATTACCTATATATTTATTGCCATTAGCATTTGTCAGAGTGGCTGGCTCTTGAAGGGAAGTTAGGCCTAGCTTCACCTGTGATTAATCAGCTAAAAGCCAGCAAGTGGCTCAGTTGGAAGTAGGTCTGCAGATTCGAGACTGGCTCTTGTGGCAGGCCCTGAACAAGGGGATAGAAATGAGAGGAAAGAAGTCTCTGGGCCCTGCAGAAGACCCCAGGTTGAGGGGAAAGACAAGGTTTATATGTGGAACTTGTTTTAAACTGGGGGGGGAAGGAGAGGAGGTCTTTCAAAGAATAAACTATGCCCTGAATGAAGGCCTTGAAAAGATTTTGATCTGGAGGAGTCATCTCAATAAGTGAGAGACTTTTGCAGAGAGTATTGCAATTAATTGGGTGATAAATTTTAGGTAACACAATAGCAATAGAGTAAGGCACTACTTAGTGTAGCGAGTAGGTAGTGACTTAAAAGGAGTTACTGTATCAGATATTAACTAATGCAAAGCAGCACAAAGAAAAATAGATGACTGGTGTAAAGAAGTCCAAATTGTAGAACATTGCAATTCTGCAATCACTGTTCAATTAAATATCCCTCTCATTCATACCTCCTAATGATTGGTTACTGCTTGCACATCTTCCAAGAGCCAAAATCTATATAGGAAATACTCAAAAGCAAAAGAAAAGATACACACTTCTGACTGGAATTCACGTAGACGGACAATAGATCTAGACTTCCTCCCCCTCCCGCCTGACTTCTTTGGACTCCATATTAGCCTCTGAGGAAGTAGAAAGAAATTAAAGTACGTGGAGGCCATGCCTCCTTACATAACCTTACCTGAAGGACTCCGCGTCTTCAAACAGGATCCTCATAGGCTGGCAATGATCAGCTTTTTAGAGAGTCCCAGCATTGGGGTGGTAGTGTGCAGGTGAAACCCAAGACCATGAATACATACAAATAATCTATTCAAAGAACTCCAACTATAGGAGAGCAACTCTTCTGTATTACCTTCCAAAAACCTTTCACAGACTCTCACAGGTCTTTTAGCTAGTGGCTCTTAATTTTTCGAAGAACACGTCACCAAAAATTAGGGGAAATGTATCTATGCTTACCTGAAAGCACAGATAAAGAAAAATCTTATTCTTTGAGTAATAAGATCCAGAGATCCATTACAATGGGATTTGTACAACAGTTTGCCCCCAGGATGGGAAGCAGGATCATCCCTTAAATATGAACATCCAACAGGAGGTATATTATAGAAAAGAAAGAAAAAAGAAAATCCGAGAGGTTCAGCAAGGTTCAACAAGGACAAGTGCAGAGTACTGCACTTATGATGGAAGAATCCCATGCACTGCTACAGTCTGGGTACCGACTGGATAAGAGGCAGTTCTACAGAAAAGGACCTGGGGATTGCAGTGGACGAGAAGCTGGATATGAGTCAATAGTGTGCCCTTGTTGCCAAGAAGGCTAACGGCATATTGGGCTGCATTAGTAGCAGCACTGCCAGCAGATCGAGGGAAGTGATTATTCACCTCTATTCGGCACTGGTGAGGCCACATCTGGAGTGCCCCCCCTCCCACTACAGAAAGGATGTGGACAAACTGGAGAGAGTTCAGTGGAGGGCAACGAAAATGATTAGGGGGCTGTGGCACATGACTTACGAGGATAGGCTGAGGGAACTGGGATTATTTAGTCTGCAGAAGAGAAGAATGAGGGAGGATTTCATAGCAACCTTCAACTACTTAAACGGGAGTTCCAAAGAGGATGGAGCTGTTCTCAGTGGCAGCAGATGACAGAACAAGCAGCAATGGTCTCAAGTATCAGCGGGAGAGGTCTAGGTTGGATATCAGGAAAAACTGTTTCACTATCATAGTGAAACTATTTCACTATCATCTTTTCGATATAAGGGATATGTGGTGTCCTTTATTAAATCCTTTAGGCAGAACATTTTGTACTGAATGTTTATGAAGAGATTATAGGAGGGTGGTGAAGCACTGGAATGGGTTACCCAGGGAGATGATGGAATCTCCACCCTTAGAGGTTTCTAAGGCCTGGCTTGACAAAGCCCTGGCTGGAATAATTTAGTTGTGGTTGTTCCTACTTTGAGCAGGGAGTTGGACTAGATGACCTCCTGATGTCTCTTACAACCCTAATCTTCTATGATTCTATATATCCTCCATCTTCACCTAGGCACTAATATGTGGAGAAGTCTTCTGCCAAAAATGGAAGTGGATAAAGACTGGATGACCCATATGTAAAATTTTGATGAATTTATGATCATCATCTGGCTGTTTACCAGGTCTTAATGCAGTAGACAAGACTTCTCTGCCCTGAGACTCTCATGGCTCCTAAGGAGTGGACTTTGCTGCTTAAAAGAATATGTTTTTTAAAAATTTTCTTTGGGAATGAATGCTATGACAGTTGTGACCTCATTTTGACCAAAACTATAGGTAGCCATTTTCTCCCAAACTGAAAGAGTCTAGCACCAATCAGAATTATAACTCTAGACAGGGCTGGTTGAAAATTTTGCAGATAGTGCTGAGGCAACTGTGGGTACCTACTAACCTCATCTCAGTACCGAAGCTATCATTTGAAGAATGGTGTTTTCTCATTTTGTACTTCAGACTCTTTCAACTTCCCATACAACTTGTATTCCTTTCTATAATGTCTGACAGGAGCCAGAGTTGTAAATAAACTTTTGGAGTGACTCTGAATAGCCTCAGATTTCCACAAAGTTTCCCACTGTATCACTAAGACAGATGGAAACTGATTTTCCTGATCATTGGATCTCAAAGATGAAAGCCATATACACCATTGAGAAACAGAATTGTATCTCACTACATTGTTCACAGAATATCCTTCGGGTCATGGGATTTTTAGGCTGAGAGGGACAATATTTCCTCCGACATTATCATTCTTTGTGAATGCATGGAGAGGAACTGAGCATGTCAGATGGCAGCTTTATTTTTGGCAGTGATACAAGGCTGAATTTGAACTTGTGTAAACTAAGGAATTCTCTGGCCTCATGAGGAGGCGGCCAGGGGCTAAGAATTAAACAGTGGGGCAAAAAGATCCCTTTACTGCCTGATTGTTCTTCCCCATCTGGGCTGCAGTCAATCTCGCCACTCCATGGCCAGCTGCTGTGGGGAGGAAGTGGAGATTGTGGGGAGACAGCAGAAGCTGTTGGAAACAATACCCTGGACATTATGACATGGTGACCCACAGTAAGAGATAGGTATGATAGCCCAATAGTCAGGGCAACTGGCAGCAGGATCTGGTGATGACAGCCCAATACTTTCTTAGTCTTTTAGGAGGGTCAAGAAATTTCATCCCTTTATAATCTTCCCACACAAGGAGGCATATAGTCCTATACAACTTGTGTATAGCAGTGGCAGCCCGCCTGAGCATAAATTTCACAGTACTCTGTAATAAGCTATCCTTTGAGGGTTTGCTTGGGTGGTTGTTGGTTTTTTTGGCTATTTTTCAAACATAAATATTTTATTATTTGACCCCTTAGGGCAGCTGTCCAAATCAGAGTTTTCTCCCCCGAGGAGGAAGTGTTCCCTTTTGTGTGTGTGTGTTGGGAGATGTGTGCTCAAGTCCAAAGGAATCAGCACATCTGAGGCACAGCTGCCTCATTATCCTCCTTCAAATCTCACCTTAAAACTCTCCTCTGCCATGCCGCCTACAAAAAAATCAACAACAGTTAGTCCACTGGTGTGCTGAGACCACTGACTATCATGCTGACCAATATTTTTCATTGCTACCCTATCTGTCTGTATGTATCTGCCATCTCATTTTATACTTAGGCCACGTCTATATGAATAGCACTGCAGTGGAGCAGCTGTAGCAATACAACTGCACTGTTGCAGCACATCTGGTAAAGATGCTCTATGCCAATAGGAGAGAGCTCTCCTGTTGGCATAAAAAACACACCTCTGTGAGCGGCATAAGCTATGTCGGGTGGGAAATGCTCTCCTGCTGACATAGCGTTATGCAGGTGATCACTTATGTCGGTGTAACTTAAGTCACTCAGGGGAGCGGAATATTCACATTCCTGAGCTACATATGTTTTGGCAACATAGGCTGCAGTGTAAACATAGCTTAAGATTGTAAACTCTTCAGGGCAGAGACTGTCTTTTTGTTCTATGATCATACAGTGCCTAGCCAATCTGGTTCTTTATCATGACTAGGGCTCCTAGGCTCTACAGTTATGAAAAATAGTAATAATTCCCCTGACTATTCCGATTCTGCTCTGAAGCAGCAAGCTGGCTCAAGTACCCATTGTAACAGATCTGTGTACCACAGCATGATGAAAAAATGGCATATTCTTATCTTCCTCCTTTTGTTTATTCTTAACACAGACTAGATTTACTATGGTGCGAATTCTCCATGCTTTTCAGCCAATGACCTTAGTAGTTGAAACAGCATTCTGTAGACAGAGTACAAGACAATGTTCTTTTTCTGTCTTTCTGTCTTCTTTAAAAAAAAGAAAGCACAAACATATTGTTCTGCCAAGAAGACTACTCAGGAACCTCAGGTCCCCAATAAGGAGAGGTTAAATGCATCACAGAAGTGATGAAGCTGAAGTTCTTCACTCAGCGCACAGTCAACCTGTGGAACTCCTTGCCTGAGGAGGTTGTGAAGGCTAGGACTATAACAGGGTTTAAAAGAGAACTGGATAAATTCATGGAGGTTAAGTCCATTAATGGCTATTAGCCAGGATGGGTAAGGAATGGTGTCCCTAGCCTCTGTTTGTCAGAGGGTGGAGATGGATGGCAGGAGAGAGATCACTTAATTATTACCTGTTAGGTTCACTCCCTCTGGGGCACCTGGCATTGGCCACTGTCGGTAGACAAGATATTGGGCTGGATGGACCTTTGCTCTGACACAGTATGGCCATTCTTATGTTCTTATATGTTCATTCTCCAAGTAGAAGGCTGGCAGAACCTGTGTCCTGCAACGTAAGTCAGACATCAGTGGCTCCAGAGGGCATCTCCCTTACCCCACTTCCTTCCCCTATGCTGTCACCAATAAAATGTAAGATTCTGCTACAGGCAAAAACAATAGTATATTCTGATATCCTTCTCTTAATATTTGAGTTACTTCTTTAAAAGGACTCTAAAAATCAATAATTACTTAATTTCAGAAAGACCCTATTTCAAAAGAATGTTGATAAAAAAATAGCCTAAAAAGATAAAAATACATTCATTAAGTCTGCTCTGTTGCAGAGGGCCAGTGCTGCCAGACACCAATGCCACATCAGGGATCAAAATCAAAGAGATTCTAGATTCTCACTTTTGGAAGAATAGATGTAAGGTAGGCTGAACGTGATCTTAATGGAGGCTATTCCCATTTCATTTCATATAAACATATCAAGAGACAGTATCATTCCACAGAATTTTGTTCCAGCATCAGAAAAGTAGTGTCAAGAAGTTCCATATGAGATAATCTTTAGTGGTAGATCTTAATTATCATCTTTTCAATATAAGGGATATGTGGTGTCCTTTATTAAATCCTCTAGGCAGAACATTTTGTACTGAATGTTTATGAAGAGATTATGCTGTCCCACATAACTCCCAATTACATAACTCCCAATTACCTTAACTCTTAATGAAAACCAACTTATCTATGATTGGCTGAGGATACAGGGATACTTAAAACTGTACTTGATAAAAATGTATGACTATAACAACATCTGAAATGATTATCTGATGGAAAATTAGTCAGGTAATATATTCATGATCTTTAAGAAAAAGGACAAACAGGCCAAAACATCTCCTGATATTATATATTGATTATTTTGTGCCTGATTGGTGTTTCCCACAGGCAACATAAAAAAAGACAAAACCTGATTCCTTGGGCCAAAATCTGTTTGCAGTTAAAGCTAATAGTCACACACTTTCCTATTAAACTACAAATGACATTCTCAAGAAACAGCAATTATAATTACTTATAAAAACGAATGTCGATTGGTAACTGATATTTTCCATTTAATGACACCCCTTAAAATATTTACATAATTAGCTTTATTTCTGTGGGGATCTAATTATCCATTAACACTAGACGTGCAGTCACCCAGGAACTTCACTGGAGAATTCTAAAATGTTCTCGTAAGCTTTGAAGAGACTTTCACTTATCCATTTTACAGCTTTAATTTTTTTTTATTATTACTTATTAACACTTAGTCAGAAAGGCAATGAGATATTTGTGAACACATTAGTCATCATTATTAAAAAGGAAAATATGCTATGTTTTGGAAACAGTCTCACAGGATGGCTGTCCTCTAAGGGGAGTTGGAATCCAGCTATACCTGTGATTTATTAGCTACCTCCCAGCTAAGACTAAGCAGCTAGGTATCACATGATTTTCTAATCAGCAAGTAACCCAGTTGGGAGAGAGAGTTGCAGAGTGCACGAAAAACAAGGAGGAGTCCTTGTGGCACCTCAGAAACTAAAATTCCTGCAGAAGTCCCTGGGGAGAGATACAGGGACTGGGTTGGATCCTGTGGTGGGTCCTGGAGAAGGGCTACTCTCAGGGCAAACTGCCTGTAGGACTACAAAAAGGAACAAGGTGGCTCTGGAAAGAAGCTCCTGTCTCTGGGGGACAAAAAGCACAATTTGTGAATGACTCTCAGACAACTGGCCTGTAGCATAGAAACCTGTAGCCCCCTGCAGAAGATCCTTGGTTTAGGGGGAAGTGACAGCTGATGTGGAATTTGTTACCAGTTGATATGTGGAAGAAATAAAGCCAAAGCCTGAAAAAGAGGCTGAACCAGATTCTGGACATGCCGTCAAACATTCTTGGGCTGGGGAGACAGGCCAACAGCGTACACAGACCTAAGCATATGTCTTTGCTTAATATTCCAGGTATTTCTCATTCAGGTACTCCTGTAAGAATTTTTTATTTGTCAATGTAAATGATACTGTTACATGACACTGTTTTGTCTTATAAAAGGATCACTTTAACCAGCTTAACTTTGCATCAGCATAGGAAAATATAAAATGCTTTACAACATTTAGAAACAATAAAGCTAAATAACTATCATCTGGCACATAAAGCCACAATAAGTTCTTGCATAAATGAAGATGATAAAAGCTTACAGCCTGGTGGTTTTTTACAACCCAAGTATTAAAAGTATTTAAAAACTACTACATAAGTTTACTGAAACAGTACATGACTCAATTACCTTCACCATGGCCAGATCAGTGTTTAGTAAGTTCAAACATTTAAAATGGATATGGAACAACAGGTATTACTGTCAAATATGGAAACAGTCATTAACACACCCTGCTAAAGGCCAATGCTGTAGTGTGTAATTTTTAAGGGACTGAACAGTAAGACAGTGGGTATGTTTAATTTAGGGGATGGAGAGAGGCAATGCTGGGAAATTAAGCTATGTGCATTGAATTTCACATCACTTAAAGAGATAATTCCACCAAAATAACAGAAAAGTAGATGGGAAAACAATATTCCAAATGTATACCGTATATACTCATTCATAAGCTGAATTTTTTTTTAGTAAAACAGGGACGCATCAGAGAAGGGGGTCGGCTTATGAACGGGTATAGAGAGGGAAAGGTGGGACACAGCCCCTCCCCCCAACAGAGGGAGCAAGGAGAGGCAGCACAATCAGCAGAGCCAGAAGGGAAGAGGGGGGCCAGAGTCTCTCCGCTTCTGGCCATGCTGCTCTCCTCCCAGCCTCCGAAGCAGCTGCAGCTCCGGGGCTGGCAGGCTGCAGCCGTGTCACTTGGCCCCGCCCACCAGAGCAGGCTGTGGCTGCACTGCCCAGCCCGCCGCAGCATGCTGTAGCCGTGCCACTCGGCCCAGCCCACTGGAACATGCTGCAGCCACACGGTCCGGTTTCGGCCGCCGGAGCAGCTCCAGCCAGGCCAAAGACATCCTCCCCTGGTCCTCCCCAGATAAGGTGGGAAGGGATGGCATGGGGAGAGAGTGGGAGTCCCAGGCTAGGGGTGGGGTCATGTGGGGAGTGGTCACCGGGGTTAACTCCCCTGATTCCCAGCTTCTTCCCCCGCAAAAATTTCCCCACCAGTTGCTGTCCCAGCCTGTCAGGGTAAGCAGCTGGCGCACCAGGACACTTTGTTTACTTAGGTTTACCTCCGTGCCTGCGGACGCTCGAGGTAAACAAACCATCTCGGCATGCCAGCGGCTTATCCTGATGGCCCAGGAGCCAAAGTTTGCTGACACCTGAATTATAGGGTCAGCTTATGAATGGGTCATAAAAATTTTCCATTTTTACTTATCCATCTTCAGGGGGTCGGCTTATAAACGAACCGGCTTATGATCTAGTATATACGGTACATTTCTTTTAAAAATCACTCTCACTGATGCAAGTTTAGATATCATTCTCTGCAATTCTGGACTACAGTATATAGAATACATAGCTTTTCTACAGGCCTCTCATCAGATTCCAACAGCTAATCAATATTGAAGTAATCAGTGAGGTATTAGAACATAAGAATGGCCATACTGGGTGTGACGTTATCTGATTAAAATACGAGCATATAGATTATTGTTGCAACCACTGTAATATAATTTCAATAAATATTGTACAAAGGTTGGCATTTAAGATGTGTATGGAAAGGTTATGATTTACTGAAGATGATTATGCTATTTCTATGCATGTATCATTTTAGTATTTGAAGTTACGAGTACTGCCACTATACCTGTATTTCAAATGTTTGCTCCTGGGGTAACACCCACAAGGTATTTAGCCTGCACATCTTGAAGGAACTATTCAAGAAGAGTGGCCCCATTAAAGGACACTTAACTTACAATGGAAGATGCCTACCTACTCTTAACGGACTTTCCTGCTGTGACTAGGTGAAATCATGCATGGACATGTGACTTGTCCATGTGACTCCAAACACAATCTTGTTACTGTAATTTTCCACAGAGAACTTTGTTTGAAACAATGGGTTTCCTTCCACAATGCGGCAAATCACAAAGAGCGGCAAGGACAGCCAGGTTCCACGCCTAAGTCAAGGAACACTAAGAAGCTGGACCTTCTTCTTCGAGTACTGTCCCTATGGGTGCTCCACTTTAGGTGCCTATGTGCCCCTGCACCTCTAATCGGAGATTTATGGTAGCAGTGTCCCGTTGAGCCCGCGCATGTGCTCTCCCTCCCTCGTAGTCTGCCTCGAGGCTATTTAGCACTGCACAGGAGAACCCCCCTCACTTCCTTCTCTTCCGCCTTGGGGGTGGAGTGAAAAGGTGTTCATACCCTTTCTGTGGCACAAAATAGCATCTTTCCACCCGTTTAGTGGTGGGTGGTATAGAGGCTGGAGTCTGCCAGAGAACCTTTGGTGTTTTGGATTGTTCGTATGAGGGGCAAGGCCACCCTAGAATGACCCTCAGGGGGAAGGATGTCCACCATCGGGTCAGACTCCTCCATGACCTCCTCTGCCTGGAGATTGAGGTTTAGGGCCACCCTCCTAAGGAGGTCCTGGTGTCCCTTGGTGTCCATCACCTGTAGGGTGGTGGTGGTGCCCGCCACCTCCTCGTCTGGCGAGGAGGAGGCCCGTGGGACAGGGTCTTCCTGCCTTTCTGGCTCTCTGGAGGCTGGGTCAGGTACCTTGGAACCTCCCGTGACTAGAGGTGGCTCTAGTGTCACTTATAGTGCTGGTTCAGGTTCTGCACCTGAGCGTGACAGCCCAGGGTCCCTTATAGTCAAGGTTCAGGAGCCCTGAGTGTGTCGTGAGTCAGCGACATTACTAAGGGGGAGGGCATGGGTTGTAGATGCCACCAATGCTGGCCTGGAGACCTGACCCTGAGCGTAGGCCCACGGTGTCCAAAAGGGCCATTGGACTGGGCCATGCCACTGAGGCAGCCAGGCAACCGCCGGTGCCGATGATTCCACCGATCTGTGGTGCCAGGACCAGGATCGGTAGTGGCTGCGTCTAGAGAGAGAAGACTCAGTGAGTGACTCGGACAAATAGTCTGTGCCCAACCACGGTGGGGCAGAGCCGGACGGTTCCGGGAAGCCGTACTGGGGAGATGGTGAGCCGTGCCGTAACATCATAGGCTTGCCACGATGATGAACCAGAAGCGGTGCCGTCATTGGTGCTGCAAAGGGATCCAGAACCACATGTGGTGCCGGAATAGACGCTGCAGCTGGTGCCGCAGCCGGTGCCTGGTCTTGCGGTGCTGGGGCCTGTGTGGTCATGGCAATGAGGTTCCGCGCTGCCTCGTAGGTGTCCGGCATGGAGGGAAGATTGAGCTCTTCTTCCAAATCCACCCGAGTCAGGGAATCTACCAGCACCTGATTCAATGGGCCTCCTGTTCGGACCAGAGTCAACGGTGCTAGGTCTTGAGGCCCAGACCATGGGTGTCCTGCCTGAGGACACACCCCACTGAAATCCCCTCGCGGCTTCTTGACGGTGGAACGACCCGTCTGCCTTCTTTTTCTTATGTGGCTACCTGAACTAACAGCAAGGATGCTGGCTCTACACAGTTCTCCATGATTCCCTGCTGGGTAGAGACACAGTGGAGGAGTAAGTTGCCTGATCTGAATGCAAAGGGGACAAGAGATAGACATGCAGTGGGGCAGGAGGTATAGATTGGAGCAAGGAGGCCGGGGTGAAGAGACTAGGAGTGGAGGATGGCAAGGGGGGGAAGAGGGAGGAAACTGGCATATGTGGGGGTGGGGAGGGGAGAGATTAGCACTGGGACCCGGGGGGAGATTGGGACTGGGAGCCAATAGGTGGGGGGGAGCCAATAGACTGGATGAAGAGCTAGACGACACTATGATTGAGGGTCAGTGGGTCAGGGAAAGGAGATGGGAGGGGATGTGAGACCAATCTGAAAAAAACCTGACATGTAGGGGGAGACCTGGTACTGCCTGGGCAAAAAGACTAGGACAAAGAGTAGGGGGGGGTAATAGGAGAGACAGGATACTGAGTTTGGATGAGGAGCCCATCGAGGAAGCCAGTGGGGATGGGGAACGTGGGGGGAGACTAGGGCTGGGAGGGGGAGTTTGGAGGGGGGAGACTAAGACTTGCTTGGCAAGGAAACTAGGATTGGTATGAGAAGCCAGGAGACTGGGACTGGCTAGGTGAAAAGGGTGGAACTGGAATGAGGAACCAGCAATAGGGACAAGACAGGATTGGGAAAAGGAGAGGTTGGCAGGGATGGGGCAGAAAGTGTCGCTCTTGGGCGTAAAAGGAAGAACAGACTGTGCCAAATAGAACACACTCCCTTTCAGAGCCTGGAATGGAACCCAATTCCCAAATTTCATCATTTCTCTGCTGTCATATCTCCAAACCCCATTGGCAAAAGGTACCAAGTTCCCTCTGGTGCATGACCACACAGAGAATGACAACCTAAGGCTGCTATCAGTTACTCCTTTAGCTCAAGTGGCAGAGGGTATGATATATTTAACAGTCCCAATCCTGTTAATGACCATGTATGTGAATTCTTTTCCTGCATCCTATATGATGCTAAGCAAGTCACTTAAACCAACCTTTTCACGGGTTGTCACTAACTGAGTATTCCACATTTTCTGAGTGCCTGACTTGAGACCCTGGAGTCTGACTTGTAGAAGCGCTGAGCACTAACTACTGCAACTGAAATCAATCAGAAGCTGAGCTCCAAGCAAATGAAGTGCTATAAAATGCTAAATACTCTGAAAAAATCAGATCCTAGGTGTCTCAAATTGGGCACCCAAAATTAGTGGATACTTTTAGCCTTAATCTCTCTCAGTGCCTCAATTCCCCATCTGCAAAATGGAAATAATAATCCTCCCTCATCTCACAGAGGTGTTGTAAAAATGTATTCATTCATATTGATGAAGCACTCACATATCATACTGATGAGTGCCCTAGAAAAACCTATGTGGAAATTAACAAGTCTGTCTTCAGAGCAGGGTTTCAATAGTGTGAATTGGGAGTGCTTTGTTCCAGGTGAGCCTTGAGTGGGCCTGACTGCTATAAAAAGGCAGTCAGATGAGAACCAGTTGAGCGGCAAACAGTGGAGAGGCTAACAGAGGGAGTTTGACTGGGAGTTCGCCTAGGGAGAGGCCACTGAGGCTTTAGTCTCACAGGCTTCTCTGAATAGTTACTGCAACAGCTGAGGAAGCTCATAGAAGGAAGGTAATATGGACGGTGAGCGATCAGCTGTTGTGACCTGCACAGGATGTGCTATGTCTGTCTTTCTTCCACAGGACAGAAGAGGTTTTGTCTGTACAAAGTGCAAGCTGGTCTCCATATTGGAAGAGAAGGTTCAAGGTCTGGAGAAACAAGTATCAATGCTGCGTTGCATAAGAGAAATTGAAGATTTCCTGGACTGACATCAGGATATGCTTCTACGTGCACAACATTCTGAAGATTCAGAGCAGGCTGCGCAGCAGGGATAAAAGGACGGTGAAGAAAATTGGCAGCATGTGACCTCCAGAAGAAGAAAGAGGCGCATCGATGTACCAGCAATGCAGATACAGGTGAGCGACTGTTTTCATGTTCTCTCCACAGGTACTAATGTGGAGAGTGGACTAGATGATACATCTGAGGGAAGGGAGCAGAAGGAGACTCCACCGATTGGAAGGCATGAGATGCACTGTCCTAGGGATGGGGGTTCCATGACCGCCGCTCCCAAGAAAAGGAGGTGGGTGGTGGTGGTCGGGGACTCCCTCCTACGGGGGACTGACTCATCTATCTGCCGTCCTGACCGGGAAAGCCGAGAAGTGTGCTGCTTGCCAGGAGCTAGGATTCACGATGTGATGGAGAGACTGCCGAGACTCATCAAGCCCTCGGATAGCTACCCCTTCCTGCTTCTCCAGGTGGGCACCAATAATACTGCCAAGAATGACCTTGGCGGATCACTGCACACTATGTAGCTCTGGGAAGAAGGATAAAGGAGTTTGAGGTGCAAGTAGTGTTCTCGTCCATCCTCCCTGTGGAAGGAAAAGGCTCGGGTACAGACCGTTGAATCGTGGAAGTCAATGAATGGCTACGCAGGTGGTGTCGGAGAGAAGGCTTCGGATTGTTTGACCATGGGATGATGTTTCAAGAAGGATTGCTAGGCACAGACGGACTCCACCTAACAAAGAGAGGGAAGAGCATCTTCACAAGCATGTTGGCTAACCTAGTGAGGAGGGTTTAAACTAGGTTCGCTGGGGGGAAAGAGACCAAAGCCCTGAGGTAAGTGGGATACTGGGAGGAAGCACAAAAAGAAGAGTGCAAGAGGGGAGGACTCCTGCCTCATACTGAGAAAGTGGGATGATCAGCACGTTATCTTAAGTGCCTGTACACAAATGCAAGAAGCCTGGGAAACAAGCAGGGAGAACGGGAAGTCCTGGCACAGTCAAGGAATTATGATGTGTTTGGAACAACAGAGACTTGGTGGGATAACTCACATGACTAGAGTACTGTCATGGATGGATATAAACTGTTCAGGAAAGACAGGCAGGGCAGAAAAGGTGGGGGAGTTGCACTGTATGTAAGAGAGCAGTATGACTGCTCGGAGCTCCGGTATGAAACTGCAGAAAAACCTGAGAGTCTCTGGATTAAGTTTAGAAGTGTGAGCAACACGGGTGATGTCGTGGTGGGAGTCTGTTATAGACCACCAGACCAGGGGGATGTGATGGACGAGGCTTTCTTCCGGCAACTAACAGAAGTTACTAGATCGCAGGCCCTGGTTCTCATGGGGGACATCAATCACCCTGATATCTGCTGGGAGAGCAATACAGCAGTGCACAGACAATCCAGGAAATTTTTGGAAAGTATAGGGGACAATTTCCTGGTGCAAGTGCTGGAGGAACCACTAGGGGCAGAGCTCTTCTTGACTGGCTGCTCAGAAACAGGGAAGAATTAGTAGGGGAAGCAAAAGTGGATGGGAACCTGGGAGGCAGTGACCATGAGATGGTCGAGTTCAGGATCCTGACACAAGGAAGAAAGGAAAGCAGCAGAATACAGACCCCGGACTTCAGAAAAGCAGACTTTGACTCCCTCAGGGAACTGATGGGCAGGATCCTCTGGGAGAATAACAGGAAAGGGAAAGGAGTCCAGGAGAGCTGGCTGTATTTTAAAGAATCCTTATTGAGGTTGCAGGAACAAACTATTCCAGTGTGTAGAAAGAATAGTAAATATGGCAGGCGACCAGCTTGGCTTCACAGTGAAATCCTTGCTGATCTTAAACACAAAAAGAAGCTTACAAGAAGTGGAAGATTGGACAAATGACTGTGGAGGAGTATAAAAATATTGCTCAGGCATGCAGGAGTGAAATCAGGAAGGCCAAAACATACTTGGAGTTGCAGCTAGCAAGGGATGTTAAGAGTAACAAGAAGGGTTTCTTCAGGTATGTTAGCAACAAGAAGACGGTCAAGGAAAGTGTGGGCCCCTTACTGAATGAGGGAGGCAACCTAGTGACAGAGGATGTGGAAAAAGCTAATGTACTCAAATGTTTTTTTTGCCTCCATCTTCATAAACAAGGTCAGCTCCCAGACTACTGCACTGGGCAGCACAGTATGGGGAGAAGGGGACCAACCCTCTGTGGAGAAAGAAGTTATTCAGGACTATTTAGAAAAGCTGGATGAGCACAAGTCCATGGGGCTGGATGCACTGCATCCAAAGGTGCTAAAGGAGTTGGCGGATGTGATTGCAGAGCCATTGGCCATTATCTTTGAAAACTCATGGCGATCGGGGGAGGTCCCGGATGACTAGAAAAAGGCTAATGTAGTGCCATCTTTAAAAAATTGAAGGAGGAGAATCCGGGGAACTACAGGCCAGTCAGCCTTACCTCGGTCCCTGGAAAAATCATGGAGCAGGTCCTCAAGGAATCAATTCTGAAGCACTTAGAGGAGAGGAAAGTGATCAGGAACAGTCAGCATGGATTCACCATAGATTCACCATGTCTGACTAATCTAATTGCCTTCTACGATGAGATAACTGGCTCTCTGGATGAGGGGAAAGCAGTGGACGTGTTATTCCTGGACTTTAGCAAAGCTTTTAATATGGTCTCCCACAGTATTCTTGAAAGCAAGCTATAGTCCATTCATCCAGCCCATTCTTCTTTAAGGTGGATAGAAAGCTGGCTACATCGTCGGGCTCAACGGGTAGTGATCAATGGCTCCATGTCTAGTCAGCAGCCGGCATCAAGCGGAGTCCTGGGGCCAGTTTTGTTCAATATCTTCATTAACGATCTGGAGGATGGCATGGATTGCACCTTCAGCAAGTTAGCAGATGACACTAAACTGGGAGGAGTGGTAGATATGCTGGAAGGTAGGGATAGGATACAAAGGGACCTAGACAAATTAGAGGATTGGGCCAAAAGAAATCTGATGAGGTTCAACAAGGACAAGTGCAGAGTCCTGCACTTAGGACGGAAGAATCCCATGCACTGCTACAGAATAGGGACCAAGCGGCTAGGCAGCAGTTCTGCAGAAAAGGACCTAGGGGTTACAGTGGACGAGAAGGTGGATATGAGTCAACAGTGTGCCCTTCTTGTCAAGAAGGCTAACGGCATTTTGGGCTGTATGAGTAGGAGCATTGCCGGCAGATAGAGGGACGTGATCATTCCCCTCTATTTGGCATTGGTGAGGCCTCATCTGGAGTACTGTGTCCAGTTTTGGGCCACACACTACAAGAAGGATGTGGAAAAATTGGAAAGAGTCCAGTGAAGGGCAACAAAAATGATTAGGGGGCTGGAGCAGATGATTTATGAAGAGCGGCTGAGGGAACTGGGATTATTTACTCTGCAGAAGAGAAGAATGAGGGGGGATTTGATAGCTGCTTTCAACTACCTGAAAGGGGGTTCCAAAGAGGAAGGATCTAGACTGTTCTCAGTGGAACCAGATGACAGAACGAGGAGTAATGGTCTCAAGTTGCAGTGGGGGAGGTTTACGTTGGATATTAGGAAAAACGTTTTCACTAGGAGGGTGGTGAAGCACTGGAATGGGTTACCTAGGGAGGTGGTGGAATCTCCTTCCTTAGAGGTTTTTAAAGTCAGGCTTGACAAAGCCCTGGCTGAGATGATTTAGTTGGGGATTGGTCCTGCTTTCAGCAGGGTGCTGGACTAGATGACCTACTGAGGTCCCTTCTAACCCTGATGTTCTATGATTCTATGTGCAGTAAATAAGCCATGGGGCCACACAACAAACAATAGAGAAAACAATATCTAATAGCTGCTCGTTAAGCAGGCACTTTCCATTTTGTTTACTTTGTCCACTCGGGCTCACACAGTCTGTCCCAGTCTGCTCACCTTCTCACTCCCAAACTCCCTTCTTCTGTTCTCTGCTCCTCTCTTTCCCATCTTCACCCCTGCTACTCAACATCCTGACTTCCACATCTCCCCTCTGCTCCTCAGCCTCTACTTTCAAGTCAACTTGCTTTCTCATTCTCTTCCATTCTGCCACTACAGAAGCAGAAGCATTGAGAGCAAAGGAGAGAGTCTCCCTGCTCTTACTTCTGGTGCCTGGTGCCACAGTGTCCCTTTGCTGCCAGCAGGAGCAATTGCAGGCAAAGTCCTGCATGGCTCCTGCAGGCCTAGGATACAGCATGCTCAGTTGCTCTGTCAGGATGGCACAGATAACCTTGCCAGCACATAGGAGCTCTGTAGTGGTGGAGCACATTTTGTACAGACAATCTTCAGAAAATAATGCTGCTAACCTTTAACAAAACTCTACTAATCATGTCCAAACTGTGATTTTCCAGGGACTTATAAACTTGGCCAAATTTGAGAAGATTTTCACTGCGACCAAAGACATCTCTGACACCAGAGTGACCCCTTTGCAAATTTCAAACGTCTGCTGCAAAGCATGGAAGTGCTAGAAGAGCGGTTCTCAAACTGGGGGTCAAGACCCCACAGGGGGTCGTGAGGTTATTACACCGTGGGGGGGGGGTCGCAAGCTGTCAGCTTCCACCCCAAACCCCACTTTGCCTCCAGAATTTATAATGGTGTTAAATATATTTTTAAATGTTTTTAATTTATAAGGGGAGGGTCACACTCAGAAGCTTGCTATGTGAAAGGAGTCTCCAGTACAAAAGTTTGAGAATCCCTGTGCGAGGGTATCTCAAAGAAAGAGTTGAGAATTTTTTTGATGTGAGCAAAACAATGTATTTTTCCTCACCTTGTTGTAAGAAATGGCTGAAACATTTTAGCTGAAACTTTCCAAAAACATTCATCCTGAGAGAAACAACTGACACGGGGAAATTTGAGTCTGAACGGTTTATGTTTGGCAAAGTTATAAGTAACTGAAAACAAGGTCTCATAATGGAAAGCACTGCATCTTTAACGACAAGCACAGCTACCAGCTTTACCTACAATTAGTTGTGTACACACCATTTTAAATACAATCATACCAAAAAAATGGCTACTTTTCCCTACTTTTCACAGTATCCCGAAAAAAAGATGCCAAGATTCAAAATACACAGTTGCTCAGCATCAAGAAAAAATATAAGAGCCATCCACACAGAGATCAAAAGCTAGCAAACAAGCAATATACACAGGAGCTAAACAATAAACTAGTTCAACAATTCTTAAAAACTCACTGAGTACTAAAATGAAGAATTTTCAAGGAACAAAAATAAAGAGGAGGAAAAATCACTTTCCATTGAAATACAAACTTGAAGCAGATTTTTCCATAGGTTTTCCCAACAAGAGTGACTTCACCAAGAAAGTCAATAGCAAACACACACATTTTAACCATACAAAAATACTGGAAAGGTGGAAATACAACTTGGATTTACTTCATCTGATTTACTCCCACTTTATGCCGTCTGTTTCTGAGGCACTGTGTTGGTTACCTAGGAAACTGGTAGGTTTGAATGGCTCTTGTGTCAGAACTGTGAACACAGATTTATGCAGTGTACAATGTAACAATAAATGCACAAATGAATGAAATGCTCAACAACTTAGGGAAGCTTTATTAGAAGAAAAATATAATTAATTGATTATGTAGGGTATAGTTTTGAAAAAACAAAAAATTCGTTAGACACTAGTGTTCATTAATATATTTTTACAAATTACATTGAAAATTACAGTATTTTAAACAAAAGCCAGTTGAATGTTAGAAATAGCTTGTGTCTTTGTATACTTAAGCGTACATGAACACACACAAAAATTCACAGCCAGCATAAAGAGCCCTCCTGGTGCAAAATTTCCTTGATTAGACTATAAAATCTGTAAAATATAAAACATTAACAATATTTTCCCCAATTAGCTTTATTTTAAAAATTCTCATATTTCTATTTTGATAAAGTGAATTATTTAAATTTGTTTTAAAAATCCTGAATTAAGAATTGTACAGGCTTATTTAGGCATTTGGGCTTTTTTGAAAAAAAAAAAAAAAAGTCAAAATGGATACAGCCTACATGTATGCAGGTGGAAAAGGTCTCTGAACCTTTGGGATGATTAAGAAGCAATTCAGAAAAAAATTCAGTACAATTGTGTGTGCCAAAATAATTGTAAAGGGAAGTAGAGTCTTAAGAGTGAGGGAGAACATGGGTTAGGGCTGCAACAGCAAGGTGAAAAGCCCTCATTCTCAAATAATTGTTAAAAATAGAGACTATATTTACACTTACCTTTACATTTGGCTTCTTAATGGAAACTCCTCTGTACCAGCCTAAAACAGGACAAAATATACTGTATTAAATTGTGGCATTGCATTTTTTTATACTGAAATAATCTGACTGCCAATGGCAAAACCGTCCAAATGCTCAGGTCATCTTTTACTCCTGAGGGTATTTTGTGCCAAAAAATTATGCATCAAAAAAATTAAAATTCTCGCACAATATTTTAAAATTCTGCAAAATTCTGCAAATATTATTTGTCAAATAAATGTGGAGGCTCCAGCATAGCATTGGGGAACACAGGCCACTAGCTGCACAGAGGTGGGATATCACTGTACAGCTCCTCCGCCCCGGGACACGGACTCAGCAGGGAGGCTGCACCCTACTCTGACACAGTGCAAGGACTGGGCCTGCGCCTCCATGCTAGGTGCACCAGGTGTGAGCAGGCAGGCTCAGCAAGACAGGATCCAAGTGTGGAGGGGCTTAGTATGTGGGGGGAGGGATCCAGGTGTGGGTTGAGAGGGTTTTGTGTGGGGCAATCTGGGTGCAGGCGGCTCAGTGGGGGATCTGGATGCACAGGGGCTTGTTGCAGGGTTCTGGGTGCAATGGTAATGGGACTCTGCAGGGTGGTCCAGGTGAAGGTGGTTGGGGCTCAGTGGTGGGGAGTTTCTGGGTGTGGGCGTATAGAGCTCGGCAGGGGGGTCTGGGTGTGTGGGGCTCAGTGGTGGGGTCCAGATGCTGGGGGAGTGGAGCTCAGTGGAGTGGGGATCCAGGTGCAACTGGTTGGAGCTCGGTGAGGTGGGGATATGGGTGGCTCATCGGGGTAGTCGGGCCCATCAAGGTGGGTTCTGAGTGCAGGGGGGGTTAGGCTCGGTGAGAGGGTCTGGGTATAAGGGGGTCTGGATTCACAGGGGTTGGGCGGATGGCAGAGCAGCTCCCTGTACAGGGATCCCTCCCCCTGCAGCTGAGGAGCAATGGGTGCAGGAAGCAGGGGGAGAGATGGGGTTTTCAGAGCTTCCTGCAGCCAGGGGAGAAATCTGGGGTGGGTCTGACCCGGTCCCAGATGCCATGCATGGGAAGAGTAAGTCCAGTCCTCCCCAGCCCAGCCCGGACTAGCAACCGAGTCCAGCACAGGATAGGAGACACCAACCAGGACTGCCCCAGTCCCACCTCTTGCCCCACAGTGATTTACCACTCTGCCGGCTGCTCTAGGCATCCAAAACATATTGCTGGGGAAGGTTGTGTGACTGCTCTTGTGAGTTCTCTTTGCTTCCTCAGCAGAAAGTCATTTTTCTGCGGGGAATCAAAGAAATCTGCGGGGGACATAAATTCTGTGCATGCACAGTGGCACAGAATTCCCCCAAGAGTAATCTTTGAAACAGTCACTATAGCTCACATAGGTTATTAACTCTTGAAAGATTTTTACTCTGCAGTGACCACAAGCCATAAGAATCTTGTACTCCTGCTTATTCCCGTGAAGGACAGAAACAGCTTAGTGTTTGTAGTCTCTTTAAACTACTTTGAACCATTGGCAGCTGTGGTGAGTACACATTCAGCACACAGGCAATAATTCAGCCTGAACATCTTTCCTACATGGGAGAAGACATTCCAGTACATTTCTAACATACTTGAATTTTAAAGGTTCAACATTTAATCAGGAAAGCAAACTTGTGGAAAGGACGTATACTGTGTAAACACTGCCCTGTCATGGTTTCTCTGGTGTGGGATCAGTTAAGTTGCATAAACAATGCCAAAGGTCACAATGGGAACACCAGGAGCTGTATCTTGGATGACAGGAGTCAGCAAGGCCCTTCACACTACTTAAACACTGCAGTTGCACTATGCTTGGATGGGGTGCCCAGTGGCAGTGTCTCTAAAGGACAATGATGGAAACAAGTCAAGGAATGGACCTCAGGTTCTACAATTGCACAAATCCAATTATTACTCTTAAATCCCATTCCAGTGTCACACAAGAGCTCCAGATAGTAGTATTCCAACAACAGCCTGCAGTAAGGGCTACAAGGGGTTCAAATTTCATTCTCCACAAGCTACCTGAGCTTCACCAACAGGTGAGAATAATTTCACCTTATGTAAGCTAGCATCAGCAACAAAAACAGGAAAAAATCAAAACTGATGGTGCTGAAAGACCAACAAGGTTGATACTGGAGAGCTGAGTGAGAGAAACAAATGGACAGAGACTATGAGAAAACAGTCAAACCTAGGAAATATATCTAGCCGAGGGGAGTGAAGCACAGATTCCTTTTCTTTTTTCCCTTTTCGTGCCACAAACGTAATATATTTCGGTTATGTTACTATTTATTATTATAGGCAGAGCTGGTAGCTATGCCTACAGTTAAAGTTGTTTAACCTTTTCCATTTTAAAACCCAGTTTTCAGCTGCTTAAATTTTCCCAAACTTCAACATTAAGGCTGAAATTTTATATGCCAGGTGTTTGCCTCAGGGTAATCAACCAAAATGGGTTAGCTGTTTCTGAGAACAAGATTAGAGAAAAATGTGTTTTGCCTATGTAAAAATTTTTCTCAATCACTTCATTGAGAAATTCTAGTATCTCCATGCTCTGGAGCAGAAAACTGGCAACTGAGATTGCACGGGTGTCAGACACATGCCTTTTGTTATCCCAAGGAAAACTGCCCAAATCTGAATGAGTTATAAACCTCTGAATAAAAAGTTTCACATATTTACACATATTCAGAAGAAATTTCTTAGAGTTCAGCAGCTCAATTCTCCAAAGATTCCATCCGCACTGAGCATGCTCCATCCCAGGAAACCTGGGCTGATCAGAACTTTTACTGCAATTACTCATCCTCATTGCTGGGGAACACTGTGGCATCAGACACCAGAACTGAGAACAGGGAGACCTTCTCTCCAGTGTTCTCAATGCTCCTTGCTAGCACACAGGCAGTGTGGAGAAGTATTAAGCAGCTTGACTGACATGCAGAGGCGTGGGGGCTGAGGAAGGGGAAGAGGAGCAGACAGGGGGACGAATTAGGAACAGGAGCCAGGGAGGGATAGGAGCATGGGGGAGGATAGGGACAGAGGATATAGGAGCAGGAACTAAAGAAGGCAGGGATAGGAGCAGAGGATGAGGACAGGAGCCGTGGGAATTGGAGACAAGGTTAAGAGCTCTGAGGCGAGGCAGTGATGGAACCAGATGAGGGAGGGGAGAGACACAGGAGGGTTTGTAAACACGAGAGCACATTCCCCTCCAGAACTCGAATTGAACCCAGGATTCCTGAGTCTCAACTTTTCTCTGCTGTCTAGCAAATAATTATAAAACCCAAAGTTTGTGTCTCATACCCCTCTAGAAGGTAAGTCTATACAGATAACAGTCTTCAACAGCTACTTGTTAACCTGTGGTTTTGTACATATCCATTATGATAAAGTATTTAATTATATGATCATCTACTACTGTTTCCATAAAACCCCTGCCTCATTCAGTGCACAGAATGGACAGTGCTCAGGGAATGAATCAGGGATGTGTAGTGAATAAGGCTGTTGTCTGTAGGACTCATGCCTCAGTGTTTATAAGTCAGAAGGTGTATTGCGAATGAGGTGGTGTAACTGCAGACTATCATAATGGATATGCACAAAGAGTAAATTAATGAATCACAGACAACCTTAATTCTGGCATTTCCTAAATACTGAGGTCTTGACATTGCAACCTTAAGATTCTTTTACTGTTGTTTTTGTATATTATTATTACTATAGTACTGAGGTTTTTTCTTTTTAAAATAATCTCCTCTTATAAAAATGTACACATAGCAATTTTTTCAATAATCAGCAATTCTAACATAATATTACTGTTATTAATCATTTGTATTATGGCTACATGTACAAGCCCCATTCAATATCAGGGCCTAATTATGCTTGGCATTTTACAAACAAACACCAATAAAGAGGAGATCCCTGCCCTGGATTATAACACGTTCCCACTCTCTACTATGATAGTATGTTAAAGAATCAAAAATAAATATTCATACCCAGTTCCTCTGACCAAAAAAAATAAAATATTACAGAACTAATGAGGGCATCAATACTGACTCCATAGTTGAGACTCAATTGATTCTAGCACATAAAGGAGGCATACCACAGGTTTGTTATGGACAGAAAAACAAAGCATATCTTCTTTAAAATTACTGCAGTTGTTAAGGTTCCTTCCCCACTCTGAACTCTAGGGTACAGATGTGGGGACCTGCATGAAAGACCCCCTAAGCTTATTCTTACCAGCTTAGATTAAAAACTTCCTCAAGGTACAAACTTTGCCTTGTCCTTGAACCCTATGCTGCCACCACCAAGCGTATTAAACAAAGAACAGGGAAAGAGCCCACTTGGAGACGTCTTCCCCCAAAAAATATCCCCCCAAGCCCTACACCCCCTTTCCTGTGAAAGGCTTGATAAAAATCCTCACCAATTTGCATAGGTGAACACAGACCCAAACCCTTGGATCTTAAGAACAATGAAAAATCAATCAGGTTCTTAAAAGAAGAATTTTAATTAAGGAAAAAGTAAAAGAATCACCTCTGTAAAATAAGGATGGTAAATACTTTACAGGGTAATCAGATTCAAAATATAGAGAATCCCTCTAGGCAAAACCTTAAGTTACAAAAAGACACAAAAACAGGAATATACATTCCATTCAGCACAGCTATTTTACCAGCCATAAACAAAACAGAATCTAACGCATATCTAGCTAGATTACTTACTAAGTTCTAAGACTCCATTCCTTTTCTGTTCCCGGCAAAAGCATCACACAGACAGACAGACCCTTTTTTCCCCCCCCCCAGCTTTGAAAGTAACTTGTCTCCTCATTGGTCATGTTGGTCAGGTGCCAGCGAGATTATCCTAGCTTCTTAACCCTTTACAGGTGAAAGGGTTTTTGCCTGGCCAGGAGGGATTTTATAGTTCTGTATACAGAAAGGTGGTTACCCTTCCCTTTATATTTATGACAGCAGTTCACATACAGAATGATTTTTGACAGTTTACAATCTTTTAATTACTTTAGGAATGAAAAATAATTAAAAATGGGTCCTTTAAGAAATTGAGTACCCAGTGTCAGACCTTTGCCTCTAACAATCTCAGTAACAGCATAAAAGACTCTTCAAATTTCTCATATAAGTAAAAGTAACTGAAATTATACGTATCGGCCTGCAGCGGGGTCTTATTGGAAAACCCGGGAAGCGGGTGGGTGCAAGCCCACCCACTGCTAAAGGCCCTTCCCCCAGCCTAGAGGGAGGGACCACTGGACCCAGGGACCAACTGATTACAGGGGGCAACTAATGAAAAACAGGGACCGGAGTGAGGGTCAGAGGTTCAAAATGAGGATACCGGAGGAGGACACCGAGCAGAGAACCCCGGACAGCGCCCACTGCTCCTCAAAGCTGTTGAGGGAGCCAGCAGACGCAGCCCAGTGGAACTCTGCCCAGATGCATGAAACTAGGGAGGAACGGAAATAGGCCCCGCAGTCGCAGAGGACCCCCTCGTCCAACATCCTCCTCCTGGTATTGTAGATGGAGACTTTGGCCAGAGCCAGAAGGAGGTTGACAAGGAGGTCTCACGACTTCGTGGGGCCACAGATAGGGTGTGCAAAGAGGAACAAGTGTGGGGAAAAGTGCAGCCAGAACCTCAACAAGAGGTTCTGGAGGAGCCAGAATAGGGGCTGCAACCTGGCGTATTCGAGATAGGCATGCGCCAGGTTCTCCCTCACACCGCAAAAGGGGCAGGCCTCAGGTGTAGGGGTGAACTGCGCCAGGTGCATGCCCGTGCTCATGGCTCCATGAAGGAGCCGCCAACTAATGTCCCCAGTGGGCCGTGGGACCAAGGTGGAATAAAGGCTGGCCCACCGGGGCTCCTCACCCTCTTTAGGTGGAAGATAGTCCCACCATTTGGTGTCAGGGCGGGACATGAGGGTGAAGAAATGTAACGTATGGAGCACGAGCATGTACAGATGGTTTCTGGGCGTGGTTCGAAACCGGACTGGCTGCAGGGAATGCAACCGGCTCAGAGTGTGGGAGCGGGGAGGCCGGGGGGGGCTCATGGAACAGGGGCCCAAGAAAAATGTCCGGAGGGCCAGGAGTGAGGGGTGGGCGGGGAACATTCTCTTACAGGGCTCACCGCAGGAAAGCGAGAGAATCGGGTGACAAGGCGGCCTTCACCTACTGGAGTACGCGCCTGGGGGTCGAAAGGGTGGAAAGCGGAGGCGGCGGAGGAAGGCGTGCACCAACATACTCCACGCCGGACTACCTGCACCATAAAGGAGCCTCTGCAGGGCCTGGAGATGGAAGACATGGACCTGGCTGCGCAAGCAAACTAGACCCTGTCCTCCCTCCTCCAGGGGAAGACTCAGAGCCCCTGCAGAGACCCAGTGCAGCCCCGGCCAGAAGAACTCCAGAGCCATCCTCTGGAGCCTGGCCAGGATCCTCGGGGCCAGGCTCAGGGTGTTGAGTCGGTGCCAAAGCATGGACAGGACCAGTTGGTTCAGCACCAGCACCCTCCCTCACAGGGAGAGACACCGGAACAGTCCTGTCCATCTCTGCAGCCGCTCACCCACCCTGGCCTCCAAATCCTGCCAGTTCTCCGGCGGAGAAGGATGCTTGGCGGAGAGATAAACGCCAAGATAGAGCAGCGGACCCACGCTCCACCGGATGGCTTGAAGCGCGGGTGGGAGGGAGCTCACCTGCCACCCATCCCCAACCACCAGGCCAGAGCTCTTGACCCAGCTGACCCGGGCGGAGGAGGCAGCCAAATAAACCAGGTCGTCCAGGTCCTGGACCACGAGGAGCACGTCATCGGCGTACGCCGACGGGACCAGCCGCAGCTCCGGCTCCCGAAGCGCCAACCCCATCAACCTCCGACGGAGGAAGGGCTCTATCACCAGAGCATACAGCTGGCCCGAAAGGGGGTGCCTCTGCCATACTCCCCGCCCGAAGCTGACCGGTTCAGTCAGGATCCAGTTGAGCCTGACCAGATACTCCGTGTCGGCGTACAGCACCTGGAGAAAGCCCACAAACTGGGGCCCGAAGCCGAACGCCCGCAGGGTGCCCAGGAGATACCCGTGGTCCACCCCGTCGAACGCCTTCTCCTGGTCCAGGGACAGGAGGGCGAACGACAGACCATCCTTACGCCCCAGCTCCAAGACGTCCCGGACCAAATACAAGTTGTCAAAGATGGACCAGCCTGGGACGGTGTAGGTCTGGTTGGGATGGACCACGTCCGCCAGCACGGACCCCAGCCACAGCGAGATGGCCTTCTCTACGACCTTGTAGTCCGTGCTGAGGAGCGAGATGGGACGCCAATTCCGTAAGTCGCGGAGGTCCCCCTTCTTTGGCAATAAGGCGAGCACAGCTCGCCTGCACGAGAGAGGGAGGACCCCGCTTTGCAAGGACTCGGCCCAGATGATGACAAGGTCCGGGCCGAGGACGTCCCAAAACATGCGGTAGAACTCCATGGTCAGCCCATCTATGCCCGGAGATTTGTTAGTGGGCATGCGACAGAGGGCTTCCGAGAGTTCAGCCAGAGAGAGAGGCACCTCCAGCCGGTCTCGGTCGCCCGTACTGACTGTTGGGAATTCGGTCCAGAGCACCCTGCGGGCATCGGCATCAGTCGGATCCGGGGAGAAAAGGTTAGCGTAGAAGACCCTGGCCCTTCCATGCATCTCCTCCGGATCTGTGAGGGGGGTCCCGTCCTCTGCCAGGAGGCAGGTGACGTGCTTTTTGGCCTCCCTCCTTTTCTCCAGGACGTAGAAGAAGCGGGAGCCGCGATCCATCTCCCAAAGGTGGTGGATGTGGGATCGAACAAAAGCTCAATGGTCCTCCAGGGCCCGGAGCTCCTCACGCTTCTCCAAGTACGCTGCGCAGAGAGGTGGATCCTTGGGGACGGAGGCAAGACACCTCTCTAGCTCTAAAATCTCCCGCTCCAACTGCCCTATCACCGCATCCCTCCGCCGGGTGGCGCCCCAGGTGTAGTCGCGGCAGAAGAGCCGTGCGCGCACCTTCCCCACATCCTACCACCGCCTCGCCGAGGGAAGGGCACGCCGCTGCCCCCGCCAGGCCAGCCAGAACTCCCGGAAGGACGCCACGAAGCCCACGTCCGCCAGCAAGCTGTTATTAAAATGCCAATAGGGCCCGGCCTCTCCAGACTGAGAGAGGCTGTCACGGTCACCAAGTGGTGATCCGAGAACCGGGCCAGCCGGATGCCGGAGGCATACACTCGTGCCAGATGGAAACACGAGATATGAATGCAGTCCAACCGGGAGTGGCGCGACTGATCTCCCTCCACCTGGACATAAGTAAAGGTAACATCGTCGTCCAGGTGGTGGTCGCGCCAGACGTCCACCAGGGAGTGATGATCCACGATCTCCCTGAGGACGCCCGCGGCTGCCTGGGATGTCTCGACTCCTGAGAGGTCCCGCTCCTCGAGGGTGGTGTTGAAGTCCCCGCCCAGGACCAGGCACTTGTGAGGATCCAGGGTGCCGAGGAAGGCCGACGCCTGCCGAAAGAAACGCACTCGTTCCGGGCATGCGTTTGGGGCGTAAACGTTGACCAGGTTTAATCTTAGCCCCTCTACGCAGGCCCGGACATGCAACAGGCGACCCAGCACGACCTCGGCTACCCCCAGCACCTCGGGTCGTAGCTCGGGGGAGAACAGGGTAGCCACCCCAGCCGAACAAGCGCCGAGGTGGCTAAAGTAAACGTCGTCCCCCAATTCCAGCCGCCAGCTAGCCTCGACGGCTGGAGCCACGTGGGTCTCCTGCAGGAAGATCACAGAGTACCCCCCTCCCAAAGGAAGGAGAGCACCTGGCTCCTGAAGAGACCCACGGTACAGCCCCTGGCGTTCAACGTAGCAAAGACGGTATCCTTCATAGGGAAGGCTGGGGTGAATCCTCACGGGCAGGGGAATTGACGGCCTCCAGCGGGCCCCGCAACAACCCATGTTCGACCCCAAAGGTCATCAGGGAGTTGCGGAACTTACGGGCCTGCCGGTAGGCTGTGAGGCCCTGCCTCCCGGTCCCTCTCTCCTCCCCCAAAAGGCCCTTCACGGCCCGGAGGACGTGATGGAAGTCCCCCCAGCGCTGGAGGGCGAGATGCACCTTGCCCTTTGAACCACGAGTGTCCAGCAGGAAATGGCGCAGCTCTTCCCTCAGCGCAGAGGGGGACGCGGCAGCCAACCCGCCGCCGCCCTCCGGCAAGGCCCCTAAAAGATCTTCGCGGCCTGCAGAGATGGGGAAGCATGGAGCGGAACCCCGGCGTAGTTGCGCCGGGCAGCCTGTCCCCATCCCCAGCACAGGAGGGGGCGGCAGAGGGAATAGTGCAGCCCCCATGATGTTAGGAAGAGGGGACACGAAAACCGCCCCCTGAGAATTGTCCGTAGACAGAGGAAACGAGACAACCTCAGGGGCGGCAATAACGTGGGCGGTGGCATGGAAGGGGGCGAGCAACTCATCGGGTACGGAAATAGGATCAGGGGCGGGGCGGGGACTGGGCCAGGGGCGAGGACAGAAGAAGGGGCGGGAGCAGGGACAAGGGTTGATATTGGGACCGGGGCAGGAAAGGGGCCGGGAGCAGGGGTAGGAACAGGAACGGGGACACTGATGGATTTACGGTCCCCGGCAACCGGGCTATCGGGGTGCGGCTCCTCTCGGCCAGGAGCGGGGGACAACGGGACCGGGGTCAGAGAGGGGCCTGCGCCGACGCCGGGCACGGGAGCTGTGAGAAACACGTCACCCACAGCCACGGCGTCAGGCACTACGGAAAGTTCAGTGGGGCCCCCCTCCGGAGGGGAAGCCAACCGCTCCATCCGGGCGCTAGAGGGCACGCCCACAGGCTCAGGGCCCGACCGCTCGGCATCAGCCGTCGCCTCTAGGGAGAGCCAGGGGCGCCCCCAGTACCAGAGCGGGGGCTACAGTTGGGAGTGAGGGGCAGGGAGAAGGAGGAGGGGGTGGTGGAACTGAGTCACCACCCAGATCGAGGCCCACTGACTGGGGGTCGTCCTCCCCCTGGGTGACCGGGGTCAGACCCAGAGCCTCGATCTCCTCGAATATGGAGGTAAATCCAGTCCCTGCGGCCCCAGAGTCCTCCCCGTCAGGAGCCAGGGCAGTAATAGCCCCGGTATCGACAACGGCAGGGGGCGCAGATGGCAAAGGGGCCAGGGGAACTCCTACAGAGGCCTCCTTGGGAGGGGACTCAACAAGGGGGGCGGTGACACCTCCGTCTGCTGCCATGGCTGCCATAGCCGGGGTCTCCTGCTGAGCTCCATCCGGAGGCGCGGCAGAAGATGTAACAGCATCAGCCCCCCGCAGCATTTTTCAAGGGGCCTCCTCTCCCTCCTCGTCGGAGGGGAGGGATCGAGCCCGCGATTTACGGGCGCCGCGCTTCCCCCGGATGAGCACCCAGCCCTCTGAAGTGGAGGTGGAGGGCCGGTCAGCAGGGGCAGGACCAGGGGGCAAGGGCGATCATTTTGGGGCTCGGGGCGGCAAGGGTGGGACAATGGGAGGAAGGGAAACCTCCCCTGGGGCGAGCCCTCTCCCTCAGCCAGCAGAGGTCTTGCCACCCTCTCCTCCACGGGAGGAGGGGCAGCAGCAGAGGCAGCCGGGCTGCCAGGGTCGCCGGCGGTGACAGGGCTGGCGCCCTCCCAGGTCTCGGGGGTCCCGGACGCTCCTCCGGGGCAGGCCAGGGGGCAGTCCCTCCGGACGTGCCCCATCGCCTGGCAGAGAAAGCACCGGGCCTCCCCTGTTGAATAATGGGCCTGGTAATGGCCCCCTGATAGGTTACCAAGAAGGACCCCTCGAGAGCCGCCATGCGTCACCTGCAGCACTTGAATCTGCACCTGCCAGCGGAAGGACAGAACGTGATGGAGGGCGGGGTCCTTGCAGCCCAGCGGGAGAGGGCTGATGATTGAGATGGGTTTCCCCAGGGTGGAGAGGGCAGGCAACAGGGCAACGTTGGGCAGGAAGGGTGGGACGGAGGTCAATACCACCCATATGCCCAAGTCCTCCGGGGTTCTAGGGCTACGAACAAGCCCTGCACTGCTACCTGGGCATACGCTCTGGGGGCTAGGGATGGAGCGCCCCCAGAGCTGGTGGAGGGAACGGCTGGGGAGGAAGGAGCTGTGGCAGATGTTGGGGCCACGGCAGGGAGAGCAGCCCCGCCAACAGGAGATTTTGTTTTCCGGGCGGGGCCTTTGCCCTTTTTATTCCCCTGGCCCTTTTTGCCAGTGGAAGGGGCAGCCATGGCAGCAGAGGAGTCTAGGCTAGGGGTGGTCAAGAGGGTAGCCGCTGGGATGGGCAAGGGTGGTGGCAGGGGAGGAACTATGGGAGCAGTGGGGGCAGGAGCAGGGGCAGGGACGGGACCAGGGGCAGAGGCAGGGTCCTCCTCCATGGTGGAAAGAGGCAGGAGGAGGCCCTAAATCGGGGGTGGGACAATGGACAACTGCTCCTCCCCAATAGATGGCAGGCAGGGGAGGAGGGTCCAGCAAACAGGGTATTGGAAATAGGGAAGGTGGGACAGGGCCAACCACTCCTCCCTGCTAGACTGTATACAGGATGGAGGGCACCAGCATGGGCCGGGGGGGGGGGGGGGACTGTAGGGGGGTGCCGGGGGAAGGGAAAAAGCAACCACTCCTCCCCACTAGGCTGCAGGCAGGGGAGGAGGGTGCTAACAACAGGAGGACACGGAGACAACAAAGGAGAGGGGGACAATCACGGGCATAGGGCAGGGCACCGGCTCCTCCAGCCGCACTCGGAAGGGGAAGGACTATAATTGCATCGGGGAGGTGCAGTGATCAGGGTAAACAACTTAAAAAAGGGGGGGGGGCACAAGTGCTCCAAAAGGGGACATGGGCACACCAAACTGCGGGTTGGACGGGGCAGGGGTCAGCGGGAGTCAGGGGGAACAGGAAACAAATGAGGGCGGGGCAAGTAGAGCACAAGGGGGGGGAACCCAACTCCTGGGAAAGGGCGGGGCAGGCAAAGTAACAAACTTGCAAGGGTTGGGGCAGGGCAGGCACACAAACAAACCCAGGAACCTAGGATGGGGTCAGGGTGGGACAGGCAAACAACCCGGGAAAAATCTTCCAGGGAGCTACGGGAGGAAGGGAGGAGAAAAACTGGGCTGGGGGGTAATGGGGAGACCCCCCCCACCCAAATGCAACTGAGGGAGAGGGGCCAAGTCCAAACAAAAGAGGGGGGGAGCGCACCCACGAGTGTTTGTGGGGCTCACTCCAGTCCTTGCTCGCTGCTGGAAACAGTCCCAGATGATGGTGGGTGAAGAAGCAAGCAGCCCCATCGAGGGGCAAGCAGCAGGTGTTGATGGTCAGGTGGGTTGGCGGAGAGGGCAGTGGCAAAAAGGGGTGGTGGTGGTGAAGGAAGATGTGGCGGGGGGCAGCAGGACTGGGGGAGAGCTCCACACCTCTCCCCCAGCAGCAAAAGGCTACCACCACCTGTTAAAGTGACTCAGTCCAATAACCGACCCCGTCCACAATTCTTTGCAGCGGTCTCGACGAGGCAGCAAGCCTAGAAGCTGCAGCAAGCGGGCGGTGACCAGCCAGGTGAGGACCCAGGCAGAAGGGGTGACAACGGTGGTGGTGGTGGTGGTGTCCTCGCTTCTCCTCCCTCCAGAGGGGTGGGGATGGGGGGGCAGGCCGGCAAGGCCCCTCCTCCCCACAGCAGCAACAACAACAGCAGCTCCCAGAAGGGGTCCTAGCCAGCAGCAGCCCTCCAGGGAGGGAGGCAGAGAGCTCCAGCCAGCAGTAACAGCCCAGGGAGGGAGGAAGCTCCAAACAACAACAGCAGCAGCAGCCCAGGAAGGGAGAGAGCTCCAGCCAGCAGGGCAGCCTGAACAGACTGACCTTTCCTTTCTGTAGTGGGGTGGTCACCTGCTCTTGCCTTGAAGGGCTTGAAATCAGCCCTGGGGGAGGGCTGCTGCTAGAGAAAGCAGCAAGCCTCAGCTAATTGGGGAAATGGCCACAGCTGTGGCCACACCCCAGTCAGGGCCCAGCTGGCCATTATAGAAGGGCCATGGGCAAGGAGGACATAGTTTCTCTCTACATGTTAAGAGGGAGGGGCCTGACTGCTGGGAGCTGAGCAGGGTACCTAAAGTGGAGCAGTGCTGGGGAAAGGCCAGAGGAGCTGGGGAGCTCCGGCCCGGGAAACCCCCAGGCTGCAGGCCTTGATGAAGGCCTAGGAAAAGGGTACTGGGGTTGCAGAGGGTAGCCCAAGGGTAGGCAGAAGCAGCAGGTCCAGACCCTCCTTGCCGATCATGAGTGGGAATTATACTGCAGATGGTGACAGGCAGTAACCAAAGACTGAGGCGAGGTGGGGATAGAGGGTGGGGGTTCCCGCAGGGGGAGACCCAGATCTGTGGAGGCACTGCCAGGGGGCACCAACCCGGCGTGAAAGGGGCACCAGGGTCCGGGAGGTACTCGGGGCCCCGCGGCAAGCAGGACACCAGCCTGCAGAGGGCGCCCCAGAGGCTCGAAACACTAATTCCCTGGACAACCAGCGGGAGGTGCCGCAGGGGCGAGTCCTGCCCCGCCACAAGGCCATATTTGATTTTTTCTTATTAATGGTCATTTTTCCCATTACCTTTCATAATTGAAAGTTTTTCTTTCAGCAAAGGCTGATACAATGGTCTGACAGAGAATTTCACAAAGAACAACCCTTTTTCAAAAGAGTTGCCGTTTCTCAGTGTTCTCAACAGTCCAGAAGCTACAATAGCCTTCAGATGGATGACGTCTTGAGAAGGGTTTCTCTTATCATTTTTCTCAATGAAAATTGCCCCACTCCACCGTAAAAGGGATTAAGAGCAGCTCTGAGAGCCTGGCGAGGTAGTTGGCCCCAGGTGTGGCTGACTTAATCAGGCCACAGCTGGCCTGAATAAAAGGGCTGTGGGGCCAGGAGACAGAGGAGTCTCACTCTAGCCCTGGAGTGGGAACTAAGGTACCTGAGTGGGAGAAAACACAGCAGTGCTGGGGAAGGGAAAAGGGAGCTGGGGAGCTCCAGCCTGGTAAACCGCCAGGCTGCAGGCCTTGTTGAAAGCCTACGAAAGGTACTGGAGATGCAGAGGGGGCAGCCCGGGGATAGGCAAAGGCAGCAGGTCTCACTCCCTTGCCAATGATGAGTGGCCATTACAAACTGCAGTCTGCCCCAGTGAAAGGGGCTAGATGATTAGTGGCAGTAGCCACTGAGGCAAGGTGAGGATAGAGGATTGGGGATTCCCCTGGGAGGGGAAACCCAAAGTGTGGGGGTACTGCTGGGGCAGAACCCTGAGGTAAAAGGGGCACTGGGGTCTGGGAGGGACACAGGACCTGAGGCAGGCAAGACACCGGCCAGCAGAGGGTGCCCCGGAGCTGGAATTGAACTAATTCCCAAAATGACCAGCAGGAGGTGTCGCGCTGGTGTCTTGCTTCACTACGCTCTTCCCTTGTACTGAGTGTAAAACCATCAAGGGAAAAGACCCTAAAGATCAGAAAGTTTAAAATGGCCATCTCTCTGAAGGGACACTGACTGATACTTCACTCCAACAACTGCCCCAAGATTGAGCGTTGTAACCTTGCTCAGACTTTTTACAAAAACTCCATATCAGCTATTGCCAACTACATGACATCAAAAATCATGAGATTCAATTTTTTTAAAAAATTAATGGATTTGGGGGCCAAACTGTGTTTTTTAGTCAGCCTTTTGACTTTCCAACTCCCCTCTGCTCTTCTGCCAGGGTGCAAGAGAGAATATCAGATTGAAAAGTCAACGCTTAATTAACACTAAAATTTACTGGCTGCTAGGATGGTGACTCTACTTACTCTCTCCATACCTCTAAGATGGGGAACTGCCATCCATTTCCCATTACAGTCTTGACTCTACCCTCTGAGTTTCCCCTTTTCCATCATATTCCCCTCCTCAGTCTTCCTCTGTGATCTGCCCTTGCATTCATTCTCCTGCTTCCTGTCCAATCACCTGCATGTCCATAAGTCAGGCACAAAAAAAAAATCAAATGAACATCCAAGAAAGGATATTTTCTTGCTACAAAGCACTCTCCCTGTGTATCAAGTTTTCCAAATATTTTTCAATAAAGATTTATGTGAGCTGCAAAGATCTTTACATGCAAAAATGTCTTTAAAACATAACCACCTTGCTAACTGCAGGAAATCTCGAATACAAGCAGAGTTTCCTATAACTCACTCAGTGCATTGGCACCCTGACAGCAGGACTGTCTGGATATGTAGACTCCCTCCTCAGGCCCTACGCTACCAGCACTCCCAGCTATCTTCGAGACACCACTGACTTCCTGAGGAAACTATAATCCATCGGTGATCTCCCTGAAAACATCATCCTAGCCACTATGGATGTAGAAGCCCTCTACACCAACATTCCACACAAAGATGGACTACAAGCCGTCAGGAACAGTATCCCCGATAATGTCACGGCAAACCTGGTGGCTGAACTTTGTGACTTTGACCTCACCCATAACTATTTCACATTCGGGGACAATGTATACCTTCAAATCAGCGGCACTGCTATGGGTACCTGCATGGCCCGACAGTATGCCAACATTTTTATGGATGACTTAGAACAATGCTTCCTCAGCTCTCGTCTCCTAATGCCCCTACTCTACTTGCGCTACGTTGATGACATCTTCATCATCTGGACCCATGGAAAAGAAGCCCTTGAGGAATTCCACCATGATTTCAACTATTTCCATCGCACCATCAACCTCAGCCTGGACCAGTCCACACAAGAGATCCACTTCCTGGACACTACAGTGCTAATAAGCAATGGTCACATAAACACCACCCTATACCGGAAACCTACTGACGCTATACTTACCTACATGAGTCCAGCTTTCATCCAGACCACACCACACGATCCATTGTCTACAGCCAAGCTCTATGATACAAACGCATTTGCTCCAACCCCGCAGACAAACACCTACAAGGTCTCTATCAAGCATTCTTACAACTACAATACCCACCTGCTGAAGTGAAGAAAAAGACTGACAGAGCAAGAAGAGTACCCAGAAGTTACCTACTACAGGACAGGCCCAACAAAGAAAATAACAGAACGCCACTAGCCGTCACCTTCAGCCCCCAACTAAAACCTCTCCAGCACATCATCAAGGATCTACAACCTATACTGAAGGACGACCCATCACTCTCTCAGATCTTGGGAGACAGGCCGGTCCTTGCTTACAGATAGCTCCCCAACCTGAAGCAAATACTCACCAGCAACCACACACCACACAACAAAAACACTAAGCCAGGAACCTATCCTTGCAACAAAGCCCATTGCCAACTGTGTCCACATATCTATTCAGGGACACCATCATAGGGCCTAATCACATCAGCCACACTATTAGAGGCTCGTTCACCTGCACATCTACCAATGTGATATATACCATCATGTGCCAGCAATGCCCCTCTGCCATGTACATTGGCCAAATCAGACAGTCTCTACGTAAAAGAATAAATGGACACAAATCAGACATCAGGAATTATAACATTCAAAAACCAGTCGGAGAACACTTCAATCTCTCTGGTCACTCGATTACAGACTTAAAAGTTGCAATTCTTCAACAAAAAAACTTCAAAAACAGACTCCAAAAAGAGACCGCTGAATTGGAATTAATTTGCAAAGTGGACACCATTACATTAGGCTTGAATAAAGACTGGGAGTGGATGTGTCATTACACAAAGTAAAACTATTTCCTCATGTTTATTACCCCTCCGTCCCTGTTTCTCACATATTCTTGTCAACTGCTGGAAATGGCCCACCTTGATTATCACTACAAAAGGTTTTTTTTGTTTGGTTTTTTTTAACTTCTTCTCTCCTGCTGGTAATAGCTCACCTTACCTGATCACTCTCGTTACAGTGTGTATGGTAACACCTATTGTTTCATGTTCTCTGTGTATATAAAATCTCCCCACTGTATTTTCCACTGCATGCATCCGATGAAGTGAGCTGTAGCTCACGAAAGCTTATGCTCAAATAAATTAGTTAGTCTCTAAGTGCCACAAGTACTCCTTTTCTTTTTGTGGATACAGACTAACATGCCTGCTACTCTGAAACCTACTTTTATTTGTAATCTTAATTTTTTAAAAAATAATTCACTCACATTCAAAGCATTTCAAAAATAATTTAAACCAGTCTACGTTGTTATATAATTTAGATAACTGTGTTAATATATAAATTATGTAGTAATAACAAATTCAGGGTTTTTAAAAACCTCATAATTATTTATCTAAATAACTGTTGGATGAAGTTTAAACACACACTGGCCAAAACACTCAGGTTTATTAATTCAAACATTTTTATGAACCAAAAGCATACCTTACAGTTACAATTACTATAAAAGCAATGAATGGAGGATAGGCAGAAAAAGACAACAGCCATTTATATTTTCCTGGAGGGCAGGCAGGTCACGATGGATTTCTCCTACGATGCCCCTTACCTTCTAGCATCTGTCTTCAAATCAATTTCAAATTACATACCCATAACTATCCTCCAATTAACATTAAGAATGTCTTGTATAACTCATACAATATAAATTCACGAGCTTAGATGTACAGAAAAGGAACACGTTCAGGGGCTGGTTCCAACACAGGACGCATCACCTCCTTCATCAGGTGAACTTTTAGGCAGAAGTCCTCTGCTTCTTTGTACTGGTGGGCAGGAGGTACAAACTGGACATTTGTCCCTCACGTGTCCTTCCCCAGGCAGATTAAGCAGCTTTTGTGCCTGTCCATGACAGGGAAAATCGTCCCACAGGTGGCACACTACTTGAAACCTGTCGATTTTTTTCATAATAAATTCCCAGATCACTACACTAAATACTTACAACAAACTAAACTATCTATAACTATATACGCCAAGCTTTTCAGAAAACGCTGGCTAACCAATGTAAAAAGCTATGGGGAGCTCTGACTCTCACCATGGGTAGTGAAAAGGAACCAAGAAAGAGATATGGCCCTTTTATACTGCCAGCGAAACTCACAAAAAGAGCTGGGGCATGTGCACTGCCTAGATGTACAGCTGTCAAAAGTCTCTGACTCGAGTACATTGGGCGCACATACATCTACAGTGGAACACATATGTACACAATCACTCAAAGGAGAAGCTGCACCACACCAAAGTACATTTAGGATCTTGGAAAAGCTCCCCATCCTCTTAATTCAATGAGCCTTCTTTCCAGACTTCCACTTCCCTATATAACACTGGTTACACCATAAAGCATGCAAAGCTGCTCTCTGATCAACTAACACATTTCTGAACCTCTTACCTATAAAAACTACATTCGACAGTAGTATGTTAAGTTCTGGAATATTTTAATTTATATGCAAGTTATTTATTACTCATGGAGTTCTCACCACTGACATGCCTGCTGATACAATAATTCTGTCTTTTATTAAAATCCCACTAGAAGTTTGGTAATCTCATTTTCCACTCATGCTTCATTAAAATTCTCTTAGATCTTTCACATTTTTTAACAGTTAACGTTCTTTTTTGCAGATCTAACATATTTGATTAAACCAGAACCAACTTTGCTTCAAACAAATCAAATTTAGACTGTAGGGCTTGAATAGCTGGTAGAATTGTTTCTAGCAGGGTGGATAAATATCAATGATTTAAAAAAAAAAATAAAAAAATTGGATTTTTTTAATAAAAAGGTTTTTTTTCCTCAAAAAGCATTTTATCTAAAAATAGATACATTATAGCTCAAAGAGATCTCATCATGGAATAGGGATTATAAATTCTAATTCTATAGTATGAGACAATATATTCATGTAATGTTTAAGAAAAGTTTTGTAAATGAGTTCCAATAGTTCATGGATTAGGGACCCAATCTTATGGGGTTCCAGGCGCTTCTGTATAGATTATTTAGGTTAATCTTTCTATCTACCCAATGGAGCTCAGTGCTCAGTCTAGAAGATACCATCAGAGATGCTTAGCCCTGGTCTGCACTACGAGTTTAGGTCAAATTTAGCAGCATTAGGTCGATTTAACCCTGCACCCGTTCACACGACCAAGCCTGTTTTGTCGACTTAAAGGGCTCTTAAAAACTATTTCTGTACTCCTCTACGCCGGCGAGGGGAGTAGAGCTAAAATCGACCTTGCTGGGTCGAATTTGGGGTAGTGTGGATGCAATTCGACGGTATTGGCCTCCAGGAGCTATCCCAGAGTGCTCCATTGTGACTGCTCTGGACAGCACTCTCAACTCAGATGCGCTGGCCAGGTAGACAGGAAAAGCCCTGGGAACTTTTGAATTTCATTTCCTGTTTGGCCAGTGTGGCGAGCTGATCAGCACAGGTGACCATGCAGAGCTCATCAGCACAGATGACCACGGAGTCCCAGAATCGCAAAAGAGCTCCAGCATGGACCTAACGGGAGTTACTGGATCTGATCGCTGTATAGGGAGAAGAATCCGTGCAGGCAGAATTCCGTTCTGAAAGACGAAATGCCAATATATTTGCCAAAATCTCCAAGGGCATGATGCACAGAGGCTGCAACAGGGACACAAAGCAGTGCCGCGTGAAAGTTAAGGAGCTGAGGCAAGCCTACCAAAAAACAAAGGAAGCAAATGGTCGCTCCGGGTCAGAGCCCCATACATGCTGCTTCTATGATGAGCTGCATGCAATTCTAGTGGGAGCCCCTACCACTTCCCCACCACTGTCCGTGGACACCAGCAAGGGGGCAGTCTCACGCAACAGGGATGAGGATTTTGTGGATGATGATGAGGAGGAGGTTGAGGATAGCACACAGCATGCAAGCGGAGAATCCCTTCTCCCCGGCAGCCAGGAAATGTTCATCACCCTGGAGCCAATACCCTCCCAACCCTCCCAAGGGGGGCTCCCAGACCATGAAACCGGAGAAGGCACCTCTGGTAAGTGTACCTTTGTAAATATAATAAAGGGTTTAAAAGCAAGCGTGTTTAATGATTAATTTGACCTGAAGACTTGGGATGCATTCGTGGCCAGTATAGCTACTGGAAAAGTCTGTTAACGTGTCTGGGGATGAAGCGGAAATCCTCCAGGGACATCTCCATGAAGCTCTCCTGGAGGTACTCTCTGTGTTACCCTCAGGAGAGTGATATCATTCATGGTCACCTGGTTGAAATACAGGAAATTTGTTTAAGGGGACACTCAGAGGTGCCCATTCTTGCTGGGCTGTTTGCCTTTGGCTGAAAAGAAATCATCCCCGCTGTTAGCCACGTGGAGCGGGGAGGCCCGTTCATGCTGAGCTGTTCACATTTGGCTGACAGGTATCTTCCCTGATACTAGCCATGTGGTGGGGCGAGGGGGGTGAAGCAATCATCCCAGAGAATTGGGTGGGAGGCAGGGGTTGGGTTGTGCTGCACATTCACCCTAAAACCACAGCCCCTCCTTTTAAATGGCCAACCCAACAGGCTTTGCTTGGTATGGGAAACGAGGGTGCTGCTGTTTGAAACCGTTCCCACATGTTATGAAGGTTGAAGAAGCCAAAACCCTTTGCCTTACCATGGCTGCCTGCAAGCCGAATTCTGTTGCCCAGCCGAGCATGTGTGATGTCTCACACCAAACCGGCAGGCACTCAATATAAGAGGCAAAATGCGACCGTGTACCAAAAGCACATGTGCTATGTAATATGAATCTCTTGATTCAGTGTGAAATAATCTTTCCTTTGTTCTCTAAAATATATCTTTTTAAATACTCTCCCTTTTTTTCCTCCCACAGCTGAAAATGTTTCTACGCTCCCCCTATCATCTCCGTCCCAGAGACTAGCGCAGATTAGAAGGCCAAAAAAACCCACTCGCGATGAAATGTTCTCAGAGCTCATGCAGTCCTCCCGCACTGAAAGAGCTCAGCAGAATGCATGGAGGCAAACAATGGCAGAGTCCAGGAAAGTGTTAAATTAATGCGATGAGAGGAGGCGGGAGCACAATGAAAGGAGGCAGGAGCGCAATGCAAGGAGGCAGGATGCAATGCTGAGTCTAATGGAGGAGCACACTGACATGCTCAAGTGTCTGGTGGAGCTGCAGGAAAGGCAGCAGTAGCACAGACCGCCGCTGCAGCCCCTGTATAACCGTCTGCCCTCCTCCCCAAGTTCCATATCCTCCTCACCCAGATGCCCAAGAACGTGGGGCGGGGGGAGGCTGCGGGCACCAGCCACTCCACCCCAGAGAACTGCCCAAGCAACAGAAGGCTGGCATTCAGTAAGTTTTGAACTGTAGTGTGGACTTGTCCTTCCCACCTCCCCTCATCCACCACCCCACCCGGTGCTTCCCTCCTCACCCACCCCTCCCGGGCTACCTTGCGAGTTTTCCCCCTATTTGTGTGATGAATTAATAAAGAATGCATGATTTTGAAACAATGACTTTATTGCCTCTGAAAGCGGTGATCGAAGTGGGGATGTTGGTTGGCTTACAGGGAAGTAGAGTCAACCAAGGGGGCGGGTTTTCATCAAGGAGAAACAAACAGAACAGTCATACCGTAGCCTGGCCAGTCATGAAATTGGTTTTCAAAACTTCTCTGATGCGCAGGGCGCCCAGCTGTGCTCTTCTAATCGCCCTGGTGTCTGGCTGTGCGTAATCGGCCGCCAGGCGATTTGCCTCAACCTCCCACCCCGCCATAAACGTCTCCCCCTTACTCTCACAGAGATTGTGGAGCACACAGCAAGCAGCAATAACAATGGGAATATTGGTTTCGCTGAGGTCTAACCGAGTCAGTAAACTGCGCCAGCGACCCTTTAAACATCCAAATGCACACTCTACCACCATTCTATACTTGCTCAGCCTATAGTTGAACAGCTCCTGACTACTGTCCAGGGTGCCTGTGTACGGCTTCATGAGCCAGAGCATTAAGGGGTAGGCTGGGTCCCCAAGGATAACTATAGGCATTTCAACATCCCCAACAGTTATTTTCTGGTCTGGGAAGTAAATCCCTTCCTGCAGCCGTTTAAACAGACCAGAGTTCCTGAAGACGCGAGCGTCATGCACCTTTCCCGGCCATCCCACGTTGATGTTGGTGAAACGTCCCTTGTGATCCACCAATGCTTGCAGCACCATTGAGAAGTACCCCTTGTGGTTTATGTACTGGCTGCCCTGGTGGTCCGGAATGCATATCCCTATCTTGGGACCGTCTATACCCCACCACAGTTAGGGAACCCCATTGCAGCAAAGCCATCCACTATGACCTGCACATTTCCCAGAATCACTACCCTTGATAGCAGAAGCACAGTGATTGCGTTGGCTACTTGGATCACAGCAGCCCCCACAGTAGATTTACCCACTCCAAATTGATTACCGACTGACTGGTAGCTGTCTGGGGTTGCAAGCTTCCACAGGGCTATTGCCACTCGCTTCTCAACTGTGAGGGCTGCTCTCATCTTGGTATTCTTGCGCTTCAGGGCAGGGGAAAGCAAGTCAAAGTTCCATGAAAGTGCCCTTACGCATGCGAAAGTTTCGTGGCCACTGGGAATCATCCCAGACCTGCAACACTATGTGGTCCCACCACTCTGTGCTTGTTTCCCGGGCCCAGAATTGGAGTTCCACAGCATGAACCTGCCCCATTACCACCATGATGTCCAAACTGCCAGGGCCCGTGCTTTGAGAGAAGTCTGTGTCCATGTCCTCATCACTATCGTGATCGCGCTGTCGCCGCCTCCTCGCCTGCTTTTGCAGGTTCTGCACATACTGCAGGATAATGCGCGAGGTGTTTGCAATGCTCACAACAGCAGCAGTGATCTGAGTGGGCTCCATGCTTGCCATGGTATGGCGTCTGCAGGAGAGCAGAGTTGCAGCGGAAGCGGTGGATGATGACGGATGCCACAAGAACAGATATTTATACAGAATGACGAGAGGACCTGCGAGGTGGATTCATGGCACCAGGAGAGCAGAAGAGCAGAGTTTCAGCGGAAGCGGTGAATGACGACGACGGTTAGCAGTCCTACTGCAACATCTACTGACAGCAGTATGGCATCTGCATGCAAAAAAGGTGCAAAACGATTGTCTGCCGTTGCTTTCTCAGAGGGAGGGGCAACTGATGACATGTACCCAAAACTACCCGCAACAATGTTGTTGCCCCATCAGGCATTGGGAGCTCAACCCAGAATTCCTAATGGGCAGCAGAGACTGCGGGAACTATGGGATAGCTACCCACAGTGCAACACTCCAACAGTCGACACTAGCCAAGGTAATGAGGACACACTACGCCAACTTAATGCGCTTAGTGTGGACAAACGCAATCGACTGCATAAAATCGATTTCTAAAAATTGACTTCTATAAGATTGACCTAATTTTATAGTGTAGATATACCCTCAGTTTTGCAGTTCTCAAACTGTGGATTTGTGTTTCCAGAGATAACATGCTTGTTAACAGCAAAAATGTTTTTAAATAAATAAATAAATAGAGGTGAGAAGTAACAGACCTCAACCCCATTGTCCTTCTGCAAATTTGTGTACACAGAGTCAATCCCTTACCACTCTCTAAAAAAAGTACAAAGTTTCAAAAAGTTCAACGAATAGAAGATTGTTTGGGGAGGAACAGATTTGGACAAGGAGAAGAAGTCTGGTGAGAAATGTGAGAAGGGAGGGACAGGCAGTAGAAATAAAAGTGAAACTGTTTGAACAGCATATTCCAGAAGTCTTTGAGGTCTTTCTGAGTGTAGCCTTCATTGATTTGAGATCTACCATACCATTCTCTCACTAGAAGGAAAAACCTATAATGGTAGCAGGCTGTAAAAGAGACCCAGTTTGGGAATATTTTAACGAAGTTCCTCTACGTGTGGCTAAGACAGGCATGTGTGCAAAATGCAAACAGTGCAACAAAGAAATGCAAAGCCTGGTAGCCCGAATGAAACAACATCATGAAAAGTGTTCCTTCTAAAGAGGAAGCTGCGTTGAAGATGATGAAAGGAATCATGTCTGAACATGCAGGATCTTCAGGTTGGTAAACTTTTTTATTTCACGCTTCTTTCTTAAGGACTGCCTCTCTTCCTTCTGGACTATTCTTGAATTCTCGTGTTTGAGCAAAAAATATAGTTGTTACTCTATGGTACTATCATTTTAGATGCAGTCCCTGATGAGCCAGTCATCTAGGTATGGGAAGACTTGCACCTGATGCTTCTGAAGGCAGGCCACCATGACCGCCATGCACTTGATGAACACCTGAGGGGCTGCTGATAGGCCGAAGGGGAGGACCATGAACTGATTGGTGTTGGTGACCACAAATCGCAGAAACCATCTGTGGGACGGGATTATGGAGTTGTGGAAGTACACGTCCTTCAAGTCGAGGATGGCATACCAGTTCCCCAGATCCAGAGAAAGAATGATGGAGGCCAGGGAGACCATGCGGAACTTCAGTTTCTTCATGAATTTGTTGAGGTTTCACGGGTCTAAAAATGGGCCTGAGCGCACCCCCTCCCTCTTGGCCTTGGGGATTAATTAGTAAGGGGAATAGAAACCCCTGCCCCAGAACTCCAGAGGAATCTCCTCTACCCTACTCAGCTGTAGAAGCATTTGCATCTCATGCACTAGAAGTTGCTTGTGAGAAGGGAGGGGGGTAAGAGGATGGGAGGGAATAACCCAATTCTACCATGCTCAGGACCCATAGGTCTGAGGTTATTTGAGCCCAGGCACGGTAGTTCACAAAGGGAGGGGAAGGATCCAGGTATTGAACTGGTACTCCATCCTCGGTCACACCTTCAAAAGTTTGGCTTCGAGCCCGAGGGCTGCTTAGCTGAGTCCTGCCCTTGGCTGGAGGAGGACTGATATGGGCACCTCCTGTTGCTTCTGCCCTGCTTCCTATTGTAAAGTTTTGTCTAGGAAGGGCAGGGTAGAAACGTTGGGCGGCCAGGGGCCTGAATGTCTTTCTTTGCAGGGCTGGTGTATGAAGCCCCAGAGCAGTCGAAGGGCAGGTCCTGAATTGTATTCTGAACCTCATGCAGGAGCCCTGAGATCTCTAGCCAAGAGCTGCGTCTCATGGCTACAACCGGGGCCCTGGTGCAGGTGGTCGAGTCAACTGAGTCCAGAGCGGCCTGAAGAGAGGTCCTGGCCACCACCTTTCCTTCCTCCAGAACCACTCCAAACTCCGAACGGGAGTCCGCTGGAAGCAATTCTTGGAATTTGGCCAGAGAGTTCCAGGAGTTATAAGCACAGAGGCTCCATACTGCTTGCTGATTCACTATGCAAAGCTGGAGCCCCCCAGTGGAGTAGACTTTCCAACCAAAGAGGTCCAGCTTCTTAGCATCCTTTGATTTGGGGAGAGGCCCCTGTTGCCCCCAGCATTCTTTGTGGTTTGCCGCCTCCACCACCACGGTCCCGGGCTGGGGGTGGGTGAAGAGGTGCTCATACCCTTAGAAGGCACAAAGTACTTATGTTCTACTTCCTTGGCTACAAGTGGGATAGAGGCGGGCATGTGCCACAGCACCTTGGTGGTATTTTGTGTAGTTTTGATGAGGGGCAGAGCCACCCTCAAGGGCTCTTCTAGGACCAGAATATCCACCATCTGTGTCCTTAGAGACCTCCTCTGCCTGCAAGTTCAAGTTCTGGGCCACCCTCCTGAGTAGGTCTTGATGGGCCCTGGTGTCCATAGCAGGCAGAGTGATGGTTTCTACTGAGACTTTTTAAGTGACTCATTTTTCCATCTGTACAGGAGTAGGTCTCTGATCCGCTAATTGGATTGCCTCAAAAGCAGTAACAAGTAGTGGGAGAGTGTAAAAAGGATTGGAAGGAGAGAAACAAACATGCTTCACACATCACTAGACCCGCTGTAATAGTAAAGTGTAATAGTAAAGTCAGTTTATACTCATTTTTCTATTATACCTCCCTCAATTTTCTCCCTTTATATTGAGATACAATCAATGACAAGGAGCAAAGAAGTCTTGCGAAAAGGCATAAAACACAAATTTGAGGTTACAATGCTAACAATATAAAGGAAATAAAACCACCTAAATAGAATAGGAAAATTATGGTAGGCCGCACTGGGAAATCCGCTCAATATAAATAAGGAAAAGAATCTGATGTAAATTCAGTAGTGATTTACAATGAAAGATAAAAAACCACTGCAGCAGGAGACAAAGCCCCTAATTTCCTTGAAATCACTTCCAAATTCTCAAATGATAAGACCAATGGGAGTAAAACAACTGCATCACTATATTAAAAAGAAAAGAAAAAAGAAGTCCAAGAGCAACAGCTAGGCACATACCCAAGCAGCAGCATTTTTTACTTCCTCTCCCGGTGATGAGGTCATAATTAGATGGGCCAATGACATTTCATATCTGGAGAAACACTATAAATTCAAACTCAAATTCTGAGTTTTACTGAAAAATGCCTGTTGAAGCCTCAGTCTTTTTCACTTCCATAAAGTGTTGCTTTAATTTAATGTTTTGTTTAAAAAAAAAAAAAAAAAAAAAAAGATCTATTCAGAGGTCTGAAATTGTCATCTGCGTGTCTTACAATAAAATGTTGTGTGCTTTATTAACACTGTTCTAAACTGTAAGGCTAATATACTGGATGTGCTAAACTTACTTTATTGTAAGGGTGATAGTCTATAAACTACAAAAATTGGACCTCTAGGAGCACAAACACAAAATATGAACCAACACTATCCAGCTAATACTATCAGTTACATGATGACTTAACAGAAAAAAATCCTAATATTCCTTGTGACAGAAGTACAAAAATATCACAAGGCTAGAAGATACAGTAATCATTTTACCTGAAGCTGTTTAATTATTTAAATCTAATGACATTTAGATACATTTTCTGTTTGCAGGCATTGCTTGAAAATAGCCATTACGTTCAATAACCTACTATAACAAAAATGACAGGTTTCAGAGTAACAGCCGTGTTAGTCTGTATTCGCAAAAAGAAAAGGAGTACTTGTGGCACCGTAGAGACTAACCAATTTATCTGAACATAAGCTTTCGTGAGCTACAGCTCACTTCATCGGATGCATATTGTGGAAAGTCCACACTTTCCACAGTATGCATCCGAAGAAGTGAGCTGTAGCTCACGAAAGCTTATGCTCAAATAAATTGGTTAGTCTCTAAGGTGCCACAAGTACTCCTTTTCTTATAACAAAAATGTTAATAGTCCATGCAATACGATCTTTATATTTTTCAATTCCAATCCTCTTTCCCTTTTAGCTTTATTTATATTCTATACAAGGGTTTCTTTTTTAAATGCTGTGCATTTTAAGGTTTAATCAAAATTTCAAAGTTTATGGTGTTCTTGCATCTTATTATCACAACTAAATTCCCAAGGAGGTTGAGAAGACCACTTTTAGAGTGCAACAAAAAAACTGCACTATATATTTTAATCAAGATCATAAGTAGCATTAAGGTTACATACAACCCATAATGGCACTAAAATATTCAATAACCAAGTGATGTTGTAAAATAAGTATTTTAATGTTTTAAAAATAAATGGCATAGAAAATATGAAAAATATAAATATATAAATATTTAAATATCAAAAAGATATTTCCTTGCCCATTAAGTCAGTTGTATACAATCCGGCTTCTGAAGCTACAAATTGTGGTTTTTCTCAACCTGAAAAGGGGGGAAGGAAGACTGTTTGTTACTGAAAACTCCCTTTAAAAAAAAAAACAGGCCTCAGAATGATTAGGTTTCATCAAATAACACACAAAAATACACTTCATAAGCATAATTATTCCTCAAACACAAGACAACACACATTTTCCAAAATGTAAAGCTTGCAATTCTTTAAATAAAAAACAAGACCATACTAGTAGATTCCCCAACTTACAATCTACTTAGACCAACCATTAGATACCAAGTACTGCCTAGAATCTCTGCAACAGTGCATGCTGAAACCCTGCTCCCACCAAACCCCATACATCAGGGCTTGTGAGGCAATCCTCAGAAGAAGATACTCACCTTGCACAGTAACGATGATTCTTCAAAATGTGTGCCCCTATGGGTGTTCCAGTGTAAGCGTCCCTGCACTGCTGATCGGAGAATTTCAGTAATAGTGTCTGTTAGGCCCACACATGCGCTGTCACTCTTCATGCTGCGTCAAGAGGCTAGTCAGCACGTGTGGGCTAACCCGACTCAGTCCCTTCTCTATTGCAGAGTTATTGACCTCCAAAGTAGAGGAGAGGAGGACAGGTTGTGAAGCAACCATCGTTACTGCACAAGGTAATTTCTTCTTCTTCAAGCAGTGTCCCTATAGGTGCTCCGCTGTAGGTGACTCCTTCTGGAGGACTGGGACTTCAGAGTCAGGTTAGGCACAGATGACAGCACCATGAAGCCGAAGATGGCATCAGAGGCAGAATCCCCAGTGATTGCATAATGATCTGCGAAAGTGTGAACTGACGCCTATGCTGCCTCTCTCCAGATCTCTGAGAGAGGGACATTCTTGAAGAAGGCGACGAATGAGGAGATCAACCTGGTGGAGTATGTACAAATAGTATGTGGAGGGGTCATACTGCGAACTTGGTAACAATGTCTGATGCAGTTTGAGACCCACTTGGAGAGTCTTTGTGCTGATATTGCTGAGCCCTTGGATCTTTCCGCAAGGGGGAGGAAAACCTTCATCCTGTCCAGGTAAAAGGCTAGGGCACACCTGATATCTAGGGAGTGTAATATAGCCTCTGTTGTCTCAGTGAGGCTTGGAATAGAAGGTTGGAAGATGAATCAATTGGTTCATGTGAAACGGGGAGATTATGTTAGGAATTAATTTCAGATGTGGCTTGAGTGTAACCTTGTCGCAGAAGAATATCATGTCGGGGAGATGTGCCATTAGATCTGTTATTTCTCCTGTTCTTCTAGCCAAGGTGATTGCTATCAGGAAGGTGGTTTTCACTGAGAGGTACATAAGCGAACAGGTGGCCATGGGTTCGAAGAGAGGCCTAGTCAGTCCTTTCAATACCAGGGTTAGGTCCCATGTGGGAGTAGAAGGTCGAGGTTATGGGAAGAGGTTTATTGTACCCTTGAGGAACCTTTTAGTAGTTGGATGTGACAGCACCAAGTATCCCTCTACTGGTAGGTCGATAGCTGTTAACACTGCTAGGTGGACTCACAGAGCTTAGAGGTAGCCCTGATTTTTTTATTACGGAAAGTACGTAGTCTAAAATATGTGGAAGAGTAGAGGATTTCAGGGAGATTTGATGGGAACTACACCAAATCTGAAACCTGGACCATTTTTGCAGATAGGTTTGTTGTGTCGAGGACTTTCTACTGTATAATACCTCCTCTTACACCTCCTTCAAACAGGAGTTTTCTAGGTGTTTGAACCAAGAAGGAGCCATGCCTTGAGGCGTAGAACTCTCAAGTTGGGATGTAGGGTACATCCTCTGTCCTGAGAGAGGAGGTCCAGAGTGACTGGGAGAGAGATGCAACAGGTAAGGGTACCAGATCTGTCATGGACAAGGAGGAGCAATTAGAATGACGTGCTCTCTCTCTTTTTATTTTCAGCAGGACCGTCGATAGCAGGGGAGAAGGAAGAAAGGTGCAAAGGCGGTCCCCCTCCCAGGGGGAGAAGGAAACCATTGCCCAAGAAGTGTTGCCCTATCCCCACTCTGGAGCAGTACTGTGGACATTTCTTGTTCAGGTAAGTACTGTAGTGAACAAATCTCTGGTCAGCGCCCCCGCACTGCCCGAATAGATCATAGGTCTAGCTGGGACTGGGTCTAGCTCCCACTTGTGGTCATGTGGGAATTTGTGACTGAGGCTGTCCGCTATGGAGTTTTGTGTGCCTAGGAGGTAGGCTGCTGACATTGTGATGTCATGGGAGATACACCAGTTCCATAGTCTCATTGATTCTGTACAAAGGGAGGGCGCCATGGCTCCCTCTTGTTGATTTATGTAGTACATGCAGACTATGTTGTCTGTTAGAACTCTCATGTGTGATCCTGTTGGGGCTGACCGCAAGTTACCTTGGCCTGTTACAGAATGGTTCGGGGGGAGCTAGTAGTGAACTGGCTTTAACCAGCCGGGCTGGCTTGCAACTACTCGACTGGATAAACAAGTAAAGATATAAGGAGGGCCTGAGTGTGTTAAGTGTGGGAACAGAAAGCAGTAGTGTTTCCTGCCAGAGCCTGCTTGTGGATGTATACGCCCTCCTTAGAAAGACATGATGATAAAAAACGGCTATGAGAATTGCTTTAGATGAACAGTCTCACCTGCGGACCAAGGCCTTGTGGGTGGCCCAGGAATTCCCCATGCTGGAGCAGCGCCTGCTACGAGCTCTCAAGGACAAGGCTGGAGGGTCCAGGACTGTCCATAGCAGAAGGGGTGTAAGCATTGATTCTTGCTTGCTTGCTGGAAAGCAAGTATTTAGTAACGCGTGAGGGCTGGGAAGCTTATTATACTTTGGCAATAAAACCGGTTATACTTATGCACCTGGTGTGGCTTCATTGAGCGTATCCGAGCCCCCTTTGGCCAGACAGATCCTTTCATCAATGGCAGGAAGTGGGTGCAGGCATTCCTAACTGCTCTGAGCTTAAGAAGATTGATGTGAAGGGACATCTCTATGGGTGACCACTTGCCTTGTGTGGTGAGGTTGTTTAGATGTGCACCCCACTCTGAGTAATGAATCAGTGATGAGAAGCAACAAGAGGTGAAGTTGCGAGAAGGGAATCCCTCTGCAAACATTGTCTGGGTCTTTCCACCAGTCTAAGGAGTTTTTGATCCTGGATGGTAGTGACAGGGGTTTCTCTAACCTGTCCCTGTTTGGTCTGTAAACTGAGCTGAACCACATCTGAAGACATCACACATGAAGCCGGGGATGTGGTATTATTGCTGTGTTCCCTGCCATGTGCCCCAAGAGTTGGAGGCAGTGTCTGGCTGATATTTGTGGGCTCTCTGAGTGTAACCAGGGAGAGAAATCTTTGTTGAGGTAGAAGAGCTCTGGCCTGTAGCGAGTCGAGGTCTGCGCCTATGAATTCCTGGCGCTCTACTGGAACAAGGGTTGAATTCTGGGCATTGATCTGTAGGCCCAATTCTGTAAAAAGGCATATTGTAGCCTTGGTGACTTGCTGAGCCTCCAGGAGCGATGGGGCTCTCAGGAGACAATAGTCTAGATAAGGGTAAATGAGGATTCCTTGGGAGTGTAAGTGCACAGCTACTATTGAAAAAACAATGAGGAGTATTTGTGGCACCTTAGAGATTAACACATTTATTTGGGCATAAGATTTCATGGACTAAAACCCACTTCATCAGATGCATGGAGTGGAAAATACAGTAGGCAGGTATATGTACACAGTACATGAAAAGATGGGAGTTGCCTTACCAAGTGGGGGGGTCAGTGCTAATGAGACAATTAAATTAAGTGGGCTATTCTCTTAAGTGGAAGTGGGCTATTCTCAATGGTAGAATACCAAGAGAGGAAAAATCACTTTTGTAGTGGTAATGAGGACAATGTAATCAGGGTGGCCCATTTCAAACAGTTGACAAGAAGGTGTGAGTAACAGTAGGGGGAAATTAGTATGGGGATATTAGATTTTGTAGTGACCCATCCACTCCCAGTCTTTATTCAGGCCTAAATTTGATGGTGTCCAGTTTTCAAATTAATTCCAGTTCTGCAGTTTCTTGTTGGAGTCTGTTTTTGAAGGCTTTTTGTTGAAGAAATGCCACTTTTAAGTCTGTTATTGAGAGTCCAGGGAGATTGACATGTTCTCCGACTGGTTTTTGAATGTTATAATTCTTGAGAGGATTGAGAGAACCTTGGAAAATACTCTCAGGGCCAATGATAGTCTGAAGGGGAGCACTGTGTATTGGTAGTGCTCTTGTCCTAGAGTGAATCTAAGAAATCACAGCCAATAGGATTGAGATATGAAAGTAGTTATCCTTAAGGTCAAGTGCTGAAAACCAGTCTCCCTGTTCCAACAATGGAATGATTGTTGCTAGAGTGACCGTCTTGAATTTTTGACCTTAGACTTCAGAGCTCTCAACAAGTTTGTCGAACACTGGTCTCCAGCCTCACTTCCTCTTGGGTATTGAGAAATACCAAGAGTAGAACCCTTTCCCTTGTAGATGTTGAACTACCAGTTCTATGGCTCCTAACTGGAAGAGGTGATCTCTTTCTTGTTATAGTAAACTCTCATGAGAAGGGTCCGGGGTATGGAGGTAAAATGGATGGAGTACCCAATGTGAACGATATCTAATACTCATTGATCTGAAGTTATGCATTCCCAGACACTGCAGAACGCTGCCAATCAGTGTCCAAATGGGTGTATAGCATTTTCAGCTGTAGTGGTTGGGGGAAAGTGGTCTATCGACATCTCAATCAGCCTTTCAAAATTGGTTTAGAAGAAGACGGCTGGGATGAGGAAGATTGCTGACCAGATGGTTTACGCCTAAAAAATTTACTTTTCTTTCTCTGCAGCTCGTAGTGGCGTTGAGTCAGATATTGGGATGTGTGTGATCTATGCTGGGATTGGGGACGGAATCTCTTTTTTTATCCTGGTATATAGATGCCCAGAGAACGGAGAGCGGTCCTAGAATTCTTCGGAGCATGAAGGGAAGCATCAGTACTTTCTGAGAAGAGCTTCGTGCGCTCAAAAAGGAAAGTCTTTAACAGCCAACTATACCTCCTTCAGGAAGCCCAACTGATGGAGCCACAATGTTCGTCACACCACCACTACTGTGGAGATGGACCTAGCTGTTGTGTCGGCAGCATTGAGGGCAGACTGAAGTGTGGTCTTTGCCTCTAACTGGTCCTCCTGGATAATGGCCTTAAATTGTTCACGATGTGATTCCAGCAGCCATTCAATAAAATCATTCAGTTCTGAATAATTTATATAATCATATTTTGCCATGAGGGCTTGGTAGTTGGCTATACGTAATTGAAGAGTGGCTGAGGAGTACACTTTTCTTCTGAAGAGGTCCAGGTGCTTCCAGTCCCTTTCGTAGGGAGTGGATCTCATCTGGTGTTGATGGCCGCAGGAGTTGACAGTGTCCATCACGATGGAGTTGGGTGGAGGGTGGGAGAAGAGGAATTCAGATTCCTTAGCTGGGACATAGTATTTTTTGTCCACCTGCTTGCAGGTAGGCACTACCAATGCTGGGATTTGCCAGATGGTTCTTCCCGGGTCCAAGATGGCCTTGTTAATAGGAAGGATGATCTTTGAGGAAGAGGATGAATGGAGAATGCCAAGGAGACAATGCTGGGAGTCCTTGACTACTTCCAGTTGTATCTGGAGAGTGTCTGTAACTCTCTTTACCACATCAGCCAGAAATGGTGGGGACGGCATGATGGCTTTGTCTGGCAAGGAGGAGGATATGGTCCTCAGGGTCACTTCTTCCTTGGCACCGCCCTCATGTTCCTCAATGATGTCTTCTGGATGCTCCGAAGCTCCAGATGCTACAGACAAGGGGGTGTGCCTTAAGAGTTCTCCGGTGACGCATGCTGGCAATATGCCACCCAAGGGTCCCAATATGGCCATTGGGGTTGTGGTGGCCTAGAACCCGGCAGTGGTGCTCATGCCACGATGGTGTTGGTGAGGTCATCTGAGGGCATACTTTAGGGGCCTGTTGATGTTGGTCACCATACGGAGGCTGGGAGGAGTAGTGTGACGCCACCTCCTCTGGCTCACTATCTGAACCCTTGCTAGAGAGCAGGGGAGTGTGGCATGGCAGTGGGGATGACTCCCATGCTACCCAGAGGTTTGGTGTGGAGGTCCCGATACCGAGAAGCAAAGACTCTGGTACATCCAATATGCGGAAGACTCTAGAGTGGTGGAATTCCGCCGGTACCGAATGGCTCAATGCTGATGGTGGTGCCGGGGATCTTGCCTGTTCTGGTTGCTCTGGTGCTGGATGAGGCATCGATGACAGTACCAAAACAGACTCACATAACAGGAGAGCCTTTTTAGTGGACTTTTAGTCAGTGCCAATGACTCGGTGGGCATGTCAACAGGTACCTGCTGCTGTCGGTTTCTGTAAGCCATGGGTACCTGACTGGGAAGGTCTCTGTGCCAACAGTGCCAAAGATACCGTGCACGATGGGGAACTCTTATGGCTATCTCGTGGCTCACTATAGGGGCTTCCCGCTTTCTTCTTTGATGATTTATGAAAAGGGTCAGCAGCTTGCTTCTTCGACTCACAGCCTTTAGCTGTAGAGGACTGTGGAGAAGACTCATGTCTGTCAAGTGACTCATACTGCAGGTCCTGAGAGGGTCTGAGAGCTGCCTCCATGCGGATAATCTTTTGCTAGAGCTCTCTGACCTTACATGAACTTGGCCTGAGCTGCTGGCAGAGACCACACTTCTGCTGGATGTGGCCTTCCACAATGCAGCGAATGCACTGGGAGTGCTTGTCTTCAACCAGGATTGCGTCCTTGCAAGCGAGGCACTTCTTGAAGCCTGGTGAACTGGACATACCCAGTAGGGTAAAGAGTCCCCAGCAACGAAGAAAAAGCAGGGGAGGTGAAGTTCTTTTTCTTTTAAGAGAAAAAAGAGGGTAAAGAAAAAACTACAACTATCCTAATTTAGAGACTGACTAACTATAGAAATGCAAATAGAAAGTAAAGATCCTAATGGACTGCAAACAGCTCCATCTCTAGCCGGTGCAGTTGAGAAGGAACTGAGAGAGGTTAGCACGCGCCACGAGGCAAGTCAGTGCCCAGCATGAGGAGAGACAATGGACACTTACCAAAGTTCTCCGATCAGCAGCACAGGGATGCAAGCACACCTACAGTGGAGCACCCATAGGGACACTATTTGACAACTTTATGGTTGTCTTCCTCATTTCCTGCACTGGGGGAAATCCTTCCCTGGACTGAATTAGGGCTTTAAAGGCCCATATACACCTCTCAGTCTAATTTACTCCAAGTAAAGGAGCCACAGCAGGGATGAGGTTCTCACACTAAAATTTTTTTTTCTTTTTTTTTGTTTAAAATTTCTATCTCATTGTAAAGCATTACCATGAACATAATGTATACTTGGAAAGTCTTTGCTATTGGTCAATAGGTGTGCCAGGCTTTTAAATACTGAAGAAAAAATTAATTCTCCTGTCCTTTCTCCTGCGACTACCACAATTTCCTCCCAACAAAATGTGACAGTCTCCTTCACAAACAAAGATTTGGGAGAGAAGTTGGACTTTTAATTTTAAATAGCAGAATAGAAGACAGCAAAGATGATGAAATGTGTTCCATCAGTCATGTTTCAGCATCTTCTTGTTCTGGGCTCACCAAATGACATTTTTTATGTGGGATCATTCATGTTGGCTACGTAATGGAAAAGTTTCATAATTTCTCTCTTTTTTTATGTTTTTCTTCTGTGGTTCCATTTCTTTATTAATTAAATCAAATCAGATTTCCACTGAGACTGGAACAGTAGTTTCAACTGTATTTCCTAATTTCCCTTTAAATTTCCTGCAATTACTTTTGTAAGTTTTGTGCCTCTTTGTAAAGTTGTTATATACACACTTCACTATATGTGATAAAAAGTCCTCATTATGCTCATTGCACATTTTAACATACATATGGTAGTAATATGCAATTACAAACCTGTCAACATTTGCTAGCAAAAAACTACAGGTTCTGTTTTACATATTTGTATACATATGTGTAAATTTACATAATATTGAATTCTTCAGAAATAGAAAGTAAAATAGTAAACAGGTGAAAAATCCAGAAAATTCAACAAAATGCCCTGGGGTGGTTTTCTCCCATAAAAAAAACAGTTGATTTTTCATGACTGATCATACTAATGATTGAAATCTTCACTGCTTAAAATCTTTGGTTAATCTCAAATAATTTCTTTGGAAAGATCCAGAAAGAGTAAGTGTTTACATAAGTGTCTGCAAAACTCCAACAGAGAAGAAAGGTCTTTTGAAAAGAATTCCACTTTTAAATCTAATAATTATTTGAAATAGCTTTTGAAGTACTTAAACATATAGAGAGGGTGCAATGCTTATTGAGAAATGTTTTCAAGAAAAGCTAAAAGCTGCCAGTGACAATCTTTCCAATAACTGATAACTATCAATGTTTAAAGAACACAGACACATTCAGTGGTCAGCCATAGAAAATTTCTGGATGAACCCAAAATGGGATTCTACAGTTTTACAGATCTCTAAACACACACACATAATCTGTGTCTTTATGTTAAGTGTGGATAAAGCAATTGATATGTACTGTCCTTGTTAATCCAGGATACAAGCCATCAAATTAGGTTAACTGAGTCTAAAGTCTATTTTCTTTATCTGCCTTCATTCCTGGAAAAGTTCCAGAAATAAAATAGAAATAAACTGGCAAGTCCTAAGCAATGAGGATTTGTACTAGATTTGGGAACATAAAAGTCTATAACAACAACTACGGTGGGTGCTTAGCACCCACCAGCAGCCCCTCTATCAATGCCTCTCCCTTCCCCCAGTGTCTCCTGCCCGCTGGCAGGACCTGCCAATCAGTGCCTCCCCTTCCCTCCCAGCACCTACCACCTGCTGCGGCTCAGCTATTTTGTGGCATCTGGAGGCGCTGGCGTGGGGGGAGGAGCGAGGGTGCAGTACGCTCAGGGGAAGGCGAAGAACTGGGTGAGGAAGAGGCGAGGCGGTAGTGGGGCATTGGGGAAGGGATGGAGTGGGGGCAGGGCCAGGGAGGAGCACGCCCCACCCCCAGCAGATTAGAAACTCTGCGCCTATGTCTATTCCTGCAATACACTGACAATTGTGATCAGCAGATGTACTGATACTAGATCCTCCTTGACATAACAAATAGGGGCCAGCTGATATGACTCTAGAATTCCCACCATCTGTGGTACAAAATAGATTAGACTAGTCAACTTTCAAGACATGTTGCAAAACGGCCCATTTGTTTCACCTGGCCTTTGAAGAGAGGTAGATATATACCATGGAATTGGAGTATTAGCTTTTAATTACAAGTCACCGCTTGTTTGAAGTGTTTTTGTAGCCATGCAGGTCCCAGGATATTAGAGAGAGGCAAAGTGGGTCAGATAATGTCTTTTATTGGACCAATTTCTGTTAGTGAAAGAGACAAGCTTTTGAGCTACACAGAGCTCTTCTTCAGGTCTGGGAAGGGTGTTCGGATTTTTTTGCGAGTTTAGTTGCATAGAACAAAGACTCTTAAAACAGGTACCATCATTAATATATGCCATCTCAGGAAAAATTATCTACATTTGAGCAGAGAAATTCCAGTAAGCAACTTTTTCCTTTAAGTCCATAGTGTTAATGGCCTAATAACCTTATATAGCACTTGCAGTATTCAAGAATCTGGTCTACAAAGATGTGCACTGTAACCATTCACAAAATGATAAATATGTACATTATTTTGCCTTCTAGCCCAAGAGCCATGTAGTTTTGGACTAGACACTTTGTGTCACATCAGATAATTAAGATTTATCTCAGCCATCTGACCAGAGTATTTTATTAGTCTTCAAAGCCAGTTCCCAGGAAAAAATGTATGCAGCTTTTGTCAACATGAAATCAGCTTTGGAGTCTACTTACAGAGATCATCTCTGGGAGAAACTTGCGAAGGCTGGCATAGACCCTAGGTTTCTTTGTATGGAAAGCCCATCATAGATAAACAGTAGCCAAGATTAGGATTGGGTGGCAAGATAAATTAACTTACTTATCCATCATAAAAGGCATCCAACAGGACTGCTTGTTGGCCCATTTTCTTCTTAATTTTTACATTAATGAGACTATGACAGCTTTAGAAGCAGCACAACATTTCCCTCCCAAAATTCTGAACCGATTTGTGTTGGTCCTTCTTCATGCAGACAACATGGTTCTGTGGTCCCAAACCCTGCTGGGCTTAAAACATATGTTAAAGCACTTTAGCTCTCTTTGCAAGCAGGAAAACCTGACCATAAACTATGAGAAAACTAAAGTAATTTTCTCTGGCCACAGACCAAGACTGTATAAATGGATGATTGATGGCTATTATATTGAACAGGTCAGGTTTTCCCCCTATTTGGAGATCTGTTTTACACATAATGGCCAATAGGATAAACATATAGAGGAGGTAAAGAAGAAAGCCTGAGGTTCTATGCAAGCAGTGCTGCATTCACTCACGTTTACAAGGGCAATCCAGTCCTTCCAACTCTTAGAGGTTAAAGCTAAAGTGTGTTCCCAAATACTGTAAAATGCAGAAATTTGGGGTTGGAAGAATCATAGCGAATTACAGGATGTATAAAACAAATTTTTAAGGAGAATGCTCAGCCTCCTAAGTTACATCTTAGCTGCTTTACTCAGGGCAAAGGTAGGGGAAGAGAAAGTTACTCACCTTGCAGTAACTGAGGTTCTTCGAGATGTGTCCCCCTGTCGGTGCTTACCTCCAGGTGACGGTGCGTCCCGGTGCTGTTGAGCAGAGATCTTCAGTAGCAGTGCCTCGTCGGGACGCACGCGCTCACCTGCTGTCTCGCGGTGTCATTAGGGTCTGCCTTAGCGCGCGCGTCCAGCACTCCCCTCAGTTCTTTCTCTACCGTAGAGTTGTCTGATTAGTACTCCAAAGTAGAGGGGAGGAGGGTGGGTAGTGGAGCACCCACAGGGACACATATCTCGAAGAACCTCAGTTACTGCAAGGTGAGTAACTTTCTCTTCTTCTTCTGAGTGCTGTCCCTATGGGTGCTCTACTCCAGGTGAATGTGAAGCAGTACCCACTATGTTTGGTGGGATTTTGGAGTTGCGTGAGGCACAACGGTAGACAATACCATATGGCCGACTATGATGTCTGCTGTGGTATCCCATGTGATTGCATAATGTTTGGTAAATGTGTGGTCAGATGTCCACATGGCCACCTTGCATACGTCTGTAGTAGGTACGTTGTGGAGGAAAGCAATGCATGTTGACATTGCTCTAGTAGAGTGAGTCCTAACACTCTGTGGTGGTTGAACATTCTGGGTCTGGTAGCAGGATCTGATGCAGTCTGAGATCCACTTGTAGAATCTTTGCTTAGAGATAGCCTCACCCTTTGATCTCTCGGTAGTAGAAACAAATAACCTAGGGGATTTACAAAATGGTTTAGTTCTGTCAAGATAGAATGCAAGAGCCTGTCAGATGTCAAGGGTATGTAATGCTGCTTCCTGTGGAGTCGTGTGAGGCTTGGGATGGAATACAGTAAGTGTATTGGCTGGTTAAGGTGGAAGGTAGACACCACTTCGGGGAGGAATTTGGGGTGGGGCCTTGTCCTCTGTGATCTTGCGTAGAACCCTGTGTATCAGTAGAATAGTTGGAAAAGCGTACATGAGGGAGTTGTTCCAAGGAATGAGGAATGCATCCCCTAGAGATGCATTTCCGAGTCCCACTCTGGAGCAAAATAGATGGTATTTGCGGTTTTGAGGAGGGCAAACAGGTCTATCGACAGAGTGCCCTAGTGGGAGAAGAGCTGTCGGAGTATCGTGGGATGTAATTCACATTCGTGTTCCTTGGAGAACTGTCTGCTGAGTGTGTCGGCGGTAGTGTGGCATGACACCCAGGCAGGTAGGAAGTGGTGATTTCTATGTGATGTTGTATGCACCAATTCCATAGTCAGATGGCTTCTGTGCATAGGTAGTGAGATCATGCTCCTCCCTGCCTGTTGATGTAAAATATACATGCTATATTGTCCGTCAGAACTCGGATGGACTTGTTCTTTATGGTGGCAAGAAAGTGAAGGCAAGCGTACCTGATGGCTCTGAGTTCTAGAAGATTGATGTGCCGACCCATCTCTGATAGGGACCAGTGGCCCTGTGCCTTGTGGTCTCCTGGGTGTGCTCCCCAACCTGTCAGGGAAGCGTCCATGGTAAGCACGAGTACTGGGGAGTGTGGATGGAAGGGAACACCCGTGCATAGGTTCTCTGGTTTGTCCACCAATGTAGGGAGGCCAATACGTTCGGTGGCAGAGTCAGTTTAATGCAGAAACTGCGTCTGCTGGCTTTGTAGTTGGAGTTGAGCCAACCCTGAAGGCATCTCATGTGCAGCCTGGCGTATTTGACCACGAAGGTGGTGTCTCCCATGTGACCAAGAAGCTGAAGGCAGGTCCATGTCTGTATTCTGGGGCGAACAGAGATTGTGCGTATGAGATGCGTAATTGTGAGGAATCTGCTGTGTGGAAGCGAGGCTCTGGTTTGAATCGAGTCCAGGTGAGCTCCAATGAATTCTATCTGCTGTGTGGGTATTAGAGTGGATTTTTGGAAAGTTATTTGCAAGCCTAGACTGTGGAAAAGGATGATAAAAGGTAAAGTTTGTTGCTTTTAACGTCTCATTATAGGAGCTGGCTTTGATAAGGCGGTCGTCTAAGTAGGGGAAAGTATAATCCTGTGTTTGCGGAGGTGGGCTACAACTACAGCAAGGGTCTTGGAAAATACCCGTGGTGCTGCGGAGAGACTGAATGGAAGTACTCTGTATAGAAAGTGGTCGTGTCCGAGTGTGAATCACAGGAAGCGTCTGTGTGCTGCATGAATGGATATATGGAAATAGGCGTCTTGTAGGTCGAGGGCTGTGAACCAGTCCCCTTGTTCAGGCGTGGGTATTATTGTGCCCAATGTGACCATCCTGAATTTTTGTACACATACAAACTTGTTCAGTCGGCGTAGGTCTAATATAGGTCTCCACCCCCCTGCCTTTCTTTTGGGTTAGAAAGTGGTGGGAGTAGAACCCTTTTCCTCGATGTTGCGTCCGTACATGTTCAACTGCACCTAGGCGGAGACGATGAGCCACCTCCACATGGAGAAGGTGCTCGTGAGAGGGGTTCCTGAAGAGGGATGGGGAAGGGTGGACGGGAAAGATAAGAAAGGGATGGAGTAACCTGACTGAACTATTTCCAGGACCCAGCAGTCCTGCATGATCTGTTGCCAGACATGGTGGAAAGCCTGGAGGCAGTAGCCAAATGGCCAAATGGGCAAATAGGAGGCGGAGTCAAGGGGTGGCCGGGCAGACCCCCAACCAGCACTTCAAAATTGTTGTTTGTTACCTGATGGGTGGGAAGTAGTTGGTTGCACCTGGTTTTGCCTGCGCCTAGGAGGTCTGTTGCAGTTTCTCCTAGTGTCATACGGTCTTGACTGGGGTCGGTGATATTGTTGTGCATGGGGCCTCGGATAGGTTGATACCATGGTCTCCTGAGGATGGATGGGTATATGCCCAATGTGCGCAAAGTCGCTCTAGAGTCTTTCATAGTGTGAAGGACTTCATCGGCTTTTTTGGAAAAGAGTTTATCTTTGTCAAAGGGGAGATCCTTTGGTCTGCAAATCTTTGGGGACACCGGATGCCGAGAGCCAGGAAGACCACATCATCATCACTGCAGTAGCAGTGGTGCAGGCTGCTGTATCAACCATGTCCATGGATGCTTGTAGTACCATCCTAGACACCAACTGACCTTCGAAGAGGACTTCCTTGAAGTCCGCTCTCCTGTCTTCCAGTATATGCGAAGCAAAATCAAAGAGCTTGTTGAAGTTATCATAGTCATAGCTTGCAAGGGCAGAATAATTTGCAATTCTAAATTGTAGAGTAGAAGAGGTATAAACCTTGTGTCCCGGGATGTCAAGGGATTTGAGGTCCTTGTCCTGCAGAGTGGGCCGGTAGTGTGGCTGCTTTGTTCTCTGCATCGCTGCATCCACCAGAAAATTGATTTCTTATTTTCCCACCCACAACCCGACGTCCCTCGCAGGCATGTAGTATTTATGTTCAGCTTTCTTGCATGTTGGTGGGTTGGAGGCAGGGGTCTGCCAGAGAGTATCACCTGGTTCTAGGAGAGCTTCATTTATGGGTAGAGGGATCTTTGAGGGTGCAGAGGGTTGGAGGATTTTGAGCAGTCTATGATGTGTCTCCTGGACTTCCTCCAAAGGGATGTCCTGGCTGAGTGCCACTCTCTTGAAAAGTTCCACTGAAATTGTTTAAAGTCATCCATGTTTTGTGGATGTGGAGGCATGAGGGCATGGTCTGCGGCTGATGGCGATAGCCCACCTCTTCAGGAGGGGGTTCAGGAGCTCTAGATGTTGATGGAGCTGGGGATATAGGCGTAGGACGAGCTTGCGGTCTGGTAGAAGGGGCGCAAGGAGGAGCGGTGGCAGGAGCCAACCACTGAGGCGAGGGCACCAGGTAGGAAAAGTTGGGTCCCAGCCACTGGGGGATAAAATAGGGAAACTGAGGCTGATTCTTATGATGCGCCATGTCTTGGGGTATGTATGGCTCCAGTGGAGGGGGAGACTCAGGCAGGGAGAACTCTGCCTGCTATTGCATGTTGCTCTCACTATCAGTGAAAGTAGCCAGGTCAGACGGTGAGAGCTGCTGTTCAAACAGTGAGTGCTCAATGTCGAGGAGCGGAGAGTCAGGCTCAGGGGCCATAGAGATATCCTGTTGATGCAAGAATTGTTGCTGCTCCCTAGGCTGGTGTGCTGGAGAGCGTGAAGTGTGAGCGGCAGCCCGGAGTGAAATTAGTTTCACTTTTGTAGGAGCTGTGAGACATTTGTGAGAGCCCCGCAGGGAGTCTGAATCTGCTCCGGGGGTGGCAGGCAGGCTCAGTGCTGACGTTTTTGTCAGCACCAGGGTGGAACGTGTTGCTGGCACCGGGTCCATTGTCGGTGCCAGCACCGGGTCCATTGTCGGTGCCGGCAGGACCGGTATCAAGGAGAGCTTTCCACTGTGGGAAGTTGGGTCCCTGCTTTTGCGCCCCGTGTGAGCTGCTGCTGAAGTGCTGGCGCGGTCTGAGTTGCCTGCTCTCAGCTCTGTCAGCACCAAGGGTAAAGACCTTGCGGGAGATCCTTTACCCTTTTGAGTGTCTCTGAGAGGAAACATTAGGGCTCCCTGCCTCTTCACATGAGAGGGTGAAGCTGTGCTCCTGGTTGGTTCTGACTTGGCAGGGAAGCGTGTGGGAGAGAGTTTACCGCCCTTCTCAATAGATGGCTGCAGAGCTTTCTCCATGAGGAGCATTTTTAGCCACAAGTCTCTGTCACGGCGAGCTCTAGTTTTTAAGTTGGTCCAGTGGAGACACTTGGCAGGGACGTGTGTCTCGCCAAGGCATTTAACGCAGAGTGAGTGCCTGTCAGACCGAGGCATAAACTCCTTGCAGGAGCCACATTTCTTAAAGCCTGGTGACCCCGGCATAATGAAAGTATGAGCAGCCGGGGAAGTCTCAACAAAAGACTTAGGCCTGGTCTACACTACGAGTTTATGTTGGATTTAGCAGTGTTAAATCCGAATTAACTCTGCACCCATCCACACAACAAAGCAATTTTTTCAACATAAAGGGCTCTTAAAACCGATTTCTATACTCCTCCCCAAAGAGGGGATTAGAGCTGAAATCGACATCGCCGTTTTGAATTAGGGTTAGTGTGGATGCAAATTGAAGGTATTGGCCTCCGGGAGCTATCCCATAGTGCACCATTGTGACCGCGCTGGACAGCACTCTGAAATCGGATGCACTGGCCAGGTGTACAGGAAAAGCCCCGGGAACTTTTGAATCTCATTTCCTGTTTGGCCCGGCGAGCTCATCAGCACAGGTGACCAGGCAGTCCCAGAATTGAAAAAGAGCTCCAGCATGGACCAAACGGGAGGTACTGGATCTGATCGCTGTATGGGGAGAGGAATCCATACTATCAGAACTACTTTCCAAAAGGCGAAATGCCAAAACATTTCAAAAAATCTCCGAGGCCATGAGGGACAGAGGCTACAGCAGGGACGCAACACAGTGCCGCGTGAAACTAAAGGAGCTCAGACAAGCGTACCAGAAAACCAAAGAATCAAACAGACGCTCCGGGACAGAGCCCCAGACATGCCGCTTCTATGCTGAGCTGCATTCAATTCTAGGGGGGGGCCGCCGCCACCACGACCCCACCCCTGTCCGTGGACTCCGATGATGGAGTACTTTCCACCATGGCCGAGGATTTTGCGGACGGGGAAGATGAGGAGGAGAAAGACAAGCTTGGGGGGAGCACACAGTACACCGTTCTCCCCGACAGCCAGGATCTTTTTATCACCCTGACTGAAACACCCTCCCAACCCAACGAAGCTGGAAAAGGGACCTCTGGTGAGTGTACCTTTTAAAATATAATAAATGTTATAAAAGCAAGCGTTTTTTAATGATTAAGTAGCCCTGAGGACTTGGGATGCATTCGTGGCCAGTACAGCTACTCGAAAAGTCTGTTAACGTGTCTGGGGATGGAGTGGAAATCCTCCAGGGACATCTCCATGAAGCTCTCCTGGAGGTACTCTAAAAGCCTTTGCAGAAGGTTTCTCGGGAGAGCAGCCTTATTCCGTCCTCCATGGGAGGACACTTTACCACACCGTTCTAGTAGCAAGTAATCTGGTATCATTGCAATGACAAAGCCTGACAGCATATGGTCCCGGTGTTTTCTAGCATTCAAGCAACATCCATTTTTTATCTCTCTGTGTTATCCTCAGAAGAGTGATATCGTTCATGGTAACCTGGTTGAAATAGGGGAATTTAATTAAGGGGACATTCAGAGGTGGCCGTTCCTATTGGGCTGTTTGCCTGTGGCTGAAAAGAAATCCTCCCCGCAGTTAGCCACGCGGTGGGGGGGGGGAATTGGCGCTCAGCTATTCATGTTTAACAAGCAGGGATCTTCCCTGCTACCAGCCATGCGGTGGGGGGAGGGGTAAAGCGATCATCCCAGAGAATTGGATGGGAGCGGGGGTTAGTTTGGTTTCTGCTGCTGCACGTTAACTGGAAAACCGCAGCACTAAATGGCCAACTCAAGATGTTTTGCTTCGTATGGGAGAGGAGGGCGCTGCTGTTATGAAGGTTGCAGAAGCCGAAAGACTATAGCTTACCATGGCCGCCTGCAAGCTGAATTCTGTTCCCCGGCACTGCGTGTGTGATATCTAACACCAAAGCTGCAGGCACTCAATATAAGATGCAAAATGTGACCTTGTACCAAAATCAGATGTGCTACGTAATGTGAATAGTGTTGTTCACCATGAAAGAGTATAGCCATTGTTCTGTAAAATGTATCTTTTAAAATACTTCACTCCCTTTTTTTCCTCCAGCAGCTGCAAATGTTTCAAGCCTCCCTCCTCCGTCCCAAAGGCTATCTCAGATAAGGCGGCATAAAAACCCATGCGCAATGACATGTTCGCTGAGCTCACGCAGTCGTCCGGCGCTGACAGAGCTGTGTGGAGGGTCACAATAGCAGAGTACAGGACAGTGGCCGATGAACGTGAGGAGAGGTGGCGGCAGGAAGATCAGAGGAGGCAGGAGGCAACGCGGGGGCTACTGCGGGATCAAACGGACATGCTCCGGCGTCTGGTGGAGGTTCATGAATGGCAGCAGGATCACAGACTGCCACTGCAGCCCCTGCTTAACCGCCCTCCATCCTCCCCAAGTTGCATAGCCTCCTCACCCAGACACCCAAGAACATGGGGTGGGAGGCTCCGGGCACCCAACCACTCCACCCCAGTGGACAGCCCAAGCAACAGAAGGCTGGCATTCAACAAGTTTTAAAGTGGCCTTTTCCTTCCCTCCTACCCTCCTCCCCCACCCCACCCGGGCTACCTTGTGAGTTATCTCCCTATTTTTATAATCAATTAATAAAGAATACACGTTTTTTAAATGATAGTGACTTTATTTCCTTTGCAAGCAAGCTGTGATCAAAGGGGGGAGGGCGGGTGGTTTACAGGGAATTTAGAGGAACCAAGGGGGTGGGTTTTCATCAAGGAGAAACAAACAGAACGGTCATACCGTAGCCTGGCCAGTCATGAAATTGGTTTTCAAAACTTCTCTGATGCGCAGGGCGCCCAGCTGTGCTCTTCTAACTGCCCTGGTGTCTGGCTGTGCATAATCGGCTGCCAGGCGATTTGCCTCAACCTCCCACCCCGCCATAAACGTCTCCCCCTTACTCTCACAGAGATTGTGGAGCACACAGCAAGCAGCAATAACAATGGGAATATTGGTTTCGCTGAGGTCTAACCGAGTCAGTAAACTGCGCCAGCGACCCTTTAAACATCCAAATGCACACTCTACCACCATCCTATACTTGCTCAGCCTATAGTTGAACAGCTCCTGACTACTGTCCAGGGTGCCTGTGTACGGCTTCATGAGCCAGAGCATTAAGGGGTAGGCTGGGTCCCCAAGGATAACTATAGGCATTTCAACATCCCCAACAGTTATTTTCTGGTCTGGGAAGTAAATCCCTTCCTGCAGCCGTTTAAACAGACCAGAGTTCCTGAAGACGCGAGCGTCATGCACCTTTCCCGGCCATCCCACGTTGATGTTGGTGAAACGTCCCTTGTGATCCACCAATGCTTGCAGCACCATTGAGAAGTACCCCTTGTGGTTTATGTACTGGCTGCCCTGGTGGTCCGGAATGCATATCCCTATCTTGGGACCGTCTATACCCCACCACAGTTAGGGAACCCCATTGCAGCAAAGTCATCCACTATGACCTGCACATTTCCCAGAGTCACTACCTTTGATAGCAGCAGCTGAATTATTGTGTTGGCTACTTGCATCACAGCAACCCCCACAGTAGATTTGCCCACTCCAAATTGATTACCGACTGACTGGTAGCTGTCTGGGGTTGCAAGCTTCCACAGGGCTATTGCCACTCGCTTCTCAACTGTGAGGGCTGCTCTCATCTTGGTATTCTTGCGCTTCAGGGCAGGGGAAAGCAAGTCATAAAGTTCCATGAAAGTGCCCTTACGCATGCGAAAGTTTCGCAGCCACTGGGAATCATCCCAGACCTGCAACATTATGCGGTCCCACGACTCTGTGCTTGTTTCCCAGGCCCAGAATCAGCGTTCCATGGCATGAGCCTGCCCCAGTAACACCATGATCTCCAAATTGTGGGGGAACGCAGTTTTAGAGAAATCTGTGTTCATGTCCTCATCACCGCACTGCCGTTGCCTCCTCGCCTACTTTTTCAGGTGCTGGTTCTGCATACACTGCACAATAATGTGCGAGATGTTTACAATGGTCATGACTGCTGCAGTGAGCTGAACGGGCTCCATGCTTGCTGTGCTATGGCGTCTGCTCCTGCTCGGGCAATCAAGGCAAAAGGGCCCGAAACGATTGTCTGCCGTTGCTCTGACGGAGGGAGGGGCGACTGACAACATGGCTTACAGGGTTGGCTTAAGGGAATTAAAATCAACAAAGGGGGTGGCTTTGAGAGAAACAGAATGGCCCCCTCAAGGACAGAACTCAAAACCTCAAGGATAGAACTCAAAACTGGGTTTAGCAGGCCGTTGATTTCACGGAGGGAGGGAGGAGAAATTAATACAAAACAAATCTGGTCTATTTCTTGTTTTGATCCACTTCATCTATCTTTATACATCTTGCTGGCAGCAGACTGCAGTACGACCGCTAGCCATCGTCATCTCCTGGGTGCTCGGCAGAAGACAGTGCAGTATGACTGTTGGCCATCGTCTTCTCCTGGCTGCTGATTACAAGACAGTGCACTGCCGGTAGGTCTGAATTGCCATGAGACGAAACTTAAAAGGGAAATGACCTGGCTGAGTCACTCCCATGTTTGCCCAGGCACCCCTGACCTCTTCGAGGTCAGTTAAAAGAGCACCCTGGACTACGTTGACGATGGCTACCAGTCATACTGCACTGTCTGCTGCCAAAAGGCAATAAGCTGTTGCTGTGTAGCAATGCAGTAGCATGTCTGCCAGGATCCAGAAGACATATGGTGACGGTGAGCTGAGCGGGCTCCATGCTTGCCATGGTATGGCGTCTGTACGGGTAACCCAGGAAAAAAGGCGCGAAACGATCGTCTGCCGTTGCTTTCATGGAGGGAGGGAGGGAACGGGGGCCTGACGATATATACCCAGAACCACCTGCGAAAATGTTTTAGCCCCATCAGGCATTGGGATTTCTACCCAGAATTCAAATGGGCGGCGGAGACTGCGGGAAATGTGGGATAGTTACCCACAGTGCAACACTCCGGAAGTCGACGGTTGCCTCAGTACTGTGGACACACACAACGCCGACTAAATGCACTTAGAGCATTTGTGTGGGGACACACACAATCAACTGTATAAAAACACTTTCTACAAAACCGACTTCTATAAATTCAACCTAATTTCGTAGTGTAGACAAGGCCTAACTTGAGGATTTTTTTTTTTTTTTGGAAACTAACAAACTATGCTAAAGCAAAGGGAGAACTGGGAAATCGCTAGCTATTTCTATTTTTCTCTACTTATTTCCTACAGCAACCAGTTAAGAGATGAGCACTGCCCCGAGTCCCGTCTTCAGCCAAGGACGGTTGAGAAGGAACTGAGGGGGTGCAGGATGCGCACGCTAACAACACCACGAGACAGAAGCTGAGCGCGTGCATCCCAACCAGGCACTGCTACCAAAGATCTCCGATCAACGGCGCCAGGACACACCGTCACCTGGAGTGGAGAACCCACAGGGACAGCACTCGAAGAAGAATACGCTATTTCAACAAAAGACAAATGCCTTAATATTTATTGGCTCTGTATGCAGCATATGAATGGACAGCACCTGCCATAGTTATGTGTGGAGGAAAAGCTCAGCAAGGTATACCTTGCTGACATTCCCTTGGCTTTTGCAAGTTTGCTATTCCCTCCATTCTTTGGGCTTTTTGGAATTTGTCTTGGTTAGCACTGTCGGCAAAAGTGAGAAAACCTTAATAAGCTCAGAGCAGAATATAACTGTAAACAATTGGATGTGGCAGTTGTTCATACAACAAATGTCTCCGTAACTTTCCAACAAAAAATATCTATAGTTATGAGAAATATTTGAGTATTTCAAACTGTATGTTTAGAGGTCTCTGTTCCAAACTTTGCAAAGGGCCTATTTGGAAAGAAGGGAGTTATGCTGGTTTTGAGAGACCATCATCTTTGTCCATGTAGGTTTCGCCAGGCTGCAGACTTAACACACTATTTATAGTCTTAAAAAGAAAAGGAGGACTTATGGCACCTTAGAGACTAATAAATTTATTTGAGCATAAGCTTTCGTGAGCTACAGCTCAGTTCATCAGATGCATTCAGTGGAAAATACAGTGGGGAGATTTATATACACAGAGAACATGAAACAATGGGTGTTACCATACACACTTTAACCAGAGTGATCAGGTGAGGTGAGCTATTACCAGCAGGAGAGCGGGGGGTAGGGGGAACCTTTTGTAGTGATAATCAAGGTGGGCCACTTCCAGCAGTTGACAAGAACATCTGAGGAACAGCGGGGGGGGGAAGTGGGGGGGGGAGGGGAGGGCGAATAAACATGGGGAAATAGTTTTACTTTGTGTAATGACCCATCCACTCCCAGTCTTTATTCAAGCCTCAGTTAATTGTATCCAGTTTGCAAATTAATTCCAATTCAGCAGTCTCTTGTTGGAGTCTGTTTTTGAAGTTTTTTGGTTGAAGAATTGACACATTTAGGTCTGTAATGTGTCAATTCTTCAACCAAAAAACTTCAAAAACAGACTCCAACAAGAGACTGCTGAATTGGAATTAATTTGCAAACTGGATACAATTAACTGAGGCTTGAATAAAGACTGGGAGTGGATGGGTCATTACACAAAGTAAAACTATTTCCCCATGTTTTTTAGCCCTCCCCTCCCCCCCCCCCCCCCGCTGTTCCTCAGACGTTCTTGTCAACTGCTAGAAATGGCCCACCTTGATTATCACTACAAAAGGTTCCCCCTACCCCCCGCTCTCCTGCTGGTAATAGCTCACCTTACCTGATCACTCTGGTTAAAGTGTGTATGGTAACACCCATTGTTTCATGTTCTCTGTGTATATAAATCTCCCCACTGTATTTTCCACTGAATGCATCCGATGAAGTGAGCTGTAGCTCACAAAAGTTTATGCTCAAATAAATTTGTTAGTCTCTAAGGTGCCACAAGTCCTCCTTTTCTTTTTGCGGATACAGACTAACACAGCTGCTACTCTGAAACCTAATTTATAGTCTTGTAACCTATACTGCCACCTGAGAAATAAATGGCTATTTCCATTCTTGGCCTACATGCCTTTTACCGCATCAGCTCAGAAATCAGTATACTTGTTATGCACTGAAAACATTTCAGTTATACAGACTGTTATCTTATTTGCCTGGTTGGCCATAACAAAAGAACAAACATGTGAGAGCCAGGCCACTTAACCAAAATGAAATATTGTACTCCTAATTTTTTTAATCTTATTTTCTTACAATGTTTTAGGAGTAGCGATTTTAAAGGTATAATTGATTTGGGGGAAGGTTAAATCTTGTGTTTTTAATTTGTGTTTTTAAAATTCTAATTTTTTTTGGAGTTATCAATTTAAAATTTGTATTTACTGTAGTATGCTCAGTGGTCTATGGCTAAAATGTTATATTGTTAAACTATGCTAAACTACTGACTGAGTAAATTTTAATGCACTGCAATCTATATTTTTTTTAAAAATCCTAATTGTTCTTTGCTGTGATGGAACATTCACGAATTACATTCCTATTCACGGAAGTTAGAGAGAAAACAAAAGACTGAATGGCCCATGGATCTGCAACTCAGATTCATAACTATAGATCTGGGACCTGGATTAATTTTTTGAAGACATCTTTGGATTAAGAATCTATAATTCCATCTCAAAGGTTTTAGTGAAACATGTCCTCTCATGTTTTATGCTGTCAAAAATATGCCTCAATGGTATTACAAACAAATAATTTACGGTTGCTTGCTTTTTCTGTACGATAGGAGACAAATCCTTTTCACATGTGATTAGCAGCACTGACTTCAACTGGTTTATTCCCATGAGTAAAAAAGCAGCAGGATTGGACCCTATATGTATATATTCAAAGAGAGAGAACAACTGCTATTGCTGTAATGTACTGGAAATGGCATTTACTTTTAAGGGTAAAAAGAAGGTAAAGAAGGTTAACTGTAAAACACTCTCCTACATAAATCAATAACTTCAACAAACTATTCTTTTTCAGTCTTGATCCCAACCAAATCACTAATATATTTCATTAAACACATTTTCAAATACTTATGGAAAATAAGTAACAGTGGTAAGCTCAACTTAATAGGAAGGGGATAAAAACTACAAAATATGATTGGAAATCTATATATTTGTTCAAAAGTCAACATGATGAAAATTTACCACTGAACTCAATAACCATAAAACTCTCAAGTCAGGGTTCGAACATTTTCTGGACAGATGGTTTACTTAAACATGCTGACCTCCTATCAGACCGGATTACTGCCAGTAATGCTCTAGTCTTTCCTATGGAAAGTGGGTCAAATGAGGTTTTATCAGAGTATTTTGATGATCTGATACATCATGGTCCCAAAATGATTAATTAAAATCCTCAACTGTAAATTTATCTATTTCTACTGCAAATAAGATTTATCTTTGGGAAACACACCCACATTCCAATCCATCATACTAACCTTCACATTTTTCCAAGATCTGGACAGTTTCTCCTAGTTCCAAGACTAAGCCTTGTGGTATAGATCCTCGGAAGCTGCATATCACTAGAAAAAACAAAAGATAAAGGTTACATATTGTCTTGTTTTATTCTTAAAACAAAGGAGACTCACATGTTAGCTTAATTTATTTATACACAAAGAGCTGTTACATATCTGCTAAAAAAAACCATCTTTCCCATTTTGCTATTACTTCCTCTTGTACATCCTTCTCCCTCTTACCACAACCTTGGACTCTATTATGTTTAAAAATTATCCATATTTTTGGGGGTGGGGGGAAAATCTAGGTTGAGGAAGACCTCAATCATTTTTAATAATTGATCCCAGATGAACTCATGCTATATACCAAGATTTACTTCATCTATACAACTTACCAAGTGCAAGAAACAGCACTGATTTTATTTGGATCAGGATTATTCTTCTTGAGCATTAATGTACATAAAAAGGGAGGTAGATTGCAGAGATTACTCTTCTCCAACATTTCTATTCATGTTCAAACATGGTCTGGTGCTAATTTAATATAGGAAAGCTGTTATTTTTAGATACTTATGATTTAAGGCTATTAGAGAATGTTTTTTGTTTAGAAATATTGAATAGGTTATACAGCTTTAATAATTTAGAGACGACAGCTTTAATTGTTGTGTCTTTTCTTCCAGGTTTTTTATGGGTTAATTACTGTAGAACTGAATTAAGAAAAATCACTTTATGAAATGTCCTATCTTAAAAATGAACATAGGAAAATATAAATAAAATAAATCACCACTCAGAACCTCAAATCTAACAAGAAAGGAATTATTTGTTGGAAATGCGTAACAGTCTTCCTTACCCATGATACTTGTTAAAACGCCATAGTGGCATGGTTACTGTTTGTTTGGGGGGTTTTTTTGGAAGGGGGGTAGGTTGTATTTTTTATTTTTAACATTAATAGGTCATGTCAACAGTAACCAGGATTACATATAAATATGATCATTCTTTTAAAAACCTTTGTATCTATAAGTGTCATTATGGACACATCAAAGATTTGTTTATTAAAAAATGGAGAAAACAGAAAACCCACTTTCTCCTGGAGAACTAACTTTAAGATGATTTATATATACACGAACAATAAACACATCTTGTATATACATTTTACACACACAAAGCTGAGATTTATAATGGGAAACCATGAGTTGAAATAGTGATCTCCAGTGGGGAATAATGTACTCAGGCTAAAACTTCAGATGTTTGCCCATTAGTAAGGAAATATCTTTTCCTTTAAAATTAAACTCAAGACTATGGGCCTAATTCTCCTATTCAGTTGAGCTGCTTCTCACTTCTTTACTTCATACAGGCATTTTCATATGAGAAAGAGCCAGTGTAGAGAGTCCTGTGTATAAAGCCCATCCATGCAGAAGGCATATTTTTCTCAGGGGCTGGTCTGATACTGTGGAACAAACTCCCACGAGAACTATGGACCATCAAACATCACCATATTCTGCTCCAAGTGCAAATTGCACTTCTTCAAACCTTCTCTAAGATGTAACACTGTGTATATTTTAAAAAACTAAAACCTAAATTCTAGCAAAACAAAAACTTCACTGCCCACACAATTTCCCCCCTGTGGAGAGGATGAGAGAGGAACAAACCACATGATCAGGTTAGTCACACTGCTTAATGCACTAATGCAGTGGTTCCCAAACTGGGGTTCGTGAACCCCTCGGGGTTTGCGAAATGTTACAGGGGGTTCCCAGGGGAAAATTCCCTAATGGTGGACAGTTCCCTAGGAACTCTGGGCAGCATGGGGCCAGCAGCCTGGAGCCCCTGGACTTCCAAGAGCTAAGCAGATCAAAGCAAGCATATCTATCACACTGAAGAGATTTAAACTTCAAAACTCCTTATAAGAAATGGAAAGGGAGATGGATATTTTTTGCTGTTTTTAAAATTAAATAGGCAGCTAGTATTGTTTTTAAAATTATTATAAACAACAAGTTTAAGCTTTGTTGTAACGTGCGTTGTTTGCCTGGACTGCTCAAGACCTCAATGCTTGTGTAGGAGGAACTTTTTGAGTTGGCTTCTTAAATACCTCCATGCTGTTTCACATCTGATACTCCTTGATGAAATATAGGAGCCTTGTCTTATAACAGGTTTATTCAAAGTGATACAAGCTATGAAAGTGAGATCTTGGAAGAGTGTTGCTGTTTTCATAATGTAATAAAAATACTGTAATGATAAATATTAAATAGTGTGTAATAAGCATATCACAAAAACAAATTTTATATTTCCAAGATCACTGCTTTTATAATTTATACGCAGGTAAAGGAAAAAATCCCTGGAAATATTCATTTTAAGGAGGGGATTCGCAAGACTTGACATTTTAGTAAAAGGATTTCACAGGTTGTTAAAGTTTGGGAACCACTGCATTAACGGAAACTGCTCAGATTCTACAGTAATGATGGAAGTATAAGAACCTACATACAATAAAATCTGCGCCTCTTCCTGCTTCCTGAAGATCTCTATGCAGTGTGCACAGACAAGGAAAAAGGGTCATGGTTGGACTTCTCCCCCAAACCCCAGCAATTATAACTGCTCCTTGGGTCTAGTGGCAGCCACCATAGGCTAGAGCAGACTTCACTCTTCTAAATTACGTCAGACAGTACAAGCATCCAGACAGCTCCAGGACTGGAGGAGTCTCAGAGTGACTTAAAGCCTGGCTGGGGCAATAGTGCAAAAATCCTTTAAATCACATTAAAGTATTCTCAATCCATTGGATTCACTTTCAATCACAGGGGAATTATTATAAATAGGTCCTGTTATTGAGGATAACTACCAAAATACTAAGCACCAAAGTAGAATAAAGTTATTGAGACTAGTTACAACATTCTGAAGTTATAGGCTCCGATCAATACGCTATAGCAATGGTTCTCAAACTTCTTTGATCGCACTCCCTTCTTCGTGTCTGTAGTAGTTTACGTCCCCCACCAGGTACCCGGACAGCAACTGCTGCTCTCCAGCCACCCAGTGCTGCAGGCAGAGCAGAGAGCAGAGGTGGCTGGCCAGGAGCCCAGCTCTAAAGGCAGGGCAGCTGCCAGCAACAGCAGAGAAGTAAAGGGGGTATGTTATAGTATTGCCATGCCACCCTTTCTTCTCTGCTGCTGCTGACAGCAGCACTGCCTTCAGAGCTGGGCGCCCAGCCAGCAGCCACCGCTCTCTAGCCTCCCAGCTCTGAATGTGCATAGTAATTTTTTCCCCCTAAAGCTTCTCACTCCCTCACCTCCAGAATACATTCCGCACCTCCCTGCCTCCAGTTGGAGAACCTCTGCTTTACCTTCTAGGTAACTTCTTTTCCTCCAATATTTTACAAAACTGTCTCTCTGAAAAGCTGAAATATTTGTGTGGCTTTTGGGTTTGTTTGTTTGTTTGTTTTTTGTTTTTTTTATACACACTTTGTTGTATGAAAAACTAGATCTATCTCAATTTAGTCTTAAACAGTTTCTTTTAGCCTTTATTATTACATTTTAAGACAATGCTGTTATCACCTAAGAATTACATATACATGCAAAAACAGATATGGCAAGAAAAGTAATTGATCATGTTACCTCACTTGGAAACAGGGTGACTCTTTCATATCTCTGTTCTCTGCTACGTTCAACCCTTCATCTTCTCCATTCTCATTGTTAATTATCTATCTGTCATCCCATTTTGAAACTGTGCAGATTCAGCTTATCACGTGACCTCATCTGTGTGCCTGTGTATTCTAAATCTCTAGTTAAAGCATTCTCATGCACAAATCACAATAACTAAACCTGAACTAACAGACATGGTGACAGCTACACTGCACATAACCTAGACTAATATATTTTTGCTTATTCTGATAAAATTTACTTTAATCTGTTTACTTCCGTCAGCCCATTGCTTCCATTCAGTTGTTTTTAACCATACTGATCTGTTTTTGTGGCCTTGGTTTTTTACTTGTTAGCTTGTCTTGTTTGGGATGGTGGGTAACCTGTAGCTAACAATTCCCTCTTGATACCCTGCTTCACCCTGCTATTTGCATAGGCCAAGTATTTTACACATAAGACACACAAGCCAGTTTCACGGTTTTACTCCTGGGGGAATTCTGTGCCACTGCACGCACATTTTTAATTTTTTTTCCCCAGAAAATAGCAACTGCTGCAAAGTTGCTGCAATTCCATCTTTTGCCCACCAGAGGAGCGCTGTGGTGCTAAAACACAGCAGCCGCTCCTGCCAGCCCCAGCGATGATAGGAAAGAGAAACAGCCTGCCTTCTTCACAGCATCTGTCGGGTCAGGTCAAGATATGGGGAGACAGACCGTGTGGGGCTGCTGTGGGGTTACACATGGTCTCATAAGTAAGGCTACATTTTAGTCATGGGTATTTTTAGTAAAAGTCATGGACAGGTCACGGGCAGTAAACAAAAATTCACGGCCCGTGACCTGTCCATGACTTTTACTATATACCTCTAACTAAAACTTGAGTTGGGGCACTGCAGGTGCTGGGGGGGAGATGGGTGGCAGCGCACGGCCCAGGACCCCTGCTGGCACTGCCGGGGGGGGCAGTGGCATGTGACCTGGGACCAGTGCTGGTGCTGGGGGATGGAGGGTTGGCGGGGCTGGCAGGCTCCCTACCCAGCTCCGACAGGCGTGACCCTGCAGCTCCTAGGGGAGGGGCAGCCAGGGGAGCTCCATGCGCTTCTCCCACCACAAGTGCTGGCTCCACAGCTCCCACTGGCGGGAAACCGCAGCCAATGGGAGCTGCACAGGTGGCACCTGCGGGCGTGGGCAGCATGGAGCCCCCTAGCCCCTCCACCTAGGAGCTGCAGGGATATGCTGTGAGCGTGAGTTGGCTAGCACCAGCCAACTGCGGGTTCTTCTTTGCTGTGCAGACATACCCTAAAGGGCAGCACATCCTTAGGAGTGAAGTTAGGCCATGATCTGGCACAGTCCTTAATTATGTGCATAAAGCACCTAAAATCAATGCTTTGCCAGATTGGGGCCTTCATGAAAGGCATGGCTAATATCTAGTGTAGTCCTTACATCTCACTGTACAGGCACTGGAGAAGAACTGAAATTGTTGAATACAATAGATTAAAAGGGCAAAAGGAATGCAGGCTCCAGCACAGCAATGGCAAGCAGAGGCCACTGGCTGCATGGAGGTGGGGGATCACTCTGCAGCCCTCCCACCCCCAATGTTTGCCCAGGGGGCACAGAGTTGGTGGGGAGGCTGCACCCAACCCTGACACAGCGCAAGAGCGAGGCCTGCCCCAGAAACATCCCGGGGCCCTCCACTCTGCACCAGGTGTACTGCGATAGCAAGCGAGAGGGACAGTGTCTCACATGCATGCCCATCCATGCCCCCCCATCCAGGTGTGGAAGGGCTTAGTGGGGGGGGGGGTTCAGGTATGGGGTGAGAGGGTTCATTGTGGGGCAATCTGGGTGTGGGCAGCTCGGTGGTGGGCCAAGTGAAGAGGGGGATCTGGATGCACAGGGGCTCATTGGGAGGTTCCGAGTGCAGGGGGAATGGGACTCTAGGTGGGGTTCAAGTGAAGGTGGGGTGGGGCTCAGCAGGGGGAGTTGACATGGAGCAGATGGGGCTTGGCAGCGGGGTGCAGGGGGCTCAGTGGAGGGTGGTCTGGGTACAGGGGGTCTGGCTCAGTGGGGGTGTATGTGTGCAGGATGTCCAGATTCATGGAGGTTGGGTAGACAGGGGGAGTGCCCCATACAGTGACCCCTCCCCCAACAGCTGGGGAATAATGGGGGCAGAAAGTGGGAGGGTTGCAGAACTTCCTGCAGCCAAAGGAGGTTCCTGGGAGTGGGTCTGACCTAGCCCTGGCTGCTCCGTGCAGGGGAAGAGGAAGTCCTGTGTCATCCCCGCTCCCCCACACCCAGTCAGAACTAGGAGCTGGAGCCCAGTGCACAAAAGGAGCATCTCCAGTCCTGCCCCTCCCCGGCTTCTGCTGCACCACGATAATGCGCGAGTGGGACAGAGTCTTGCATGCACGCCCAGCCCTGCCCCCTGAGGCAATGATTTACATCTCCCCTGGCTGCTCCCAACACCCAAACCAGATGTACCCACTTGGGACCGCTCCCCTGAAGGGTTGTGTGAATCAGTTATTCTGTGGGGAAACAGTAAAAGTCAATGGGGGGGGACATTAATTCTGTACTTGCGCTGTGGTGCAGAATTCCCCCAGGAGTATTAATCACTGTATCTGAAGCTGAACATGAAGACAATGCACAAGCTCTAGCTGGTACAAAATGCACCTGCCCATCTTTTCTATGGCCTAGGTTGCCATGAACGCATCAGGTTCATGCTTAAATCCATCCACTCAGGTGCTGACTCCTCCTCCGTCCACCAATTTTATTTTTTATCTATTATTCTCTCCACCAAACAAACGATAGTTTAAAGTACTTTTTAAATTAAACTGTAGGTAAATTACTGCAGTTGTAATCATCTGCCTAGATTTCTTCTAATTAATCAAGATTCCAATGCTGTGGTTTTAGCTCTGGTATGTTTAGGCTACATAGTAAAATTTGACCAAGGAAAAGTAATTTCCAGAATTGTGTTTTTCACAAAAACAGACACTTTAGAAGCTCTGATAAAAGGGCTCATAAGATTGCTAATACAGTCCTGTCTCGAGCCTAGCTGACTTTTCTTCACCATACTGGGAATAAAAGATATCGTTCAAGGAAACAATCAGTTGATTGAAAAGGGATTAGCTTTGACCTAAGCATCTGCACACAAACCTGCTTCATTTGAATATTAACCATAGAAATAAAAGTGAAACTATGAACTCATAAGTTAGATATTTTCTTATGACACCAAATACAACAGATGAATCAGATCACATCTTATTTTAAACTATTGCAGCCTAGTAGACCACTTGAGTAATGAACTGTCTTTCATTGGTATTTATCTTCAATCTTGCAAGCTTTGCCTTTCACAATCATGTTACTTTAAGACAGTGGTCTCCAAAGTGGGGCACACGCACCCCAGGGGGTGCGCAAGACCATCCCTAGGGGTGCGCAGAAGGAGTGCTACCGGCATGGCTGCAGCAGCGCTCCTGCACCTTTGATTCTTTGGCAGCATGCCAGCAGCAGCCCAGCTCTCCCTGCTCCGTCTTTGGCGGCATGCCAGCGGCAGCCCTTTTTTTTTTTTGCTTCCCTAGGGCTGGCCCTGGGGATGCACGATCCAAAAAGTTTGGAGACCACTGCTTTAAGAAATAAGTGTTAACTTTTGTAGCAGCATTTCCCAAAGTGTGGGATGAGCCAAGGATTAGCTGGATCTGGGGGAGTGCACAAGATATATAAATTACGGATGAGTAGACCCTTAACACATGATGGGGTTGAACAGAGGTTGAAGAGATCCTAATTGGTTTCATTTTCCTGAAGTGGGAGCTCAGTTTTCAAAAGTCTGAGAAACTCTAGTTTACACTGACGTTTTACTGACTTTCTCAGTGTGCTTTTTTCAATCTAGCCTATGCAAAGAAAAGTGAATCTTTTCCTATTTCTTAAACCTACAATACTCTTTATACAATGTTAATTGAAAACCATTTATAAAATTATTTAAAGTTTCGCAGACAATAATACATGCAGCGTTAAAATTACAACTTTTTTTATCAAAAGAACAAGGAGTACTTGTGGCACCTTACAAGTACTCCTTGTTCTTTTTCCTGATACAGACTAACACGGCTACCACTCTGAAACTTTTTTCATGTCTACCAATACCTTCTTCCTCCTTCATTTAACAACCAAAACTGGAGTCTAAGGGTATGACATGGCAAGCACTTACTAAAATACTTTTCTGTATTCTTTGCACTGCTGTAGGAGCTTGTGGTGTATTCAACTCTTGCAGGGAAACAAACTTTTGAATTCAGCTCCTTTTAAGTAAATGATTACAGTTTCCAATGTTTATTTCAGAATATGAGTGCATTTGTATTCCTTCAAGTTATTAATTTTTGTAAATGTTATCCATTTTGTATTTGTGCTAAAACATTAATTTACCAGACATTAACGGGAATAAGCGTATATTCTGTCAAGAGCTCAATTTCTCTACAACCATTATAATTATTACAGGAAAACCACCACAGAAAAGTGTATCCAATCATTTGAGTCACCACTTCTGGTAAATCCAAACTATGTAATACTTATAGCTTATAAAAACTGTTAGCTCAAATTACGCTGTTGTAGGCAAACCAGATATAATGGACCAGATTCTCTGGTCTGACCAAGCTATGCTTGGTGCATGAATACATTTATTTTCCCCGTGTCCCAGGTATAATCAGGGATCTGTCCAATCCCTGGTATACAAACTGCTCTAATTTAGGCACAGCTCCTCACAGTCCCAATGGGACATTCTAAAAGCAGACCGTAGGGAGCACTGCTCACACCTCCTTTTGCCTGGCCACCACCCTTAAGCCCAGTCAGAAGCACGGTTACACACAAGCTCCTTGGGTGGCTCTATACCATCAGAAGAATCCCCTACCCATAAGACATCATACTGGAGGGAGTTAAACTAGATGTGACTGGAAGACAGGTTGAATAAAAATCAATCATTTAAAAAAAATCGGATTTTTTAATTTAAATCGGATTTTTTTGATAAAACCTGACAGTTTTAATTAAGATACATTATAGCTCAAAGATATATCATGAAAAGGGGATTATAAATTCTAATGCTATAGTATGAGACAATATATTCATGTAATGTTTAAGAAAAGTTTTGTAAATGAGTTCCAATAGTTCATGGATTAGGGACCCAATCTTATGGGGCTTCAGGAGCTTCTGTATAGATTAATTAGGTTAATCTTTCTATCTACCCAATGGGACTCAGTGCTCAGTCTAGAAGATACCATCAGAGATGCTTAGTTTTGCAGTTCTCAAACTGGATTTGTGTCTCCAGAGATAACATGCTTCTTAACGGCAAAAATATTTTTAAATAAATAAATAAATAAATATATAGAGGTGAGAAATAACAGACCTCAACCTATTGTCCCTCTGCAAATTTGTGTACACAGAGTCAATCCCCTACCTCTCTCTAAAAGTGCAAAGTTTCAAAAAGTTCAATGAATAGAAGATTGTTGGGGGCGGAAGAGATCTGGACAAAGAGAAGTCTGGAGATAAATGTGAGAAGGAAGGGACAGGCAGTAGAAACAAAAGTGAAACTGTTTGAACAGCATATTCCAGAAGTCTTGAGGTCTTTCTGAGTGTAGCCTTCATTGATTTGAGATCTACCATATCATTCTCTCACTAGAAGGGAAAACCTATAATGGCAGCAGGCTGTAAAAGAGACCCAGTTTGGGAATATTTTAATGAAGTTCCTCTACCTGTGGGTAAGACAGGCATGGGTGCAAAATGCAAACAGTGCAACAAAGAAATGCAAAGCCTGGTAGCCCGAATGAAACAACATCATGAGAAGTGTTCCTTCTAAAGAGGAAGGAAGATGATGAAAGGAACATGTCTGAACATGCAGGATCTTCAGGTTGGTAAACTTTTTTATTTCATACTTCTTTCTTAAGGACTGCCTCTCTTCCTTCTGGACTATTCTTGAATTCTCATGTTTGAGCAAAAAATATAGTTGTTATTCTACGGTACTATTTTAGATGCAGTTGTGATAAAAAATAAAGAGCTGAAATAGGCCGATCTTCCTTTTACAATTTCACCTTTAAAGTAGTACCGAGTGTCAGTGAATGCAATGAGTTATACTAAATGAACAGTATGGTAATAATAATTAAATAACTGCATTGACTTATTTTGTTTAGGAGAATCCATCCTCAACATACAGGATTCTGAAGACTATCCACCTTCCAGATCATCATCATTTTCTATAGTTTCAGAGTTATCTGCAAATGATAATGTTTCAGTCACATCATGTATATCACATAGCCACAGTATATCACCTGTAGCAAAAAGAAAAAAAAAATCTCCATCATCCAGAAACAACCACTGACAACTTTGTGATAAGAACCAGCAGATTACAAGAAAGAGGTAATTGACGAAAAACTGCCCAGTTTGTTTATGCAACAAACTCTCCTTTCCGTATGATTGAGAACCCACACTTCATTAACATGGTTCAGTCATTAAGACCAGGATACAGTCTACCAAACAGAGCTGATGTCACAGGCACATTTCTGGATAAAGTGTATGAAAGAGAAATTGAGCAGTGTGCAAAAGGTCTAGAGGGTGAAATTGTTAACCTGAGTCTTGATGGGTGGAGCAATGTCCACAATGATCCTGTTGTATGTGCTTGTGTGACAACAGAAGAAGGGAATGTCTTCCTTACAGAAACAATTGATACATCAGGAAATGCACACACAGCAGAATACTTACAAGAAGTAGCAGTAAAAGCTATAACAAACTGTGGAAAAAAATTCATTGGTCTAGTACACACCTTGCTGACAGACAATGCTGCAAATGTATCCAAGATGAGAAGAAATTATTTAGAAGAGAATCCCAAGCTAATAACATACGGTTGCAGTGCTCATTTGATGCACCTCCTTGGCAAAGACTTCAGTGTTCCAAAAACAAAGGCTAATGTTGTTGAAATTGCAAAATACTTCCATAACAACCACTTCAACTATTTTAGTTAAAAACAATTTTTACAACAACAAATCTGATTTTAAAACACTTGAATGTTTAACTACATTTAAAAATTCATATGCTTGTTTTGTTAAAATATTATATGCTTGCTGTTGAAGAAAAAAATCCAGAATACATAACGTTGTTTTAGTTAAATAAAACAATTTAAATGTCTGTCTGGTGATGTTCTTCCCCTAATAGAGCATGGCAAGAAAATCCTCCAAATATTAATGATTAACCTGTTGAATTGGAGATAGTTCACCTCCCAATGACTTCATAAATATCTGCTTCAATTACCTTTGGTAAATGAAATAACCAATCATTCATTTTCTGATATAGCTGTAAAACTAATCTGAACAGTTTTCAAAATGAATCACCCTCAAAATGTATAGTGTGTATTTTCTAAAAATGAAACCTACATCTCTCTCTGAGTTGTGAAGGATATATATTAAGGTTATAACAACCAACAAGAATGCACTTTTATGTAGAAATCCATGATTAAATTGAGTTTTCCTGACTAGTGATTTAAATCAAATCCACCCTGCTGGAAGAGCACAAAGCAGCCCAATCACACCAGTGAATTAGGCCTCACAAGGATATTTATGGGAATATGCTGCCAATAAGCTTGTTAGATATTGTCCCTTGCCCCCAACGTATGTTGTCTAAGCTTCTTGTGGTGGTTCCATCTTGTCCTGCAAATGCACTTAAAGACTTGAGGTCTAAGACCACTTGAGGTCTGCTATGCTTCTGTGGCAATCGCAAATATTAAACAATCTCACAAGAACTCAGACTGAGCAACTGCTCTCTGGTCTTTTTAGGAAAGGTGAAATTGCAATCTATATAGGTTTGTTTCCAACTGCATTTCTGCTAAGCTGGAACATGGCTGATCGCCTCACAACATGTGATTCAGGTACACCAGTCAGCCAATAAAACTAGACTCACCCCTTCACCCAGATCAGCCCTTCACCAACCAGTTTTTGTTTTTCCTTCACAGGATTCAGACCTATAAACAACTCTTACAGTTGTTAAAAGATGGTGGCTGCAGCATCTCTAACAGGTTGGATTGATTGAAATCAAAGTGACTTAAATAACCAATTTTAATTATGATTTAAATCAACAAGCAGGAATCCTTGATTTAAAATGAGTTTTAACTGCATTTTGAATATATTTGGGGTAGGGTTTTTTTTGTTATTTTCTTTAAGAAAGGTTGATCCTTGTTAGTTGGTAACCATTTAAACATGGTTATCTGCAATTAAACACAGTCTTCACACTAAATTTGGTGCTTCTTTTTGCTAACCAAGATATATATACATATTTATTTATGCAATTATATAGCTTTATCTATGTAAGCTATATAGCTTACATCTATTCAAATTCTCAATTTTTATGTTAAAAAATGATGAGTGATGCACTTATATTATACACACACACTTTTCTTTTTTACCTGTGATGGGTGTCAAGCTCTATTTGGATGGAAATTCAAATTCAATTAAAAATATACAAAAATAGCATTTCAATTTTTTAAATGCTGAATAAATAAGGAAAAAGTTTATCAAAACATGTTTTGCACTTAAAACTGATTTATTAAACAAACGAGTATTATCTATAGTTAATCTTCTGTCATATAAGTTGATATCAGACTGCTCAGCCATCTAACTGCTGCATCATCAAGGATAGCAAAATGTTGCAGTCCACCCTCCAATAGCCCAATTGTGAATTCCTACACCACATGCCTGACCATTTACATCACTACCCCACAGTCACACTGTGAAGACTGGGCTAAGCCAAATTTCTGCATTGTGGCAGACACTCTGGTCAGTCCAGTAAGCAGCTTGTTAACTCTAGTCCTGGCCCTGTAACCTAGGTTGCAAACAGGTGGGTGTAAGTTAGGGCTTCTGAGGGTCATCCATATGCCTGTCTCTCTTATTCCAGAGTTGCTGCCAGCCTGTACGGACATAGGTGTTGGCCCTAATATTCTATTATTAATCCAGGATTGGCACTGGACATGAATACATGAACTGCCACTGCAAGCAGATGTGTCAGCCGTCGCAAGTCAGCAGGAAGCAGAAGTGTAGGTGCTTTCTTCTGGAGATGGGCAGATGTCTCATAGGAAGTGCGTGTTGTGTATTTGCACCTATTGAAACGATTGTCAACCTAGTGTGAGGCAGATTGTTCTTATCAGTTATAATCATCTATTCAGTTTTAAGGGTGATAGCATCTCAAAGACAAAGTCAATCTGTAGTTAATGATTATTGACGGTCCTTCAAGACTGTCCTTCAAGATTTTTGAACTAGTAGATCCCACCCCCTCAACATAGTTTTAGTCACAGCCTGGAAAAAGAAAACAAGCTTTCCTTTTCTTTCAACTCCCAGTTGGCTTCTTAACTTTAAATGAACTCGTCATCAAACTGAATTAGTTGAGTAAACTGAAATTAAGAAAATATTCTATTTATACCTGAAAAAGAGGCTACTGCTGTCAAAAGCTGGTTTAGCACTTCAACAAACTCTGGTTCCTGTTGCTTAGCCACTAACTTCCACCAGCTCAGCGGTCTGACTTTCTTTAAAAGTTGTCAGAAGATATGTACTGCTTAATATTATTTTTTGTATTTAATTTATATGATTGTAATAGATTGTAAGTTTAGGGCTTAACATAAGTTATCAATTTCAAATAGGTTTATTTTTAAAATATAAACCTGTATGTAATCCTAAAAAAATCTGATTTAAAAAAATAAAAACAAGTTTTTAAAATTTAAGTCATTGATTTGTATCCACTCAGCTCTCCAAAAAAGGAAACTAAGGTGTAGCCTCACTTGTAGAAGCGAAACCATGCCCATTGTAGCTAGGCCATTCATAACGAATGTACACTCCAAAATACTAGACCTGAACATCAAGCACTGCTTAAAAGCTCTCATGGTACTGTTCAGAAAAAGATCAACCCAAATAATTAGTGACATTGCTGAGTTAGAAAACTCTAAACTGGTGGCATTAGATAACCTCCACATAAATTTGGTTCTGTCCCATACCATGAAATAAGAACAAGAAATCCTGAAGTGTTACATCTCTGCCCCTCTTGGCTGATGAATGCCAGCAGAGAACAAATAAGCCCACTCACAACAGAAATGCTCAATGCCTCATTCCAATCTTCCAATCTCCTTGAAAAATGTTATCTAGCAAATCCTCAAAACCATCAAAATTGATGCAGAAAATGTAAATTAACCATACCAATTCAAGAAAAACACCTGTCATGGTACAGAGCTAAATCAAGTCCTCTACTCAATGTGCAGCAGCAGTCAAAATACAAAGTGTTAGGATGTATATAGAGTGGGATAGAAAATACTACTAAAAATATCTTGCCATTATAAAAATAAATGGTAAATACTCATCTGAAATGCTCTGTTCAGTTATGCTCATCCTACCTAAAAAAGTATATATCAGAAATAGAAGAGGTTCAGAGATAGACAATAAAAACAAGAAAAACTTCCATACAAAGAGACTGAAAAGATTTAGACAGCTTATTTAAGAGCAGACTGATAAAGGCATACAAAATAATGACTTGAATAGGTAAAGTGGATAAGGTGACTAGAAGCATCCATTAGCATAATTCAAGAACAAAACTACATTTGATGGAAGTGAAAGGCAGCACATTTAAAACAGAGAGAAGGAAACAAGTTTTTACAATTGCAATGTAGGACTCGTTGCCAATGAGGCCAAGAATATAGCAGAATTTTTAAAAGGACTGGACAGTTACATGGATAATGAGAACCTCCTGAGTTAAAACAGTAAAGACTTTTTCTAAAGCTTGGAATTCATAAAAATGCTCATACTTCAGAGCATGAGGAAAGTTAGGAAATAATTTGCCATACTAGCTACATAATACTGGCCACTGGCAGAAACATAATTGTGAACCAAATAGACCTCTGATACCAATGTTCCTATCATTCCAACTGCCATCTCATCTCTAAACTCCCAGTTCCTAGCCAAAAATAATTGATAAAGTAGTGGTAACAAAGATAAAACAAACATATTTGCCTGCTGTGACATTCTGTACCTTGGGGGAAACACCCAGCACTCCCATGTTCATTCTTATAATATGATTGTGTGGTATCTAATGAAAAGTTTGTCATGTTGGGTGTCTTCAGAAGGCTCATAATGCACTGAGCATTGTTGTTATAGTAATGTTATAGTAATCATTGTTATAATAATGTTATAGGTTGTAATTTCATGTATATAGTTACGAGGCTGAAAAACGTGTCCTCGTGTCTTAAAGCAAGCCCAGGCAAAACTCTCCAGAAGCAGAGGGGCAGTTCACACCTCATCAGGGCATGTATGGGACAAATCCAGCCCATTCTCACAGGAACAAAGGACACTGGCCTAGGCAACAACAACAGATCTGTTGGACTCTCAAGTGAGTCACCCCCCTTCCTTTGGTCAGTTTGGGACTACAATGAGGTAATGTTCACCTGACCCTGAAGTGGGGGGCAAAGCCAAGAGGGAGGAAAGGACACGATAAAAGGGAGAGATGTTTGCCATGCTCTTCCTCTCTCTTCCACCTCCATCTACAGACATCACCACCAAGCGACTGAAGTGCTGATTAAAGGGGAGAGCCTGGCTGAAGGGCAACCAGCCAGCCTGTGGTGAGAAGCATCTAAGTTTGTAAGGGCACTGGAAGTGTTAAGATCAGCTTAGAATGTGTTTTGCTTTTATTTCATTTGACCAAACCCAACTTGTTATGCTTTGATTTATAATCACTTAAAATCTATCTTTGTAGTTAATAAATCTGTTTGTTTATTCTACCTGAAGCAGTGCGTTTGGTTTGAAGCTGTCATAAATATAAAGGGAAGGGTAAACCCCTTTAAAATCCCTCCTGGCCAGAGGAAAAATCCTCTCCCCTGTAAAGGGTTAAGAAGCTAAAGGTAACCTCGCGGCACCTGACCAAAATGACCAATGAGGAGACAAGATACTTTCAAAAGCTGGGAAGAGGGAGAAAAATAAAAGGTCTGTGTCTGTCTGTATGTTGCTTTTGCCGGGGATAGAACAGGAATGGAATCTTAGAACTTTTAGTAAGTAATCTAACTAGGTATGTGTTAGATTATGATTTCTTTAAATGGCTGAGAAAAGAGTTGTGCTGAATAGAATGACTATTCCTGTCTGTGTGTCTTTTTTGTAACTTTAGGTTTTGCCTAGAGGGATTCTCTATGTTTTGAATCTAATTACCCTCTAAGGTATCTACCATCCTGATTTTACAGAAGTGATTCCTTTACTTCTATTAAAAGTCTTCTTGTAAGAAAACTGAATGCTTTTTCATTGTTCTAAGATCCAAGGGTTTGGGTCTGTGGTCACCTATGCAAATTGGTGAGGATTTTTACCAAATCTTTCCCAGGAAGTGGGGTGCAAGGGTTGGGAGGATTTTGGGGGGAAAAGACGTGTCCAAACTACGTTTCCTAGTAAACCCAGTTAAAGTTTGGTGGTGGCAGTGGAAATTCCAAGGGCAAAGGGTAAAATTAATTTGTACCTTGGGGAAGTTTTAACCTAAGCTGGTAAAAGTAAGCTTAGGAGGTTTTCATGCAGGTCTCCACATCTGTACCCTAGAGTTCAGAATGGGGAAGGAACCTTGACAGAAGCATGTCAGAGACTCCCTTTGGGATAACAAGCCTGGTACATATCAATTTCTTTGTTAAACTGACGAACTCATATAAGCTTGCAACGTCCAGTGGGCATAAATGTAAACTGCAAGACGGAGGTTCCTGGGTTGTGTCTGTGTCCGGAGATATTGGCTAATGTCATTCAGTTGCACAATCCAAGGAACAGCTTACATGCCAGAGGCTGTGCATGAACAGCCTAGGAGTGGGGGTTCTCACAGCAGAGCAGGGTAAGGCTGGCTCCCAGAGTCAAGGATTGAAGTGACCTAGCAGATCACCAGTCCAGATAACACCAGAGGGGAACATCACACCTGCCTACAATGTTGGTCCTTCAGAATTAGGCTTAATGGAGAGTCACAGCATAAAGACAGCTCTAATAATACTAATAAGTAGCCACCTCATGGCAAAAAATTCAAAGAGAGTGGCCATGGGCAACTGTTCCTCATCTATATAACCCTCATTTACAAAGCCCTGAAGCAATCTATTTTGCCCTTCCTCCTTCTACTAAACAGACCATTTAGATGGGTTGTGAGGCATGAGGGTAAACAATAAGATAAGATGACTGCCAGATGTGTATTTCCTTCTCAACATGTGTAACCAATGCTCTCATAAAAGTATCATCATGTCTGCAAAAAAATCAATACCTGGATGAAAATTAACAAGCTCAAACTGAACCTGGAAAACAGCAACAATGTTGATGGGATGGGGCAATAATTTCAAGGAGCTCACCAAAATACTGACTTCCCCTTCCACTGAAAGCACTTGCCCTCAGTTCATGAAAATAGTGCCAGGTCTTGGGGTCCTGCTGGATTCATTAAACCAGATAGCAACAGTGGTGAAAAATGCTTTCCTCAGCTTCTCCTTGCTATGAGACTTTATTCTTTCCTATTTAATGAGGTTCCAGCCACAGTAATCCATATATTAATCACCTCCAGAATGGATCACTGCAAGTCACTGTAGCTGAAGCTCAAAGTGAACACCTCAAGGGTGTTCCAAGTGATCCCCCCTCCTCAGCAGGTAAAGCCCCTAAGAGGGCTTGTAGTGAGGCAAAATGGCCTCCCTCCAGTGTAGCGGGGGTTAACTCCCCTGGTGAGTGCAGATAAGCCCGCCCTGCCCTCCTCATCAAAAGTGCAGGAGCAGGGCAGGAAGTAAAAGAGTAGGGCCCTGCAGCTCAGTTGCAGCCGGACCAGGGAAGGAGGCAGATGTCCCTCACAGAGAGCCAAGGCCTCAGCAGCATCCAGGACTGGCTGTGGAGAGGACTGGCAACCCACTGCCCCAGGGGATGGGGAGAGACCAGAGAAAAGGCCGCCCAACCAGGAGCTTGTGAGCCAGAGCCCAACGGCGACAGAGTAGCAACAATAGGAACAGGTAGGAAGTAGCCCACGGAAACCCAACATTGGTCCGGTTGCACTGCTGGGACATGAGGCAGTGACCTTACCTTTCCTCACTGACCCCATGGCGGGATCACCCGCCACTGCTAGGGCCCCAGTCTGGGAATGCTGGAGTAGGGTGGGCCTGGGTTCCCCTCCCCTCTGCTGCACATACGTGGGGCTGGTTATGCACTCACCTTAGGCCAGAAAGCCTGCACACCACAGACTGTCGTTGCTTGCCCCAGCCAAGAGGCCGAGGGCTACAGACTGCCTAAGTGCTCCACCCTGCCCAGAGGGCCAGAGCCAAAAGACTATTGTTGTTCAGCGCCCTGCCCAGCGCCAGAAGGCCAGGCTACCAGCTAACTGGTGGTATGCTGGGCCTTCTTCCTGGACACCCAAACTGTTATCTGGGCAAATGAATTGCCACAAGTCAGACCATTCAACAGGCTTCCAGAGGGCATTTCAACTTCCTGATGGCACCAGAAGGGGGCACCCTGCCACGAGAGCAAGGAGTATTACAGGACTCCAATTCTATGCTCAAACTCACTGGATTCTAGTTTGTTCCCAACAGCAATTCAAGACCTTAGCCCTGATGTTCAAAACCCTTCAGGTATGTTTACACTATAGCTGGCAACAAATCTCCTAGACCAGGATTAGCATTAGCAGGACTTGAGTTTGTGTGCTAAAAATAACGGTGATATTACTGCTTGGCCCACACCTTAAGCTCCAGAGTTTAGGGGGTTGGGTGGGCTTGAGAGCCTGAGGTGCAGCCGAAGCCACAATGTCCATACTGCTATTTTAGTGTGTAGCTCAAACCCTGCTAGTGCGAATCTGTTTACCCAGGCTGGGAGGCTAGCACCCAGCTGCACTGTAGACATGCCCTAAACAGCTCAGGACTCAACTGTGGGAGAATGTCTCAGACAAAACCCAGGACAAAGTAATGAAAGCTTGTGTCATAAATATAAAGGGAAAGGTAACCACCTTTCTGTATACAGTGCTATAAAATCCCTCTGGGCCAGAGGCAACATCCTGTTACCTGTAAAGGGTTGAGAAGCTCAGCTAACCTGGCTGGCACCTGACCCAAAGGACCAATAAGGGAACAAGATACTTTTAAAACTTGGGGGGTGGGCAGGAAGGCTTTTGTTTGTGCTCTTTGTTTACGTGTTTGTTCTCTCTTGGGACCGAGAGAGGCCAGACAGAAATCCATCTTCTCCAACCCATCGTAATCCAAGTCTCCAATATTGCAACCTGTATAGGTAAACCAGGCAAGGCGGATTAGTTTATCTTCTGTTTTCCCTGTGTTAAGAGGGAGGTTTATTCCTGTTTTCTGTAACTTTAAGGTTTTGCCCAGAGGGGGATCCTCTGTGTTTTGAATCTGAATACCCTGTAAAGTATTTTCCATCCTGATTTTACAGAGGTGATTCTTCTACCTTTTCTTTAATTAAAATTCTTCTTTTAAGAACCTGATTGATTTTTCATTGTTCTTAAGATCCAAGGGTTGGGGTCTGTGTTCACCTGTACAAATTGGTGAGGATTATCATCAAGCCTTTCCCAGAAAAGGGGGTGTAGGGCTTGGGGGAATATTTTGGGGGAAAGACGTCTCCAAGTGGGCTCTTTCTCTGTTCTTTGTTTAAAACGCTTGGTGGTGGCAGCATACTGTTCAAGGACAAGGCAAAGTTTGTACCTTGGGGAAGTTTTTAACCTAAGATGGTAAGAATAAGCTTAGGGGGTCTTTCATGCGGGTCCCCACATCTGTACCCTAGAGTTCAGAGTGGGGAAGGAACCCTGACAGCTTGTGTTAAAGAATTTCTATCAAGGGGCCTCATTAGTAGAAACAAGCTACCAGAGAACATTAGATTATATCAAAATCTGGCTAATTTTAGAGCATGCTGCAAGATCCAACTATTTGCAAAGAAAATTCATTTAAGAAAACAAAACAAAAATATAAACTAATAGAACTTCCAAGAATCTAGAAAGGGTGAACAGTAGAATCCTCTATGAAGTCCATCAAGAGGCAGATCTAATTTACCTGAATAGCATACATAGAAACTTCAACAATGGCTGCTTTATAAAAAAAATACAACAGATAATAAATTGGATAATGGTAAATTAGGTAAATAGTTCATTTATTGACAGACTATTTATAATGTAAGTTCACATCTAAGACACCTAAGAATGCCGTTGGAGCTCATGTTCTGCACATTTTCTTTTCAAACACATCTACAAACACTGTATATAAGAATGAATTAATTCCTTTAAAATGTTTAAAAATCAAATTGTTGAATCAACTGTTTAAAATTACATGCCAAAAAAATGTTTGTCATTTCTAAATTTCAGAGAAATTCTTCTGTTACAATCATTTTTTCCTATGTGGTATAAAAATTTACATTAACCCCAAGCACATAAGGAAAGTCCTTACCAATTACCTACCTTTTTATTACCATAACAAATAACTGGATACAATCATATCCAATTTACAGATAACCTCAAGCTTTATTATTTGACACATTGTGACAAACTGAATATGGATCATCCATGTGCTGCAACTGCAAAAAAGGTTAATATGATCCCGGGGTATATTAACAGGAGTGTTGTATGAAAGACACAAGAGGTAATTTTCCCGATCATTTCACCCTGGTATGACTCCACCTGGAGCACGGTGTCCAATTCTGGGCACCTACAGTTTAGAAAAGATGTGGACAAACTGGAAAGAGTCCAGAGGAGAGCAACAAAAATGATAAAAGATTTAGAAAACCTGACCTATGAGGAAAGGTTAAAACACTGGGCATGCTTAAGTCTTGAGAACAAAAAAAACCCGAGGAGGGACCTGATAACAGTCTTCCAATATGTTAAAGGACTGTCATAAAGAGTATGGTGGTCAGTTGTTCTCCATGTCCACTAAAGGCAGGACAAGGAGTAATGGCCTAATCTGCAGCAAGAGAGATTTAGGTTAGATATTAGCAACAACTTTCTAACTATAAGGGTAGTTAGGATCCGGAATAGGCTTTCAAGGGAGGTCATGGAGTCCCCATCACTGGAAGCTTTTAAAAACAAGTTGGACAAACACCTGTCAGGGATGGTCTAGTTTGACTTGGTCCTGCCACAGCACAGGGGGCTGGACTTGATAACTTCTCAAAGTTGCTTCCAGCCCTACATTTCTATGATCTATGTCCATCTAGCAAAGAAAAAGGCTGTAACAGATTTTTTTCCTAATAAAAAATATGATTAGTAATGAATACCCAGAGTTGATATTATCACACAGAGCTCATTGAAAGGAAAATCATGATAAATTTATTCAGCCATAAAAGGCCTTGTCTCTGAGGCATTAGGTCCCTTTAACAGACACTGAAGAATTTTAACTTGCATATATGCATACACATGGGCTTCAGTACAATCACATTCATCAGTCTGGAAGAAAATACAGTACTTTCACAAGTCTATATCATGTTTCAAAGATTGAATTCTATCTCATTTTTCAAACTACAGATAGTATATAATTTTATATGAAATTAAGTATCTACAAATCTGCAATGCTCTACTTAAGTCAGAAAATTACTTCAGACACATGCTAAAAAGTAGTACAGGAGGAAGTAAGGTAGGATATAGTACTTTGGATCGGTCAAGGAGCAAATCCCTTTAAGAACCTTCAAACTTCAGAAATATGCAATTTGATTTATAATGTTATCTTTAGTCTACAGATTTCAGATATCACCAATTAAAAATATAACGTGCACAAAATTATAAGTAATTTTCAAAATGTTCCATTCTAATGATACTCTACCTTGATGTGTGTATTATATGTTTTTTTTTATTTTCAATTTCATTCCAAACTCTTGATATAAGTCTATTTCATAAAATCACACACAAGTATGTGCATTTAATGGAACTACTCCAGGGAAATATCCCAGGTCAAAACAAACAGAAAAAAATAATTTGTACGTATCTATCTAGGTACTTACACCACTGTGATATCTGTGCCCTTCACAATCACTAATGGATTTTAATCACAATATACCCAAGAGGTAGAGAAGCATTATTAACATTTTATATAGAAGAACTACTGAATCACAGGGTAGGTTAAGTGACTCGCCCAAGGTCACACAGGAAGTCTGTGGCTTAACAAAAAATTAAACGAGTTCTCCCAGGTCTCAACGCCCTATCCATTATCCATCCTATATTGCATACAATAAATAAGCTCCAGAATAATACGTAGTTAGTATTTATATTTCTAATGAAATACATAATGTAACAAATCAGATTTTGATTCTGAAGTAGCCTGAGAATTTGAGAGTGTGCAGAGGCATTACATATACACATAACGGAAGATAAGATATATTTTTTCACAGACACAGATTTCACAAAGACTTCCTCAGACATCTGCATCTAGATTAGCCTTTGGTGCTAAGGTGAATGATTTAGCTTTCTCCTTAGGTGCCTAAGGGGAGTTCATTAATAATAAGAGCAAATTGTTCCAAATCAATGTCTCCCCTTTCTGTTAAAACAAGACTTCAAATTGTAGATGAGTAAAATGGATTGCATTTGGCTTTGTTTCCATCCAGGAACAAACATTTGCATTACGCTAGTCAGGCTCAGCAAATTGTTTCTAGGAAAGTCAAGTAATGTCTCTGAAAGAACAGGTGTGGAGAAATCAGTTGCAGTCGTTATAATTTTCTAGGAGACTGAAATACAGAAATTAAAACCCTATTTCCTTATTTGGCAAATGGGTGCCCCGCTGGGTTACAAAAAAAGACATTAATATATCTGAGGAAAAAATTCTATTCTTTTTTCAATGACAAGGTGTTATTTACCCATGCTAGGAAACTTACTGCTTTGAATGATCCAGAATGATGCTTACCAAAGAATAACCTTAAGAAAAGGAGACTGCCGCATTTTTAGACTTAATAAAACACAGTGGAAGTGACTGACTTGATCTAAGTAATGGAGAAAATTGTAATCTGATTTTGAACATAGGTCTGGATATCTGAAGTTCACTAATTACACTTTTGTCATATTCAGAACCTCTTTGTCCAGCCTGAGTTCTGGGCCTAAACTCATTCCTATCAGAATGCTGTATTGCAGCTCCTGAAATTAATTAATTCTTATGTTCCAGAGTTCTGAGAGGATGCTGAACAACCAATGAAGTGCTATGGTAACTTATATCTGGGTGCACCATTTTCACACTGAAATAATTATATATGTCAGCTAGCCACACCATGAAGTTTGGTTAATGTTTTTAATTAGAATGAACATAATTTGTAGGCCAGAGAAATGTAATAAATCTAATTTAGATGTCCTTCAGTAAAGCATTTGATACAGTGCCACATAGGAAATTATGAGTTAGGATGGAGAAAATGTGGATTAGAAAAACAAATTGCAAGTTATTCTTGAACTCCACTGGTCAATTTTGGGACTAATCTTATGAAAATATTTTCATCGGATGATCTTGACACAAAAATGTATAAAATTTGCTGATGACACAAGTTAGGAGGCATTATCAACACAGAACATCATACAGGAAGAGCTGGATGACCTTAAGGACTGCAGTAACAGAAATGGGATGAAATTTAAAAACACAAAGTGCAAGGTCATGCACTTAGGAACTAATAAGAATTTCTTCTATAAACTGAGGGCTCGTCAGTTGGAAATAACAGAGAAAGAGAGACGCTTTGGTGGCCTATAGTCATCTTGTGATCGACTATTACACCTACATGGTACAGCTATGAAAACCCACATGCCATCCTAGGATGTATCAGGAAAAGCATTTCCAGTAGAGATAGAGAATACAGTAATACCATTGTACAAGGCACTGATAAGACCTTACTTGGAATACAGTGTAAAATTCTGGTCACCAACCTCTAAGAAAGATTAATTCAAACTGGAACAGGTGCAGAAAAGGGTTTACTAGGTTGATCAGGAGACTGAAGAGCTTATCTTATGAGGGAAGACTAAAAAAGAGTTTCGTTTGTTTAGTCTAGCAAAATGAATACGAGGGGGTTGGGGGGAGGAGTATGACAGCTCTTTATAAATACTTTGGGGGGTAAACGCCAAGGAGGGAGAAAAGCTATTTAAGTTAAAGGACAATGTTTGGACAAGAACGAAATGGGTATAAACTGGCCATGAGTAAACTTAGGCTGGAAATTAGAAAAATGTTTCTAACCCTCAGAGGAACGATGTTTTACAACGGCCTTCCAAGTAGCAGTAGTGGGAGCAAGAAGCTGAACTGGTTTCATGATAGAACTCGATAAAGTTTATTAAAGTGATTATGTGACAAGACTGGTTGAAATAACAGTAAATAAATAAATAAATTAAATAAATAAAATTCCCTGACACAGGGAAGAAATGAGAGCAGCACAATATGGACCCTGGACTTCAGAAAAGCAGACTTTGACTCCCTCAGGGAACTGATGGGCAGGATCCCCTGGAGAATAACATGAGGGGGAAAGGAGTCCAGGAGAGCTGGCTGTATTTTAAAGAATCCTTATTGAGGTTACAGGGACAAACCATCCCGATGTGTAAAAAGAATAGTAAATATGGCAGGCGACCAGCTTGGCTTAACAGTGAAATCCTTGCTGATCTTAAACACAAAAAAGAAGCTTACAAGAAGTGGAAGATTGGACAAATGACCAGGGAAGAGTATAAAAATATTGTTCGGGCATGCAGGAGTGAAATCAGGAAGGCCAAATCACACCTGGAGGTGCAGCTAGCAGATGTTAAGAGTAACAAGAAGGGTTTCTTCAGGTATGTTAGCAACAAGAAGAAGGTCAAGGAAAGTGTGGGCCCCTTACTGAATGAGGGAGGCAACCTAGTGACAGAGGATGTGGAAAAAGCTAATGTACTCAATACTTTTTTTGCCTCTGTCTTCACGAACAAGGTCAGCTCCCAGACTACTGCACTGGGCAGCACAGCATGGGGAGGAGGTGACCAGCCCTCTGTGGAGAAAGAAGTGGTTCGGGACTATTTAGAAAAGCTGGATGAGCACAAATCCATGGGGCCAGATGCGCTGCATCCGAGAGTGCTAGAGGAGTTGGCGGATGTGACTGCAGAGCCATTGGCCATCTTTGAAAACTCATGACGCTCGGGGGAAGTCCCGGATGACTGGAAAAAGGCTAATGTAGTGCCCATCTTTAAAAAAGGGAAGGAGGAGGATCCTGGGAACTACAGGCCAGTCAGCCTCACCTCGGTCCCTGGAAAAATCATGGAGCAGGTCCTCAAGGAATCAATTCTGAAGCACTTAGAGGAGAGGAAAGTGATCAGGAACAGTCAGCATGGATTCATCAAGGGCAAGTCATGCCTGACTAATCTAATTGCCTTCTATGATGAGATAACTGGCTCTGTGGATGAGGGGAAAGCGGTGGATGTGTTGTTCCTTGACTTTAGCAAAGCTTTTGATACGGTCTCCCACAGTATTCTTGCCAGCAAGTTAAAGAAGTATGGGATGGATGAATGCACTATAAGGTGAATAGAAAGTTGGCTAGATTGTCAGGCTCCACGGGTAGTGATCAATGGCTCAATGTCTAGTTGGCAGCCGGTATCAAGTGGAGTGCCCCAAGGGTCGGTCCTGGGGCCGGTTTTGTTCAATATCTTCACTAATGATCTGGAGGATGGCGTAGGCTGCACCCTCAGCAAATTTGCAGATGATACCTAACTAGGAGGAGAGGTAGATACGCTGGAGGGTAGGGATAGGATACAGAGGAACCTAGACAAATTAGAGGATTGGGCCAAAAGAAATCTGATGAGGTTCAACAAGGACAAGTGCAGAGTCCTGCACTTAGGATGGAAGAATCCCATGCACTGCTACAGAATAGGGACCGAATGGCTAGGCAGCAGTTCTGCAGAAAAGGACCTAGGGGTTACAGTGGACGAGAAGCTGGATATGAGTCAACAGTCTGCCCTTGTTGCCAATAAGGCTAATGGCATTTTGGGATGTATGTGTAGGGGCATTGCCAACAGATCGAGGGACGTGATCGTTCCCCTCTATTCGACACTGGTGAGGCCTCATCTGGAGTACTGTGTCCAGTTTGGGGCCCCACACTACAAGAAGGATGTGGAAAAATTGGAAAGAGTCCAGCGGAGGGCAACAAAAATGATTAGGGGACTGGAACACATGACTTATGAGGAGACACTGAGGGAACTGGGATTGTTTAGTCTGCGGAAGAGAAGAATGAGGGGGGATTTGATAGCTGCTTTCAACTACCTGAAAGGGGGTTCCAAAGAGGATGGATCTAGACTGTTCTCAGTGGTAGCTGATGATAGAACAAGGAGTAATGGTCTCACGTTGCAGTGGGGGAGGTTTAGGTTGGCTATTAGGAAAAACTTTTTCACTAGGAGGGTGGTGAAGCACTGGAATGGGTTACCTAGGAGGTGGTGGAATCTCCTTCCTTAGAGGTTTTTAAGGTCAGGCTTGACAAAGCCCTGGCTGGGATGATTTAGTTGGGGATTAGTCCTGCTTTGAGCAGGGGGTTGGACTAGATGACCTCCTGAGGTCCCTTCCAACCCTGATATTCTATGTTTCTATGATTCTATGAACAGGGGACTGGACTCTATGTGGATACAGCCAAGAACATCTGCAGTAGCAGGTATGCCTACAACATTCACTCTCCATCTGGATCCCTCCTCCTCCCCACCCCACCCCCAATCTCTGCCAGCACAAAAAACATACCTCTCCATCTTTGAATTTGCCAATTTTGACATCAGCACTCCAAAGAAGAAGAAAATTCCCAGAATGATATAACATCATCTTCAGCTTCTGCAGCTGTTTGTGTGGATTAAGTATAATACTTACATTTGTAAAGGTCCTAACTGACACAAACAGAATATAAATGTAACTTCTGCTAGCATCCTTCCTTTGGATCACCCGTGAGCTTAATGAAGCTAGTCAATCTGCCTGTAGAGACAGGGGTTGGAGGAAGAACTCTTCCCCACATGGATGGGCAACTCTTACAGAGGAGGCTCTGCCTCCCACGGCCGACACTCTGCAGTGAAAGACATTAGCAAATGTGTTTCCAAAGTATTGTCAGATGAAGCACAAAATGGGGTCAAACATAATAAGATATAACAGTTACTCTAGAATGCCCTGAACTTCCTTCTCCACTGTAATCCACATGTTGATTCTCCTCAAGTGGCTACACCACATATTAAGATTCCTGAGTCTGTTCCTGCCTTTAAACTAATGGCCTCTGTCCTTCATTTCAAACAGCAGCAGTTCATGCTTTTAAAACCAGAGGTCCACAGTGCTTTCTTCCACAGATGACCCAACTAGGAGCAATGTTACATATTATCAAGCCATTAGAGGGGTGAAAAAGCCAAATGTTAGTATAAGGTTTCAGGGGGTAGCCGTATTAGTCTGTATCAGCAAAAACAACAAGGAGTCCTTGGGGTGCTTCCAGGACTCCTCGTTGTTAATGTTAGTATAAGTTGCACACTCACCCTGGCCAGGAAACCTTCTCCTACACCTTCTCCTTCTCCCCAGAAATTTAAGTCACCTACATGCATCTGTGGGGGCTGAAATTAGTACCTCTGGATCTAAAACCATGACTCTGTAGGTGCTTAAGATAAAGAACCAGCTCAAAGAAAGGAACATGCTCAAACCATTATCTGTACTCTAGCCCACAGAGGAGGACAAAGAACCACTTCGCGTTAGGGTGAGTTACAATTGCAATGTCTTCAGTCCTGTAGCGTGATAGTAAATAGTGAATCTGACACATTTTGTGTCTAAATAATCTGTCATGTTCAGATGAGGGCAGTGCTATCATCATATCCTGAGTCTTCAATAACATGTCAACAAACACGCAAGCCACCATTATACCTTGTGTCACCAATGTTCACATTCAAACCAGTATCTTTTTATACCTTAAATAACTAAATTATTAGGGCTGTCAATTAATCACAGTTAACTCATGCGATTAACTCAAAAAAATTAACTGCAATTAAAAAAATTAATCACGATTAATCACACTTGAACAATAGAATACCAATTGAAATGTATTAAATATTTTGGATGTCTTTCTACATTTTCAAATATATTGATTTCTATTACAACACTGAATACAAAGTGTACAGTGCTCACTTTATATTATTTTTATTACAAATATTTGCACTGTAAAAATAATAAAAAAATAGTATTTTTAAATTCACCTCATACAAGTACTGTAATGCAATCTCTATTGTGAAAGTGTAACTTACAAATGTAGATTTTTTTCTTACATAACTGCACTCAAAAACAAAGCAATGTACAACTTTAGAGCCTACAAGTCCACTCAGTCCTACTTCTTGTTCAGCCAATCGCTAAGACTAATAAGTTTGTTTACATTTACAGGAGATACTCCTGCCTGCTTCTTATTTACAATGTCACCTGAAAGTGGGAACAGGCATTCGCATAGCACTTTTGTAACCGGCGTTGCAAGGTATTTATGTGCTAGATATGCTAAACATTCATGTGCCCCTTCATGCTTCAGCCACCATTCCAAAGGACATGCTTCCATGCTGCTGATGTTCATTAAAAAAATAGTGAGTTAATTAAATTTGTGACCAGGGTGGATAAAAATCAATGATTTAAAAAAAAATAAAAAAAAAATCAGATTTTTTGATAAAATGCTTTTTGAGGAAAAAACCTATCTAAAGATAGTTTTAATTAATATTCATTATAGCTCAAAGATATCTCATCATGGAATAGGGATTATACATTCTAATTCTATAGTATGAGACAATATATTCATGTAATGTTTAAGAAAAGTTTTATAAATGAGTTCCAATAGTTCATGGATTAGGGACCCAATTTTATGGAGTTTCTGGGGCTTCTCTATAGATTATTTAGGTTAATCTTCCTATCTACCCAGTCTAGAAGATACCAACAGAGATGCTTAGCTATGCAGTTCTCAAACTGTGGATTTGTCTCTCCAGAGATAACATCCTTTTTGACAGCAAAAATGTTTTTAAATAAATAAATATAGAGAGGTGAGAAATAACAGACCTGAACCCCTTTGTCCCTCTACAAATTTGTGTACACAGAGTCAATCCCTTACCTCTCTCTAAAAGTGCAAAGTTTCAAAAAGTTCAATGAATAGAAGATTGTTGGGGGAGGAATAGATCTGGACAAGGAGAAGACGTCTGGAGATAAATGTGAGAAAGGAGGGACAGGCAGTAGAAACAAAAGTGAAACTGTTTGAACAGCATATTCCAGAAGTCTTGAGATCTTTCTGAGTATAGCCTTCATTGATTTGAGATCTACCATACCATCCTCTCATTAGAAGGGAAAACCTATAATGGCAGCAGGCCGTAAAAGAGACCCAGTTTGAGAATAAGAACCATTTAAGAAATATATGTTTGCTGATGATGTTTTAAAGAAAGTCACACTAGTGAACTGATGGAAGTCATGTAAGCACTTGGATTCAGAGACTGTTGAAGGGATAATCTCACTTTTAACAGCAGTAGCTTCTTCTGCTGGTGTAGAAAGAATATTTTCTTCCTTTGGACTAATTCATTCCAAATTGAGAAATCGTTTGGGACCTGAAAAATCAGGAAAGCTTGTTTTTCTTTTCCAGATTATGAACAAACAGGAAAATGAAGGTGAAGATGACTGAGTTAGCGGCAGAAGACAATATTATAAATATCTCATGTTGACCTGGCTGACATAGTCTATTTAATTTCTGTTTTTTTAAAAAATATATTTTATTTAACTATTTTAGTTTAAAACAAACAAAAACAAACCTGATTTTAAAAAACTTGAATGTTTAACTAAATACAAAAATTCATATGCTTGTTTTGTTAAAATATTATGTTTGCTGTTGAAGAAAAAAAAACAATACATAATGTTGTTGTTTTAGTTAAATAAAACAATTTAAATGTCTGTCTGGTGATGTTCTCTCCCAATAGAGCATGGCAAGAAAATCCTCCAAATATTAATGATTAACCTGTTGAATTGGAGACAGTTCACGTCCGAATAACTTCATAAATATCTGCTTTGGGACGGGGAGTGGAGCATGCTTTCAGAAGTCTTAAAAGAGCAACATTCCGATGCGGAAACTATAGAGGAAAAAAAATCAACCTTCTGCTGGTAGCATCTGACTCAGATGATGAAAATGAACATGCATTGTCTGCTCTGCTTTGGATGGTTATCGAGCAAAACCCGTCATCAGCATGGATGCATATCCTCTGGAATAGTGGTTGAAGAATGAAGGGACATATGAACCTTTAGCGCATTTGGCATGTAACTATCTTGCGACACAGGCTTAAACTACAGTGCCATCCGAATGCCTGTTCTCATTTTCAGGTGACACTGTAAACAAGAAGCAGGCATCATTATCTTCTGCAAATGTAACCAAATTTGTCTGTCTGAGCGATTGGCTGAAGTAGGACTGAGTGGACTTGTAGACTCTGAAGTTTTACATGGTTTTATTTTTGAATGCAGTTTTTTTCTATATAATTTTACATTTGTAAGTTCAACTTTCATGATGAAGAGATTGCACTACAGTACTTATATTAGGTGAATTGAAATATCCTTTTTTTATTTTTTACAGTGCAAATATTTGTATTAAAAATAAATAGAAAGTCAGCACTGTACACTTTGTATTCTGTGCTGTAACTGAAATCAATATATTTGAAAATGTAGAAAACATCAAAAAATATTTAAATAAATGGTATTCTATTATTGTTTAAACAGCACGATTAATTTTTAATCATGCGATTAATCACAATTGTTTTAATCGCTTGACAGCCCTAATTTTTAAAGAACACTTCAAACAGTAGAAACATTTTTGTCAGATGGCACTTTTTAAAAACAGTCAACTAATCCTACAATATATTTTATCACCACTATAACAGGGTTCCAAAAAGAACTAGATAAGTTCATGAAGGATAGGTCCATCAATGGTTATTAGCCAGGATGGGCAGGGATGGTACCCCTAGCCTCTGTTTGCCAGAAGCTGGGAATGGGCAACAGGGTATGGATCACTTGATGGATTACCTGTTCTGTTCATTCCCTCTGGCACACCTGGCATTGGCCACTGTAGGAAGACAGGATACTGGGCTAGATGTACCTTTGGTCTGACCCAGTATGGCCATTCTTATGTTCAAACTGTCACAGAAATTTCAAATTCTTCAGAAAGTATAGTAATCATCCTCTAACTCAAAACACAGACTCTTGATAGGTTTTTTCTACAATTCTGAGAAGTTCTATCCTGCTACTGCCATAACCAGTTGCTATTTCCACATTCAATAGGAACTACTGTACACAAAAAACAAAGTTAGAGAGACAAAATATTTTCAAAAATACCCACGTTCATTATTTTCTCAGAGAAAGATAATCCAAAAACAGACTCCCTAATAACCTGTCATCACTGAATGATCTCTCATCAACACAGGGTTTGGATTTTATTTATTAGACATACTACAAGAATATAAATCATAAAATAAGCCAAATCCCTAAATCAGTTTGACACCTTCAAGACTGAATTATTTTCTATGGTGAGGTGCTCAGAAATAATAGTTCATAAACTGGATTCCTGAAGGACTTAAGAACTCGCTCCCAAGG